>NC_090924.1:868403976-868707007 GCF_040938575.1 Ambystoma mexicanum | reverse complement strand
ACTTAAGCCTGCTAGTTATCGACCAATCGCCCTGCTTGATATCGACAGCAAATTGTTTATGCGACTTATCCTGAAAGAACTCACTCACTGGGCTGATACCAACGAGATTCTCTCCCGGCACCAAACGGGCTTTAGGAAGGGTCTATCTACCAGTTTAAATGGCCTTATCCTAAACCTACTCAGCGAAGGCTCCAACGAGAAGGATGGCTCCCCACTCTTTGGTGCATGGGTGGATCTATCCAAAGCATTTGATTTGGTGGATAGGGCTCACCTCTGGCGCAAACTCCAAAACTGGGGGATTCCAGCACCCCTCTTGGCCATGCTCATAGAATTACACAGAAATACCACCATTAGGGTAAGACTGGACGACGCCGGCAATTTATCAGAAGCCATAGAGGTCTTCAGGGGAGTCCGGCAAGGCTGTCTAGGCGCTCCGTTATTTTTCAATCTTTTTCTAGCAGACCTGGGGAATTTCCTTGAATCGGCCTCCATGATAGCACCTAGGATAAATGGGAGAAGGATACATTGGCTGGCCTATGCAGACGACATTGTCCTTCTGGATGGCTCGGCCCGCGGGCTGCAACAACTCCTTCTTAAACTAAGTGACTATGTCAAGATCAATGGCCTAATAATTAATCCCTTGAAATCTAGAATCCTGGTATTCAAACATCCGAGAAAAAACCTACCATCTAGGAAATGGATTCTCGAAGATACGGAAATTCCCAGAGTTGAAGAACTTACTTACCTGGGCTATGAAGTTTTCACATCTCCATCCATGAGCAAGATGCTACCAATCATTCTTAGTAAGACTGCAAAAATCACGGCCCAGATGAAGAACCTGATGGGGAAGTTCTGCAAATTTTCGATATTGCCGCTTCTCAAATTTTACATTGGTAAAGCTGTGCCAATCCTTTTGTACGGCCTAGAAGTGAAACCTCTGCTTTGGAACTACAACTGGAGCAAAGTAGAGGGTAAGCTATGGAGAGCAGCATTAAGTCTGCCGATATGCACGCCTCTTAGTAGTTTGCGATTTGAACTGGGTCTGATCTCCTTAGGCTGTCGAGCGGACTGGAAGCTTCTGTCGCTATACCGGGACATTATCACCGCTAGATCCTCTACTCTACTCTTCGATGTAATGGGACACCATAAAAAGGAAAAATCGAAACATCTTCTCACCCTCGAAAGAAAAGTGGGGGACATTCTACTTAGGCTGAACTCAACACCAGAACTACTGATTGTTAATCCTGTGAAAATAAAAAAACAACTCGAAATATATGACTGGATCTGTACGATTGAAGGAGTTAGGCTCTTAAACCCACCGAACCTCTTCCTAACAGTGGAGAGAAAAGTGGGTACTCTACCACGCTACCTCCAAAAATTTCCCGATAAGAGCATTCGAAACAACTTTTTAAGACTCAGACTAAATCTGGCTCATACCGGAGAAATTTTGGCCAAAAGACAGCAGGGCGATAAAGCCATAAAGTTCTGTAGGTTCTGCGATCCACCGAACCAACAATCATTGAGACACCTGCTGCTAGAGTGTGAGGGGACTTGGCCCGCAAGACGGCAGCTGCTGGGAAGATTCGTGGCCAGAGAAGAGACCCTCTCACAAGATTCCTTCTGGGATAGATTGATCTCTGGTCAGGAAGTCATGCTCACCACGGCAATTGTAAAGGTTTTAGAAAACTGCTTGATACTCACAAAGTACAGTCAAAGTGCCGAACAAGGGGTGAGCCTTTCCTGACCGTTTTGAAAGGCCATGTTTTTAAGCTTTTAATGCTTCTCTTTTATCTTTGCATTCGACTTTGTAAAGGTTCTCTTCGGAAAGCCATAAACAAATAAATAATAAAAAAAAAAAAAAAAAAAACAGGGGCACGCGGTATGTGCATGTACGCCCTCGCAACCCATGTTAACCGCCATTCGCCAATGGGTCTTGCAACATCCCCATGCAGTGACTGAGTGGGATCCGGTGTTTCAGGAAGGGTTGTCTTTCATACAAGGAAAATTGTTCTTGCCCACTATTGACACGTACCCAAGCACTGGATTGGTCCCGCCATGCCCTCATCAACGGCCACCTAGGACAACGGCGCGCCTTGGATCTACTCAAACGTTGGTGCTGGTGGCCATCGATGAGACGCGACGTGGAGGTCTATGTTAACACCTGCTCGGTGTGCGCTCAGTATAAGTCAAGCAGAGGACACACACTAGGACTGCTACAACCCCTACCGATACCTCCGAGGCCCTGGCATATGGTCTCGATGGATCTGATCACTGACCTACCTCGTACGCAGGGTTTCGACATGGTTTGGGTAGTGGTGGATTCCTACACAAAGATGGCTCGCTTTGTACCCTGTAAAGGTATCCCATCTGCTCCATCACTGGCCCGGATGTTCTTTAGGTCTGTCTTTTATCTGTTCGGCTTCGACAGGTTATTGTGTTGGACCGTGGTTCTCAATTCACATCCCGTTTCTGGAAGGCACTCACCAAACTTCTGGAGATTGATGCGTGCTTTTCCTCTGCCTATCACCCGGAGAGCGACGGGCAGACGGAGAGGGTGAATCAGGTGCTAGAACAATACCTACGTTGTTTGTCCCTTCAGTTTCAGTACTCCTGGCTTGATTCGCTCCACCTTGCGGAATTCGCGTACAATAACGCCCTGCACTCTTCCACTGGGTTCTCCACATTTTATTCCCTTTATGGCCAGCACTCTCGCACTCTTCCATTTGCTGATTTCACACCCACCAGTACCCCTGCTGCTAATGACTGTGCCCGCAATTTAGCCTCAGTTCATACCCAGACCCTCGTCCATCTCCGGGAGGCCCAGTCATCTATGAAAGCGGCTGCTGACAAGAAACGGGTGGATGCCCCTGTTTACCACGTGGGCGATCGGGTTTGGTTGTCCTCTCGCCACCTGCACATCCCTGGTTGCTGGAAATTACTCCTGCGCTTTGTTGGTCCCTATTGGGTGTCCAGGGTTGTGAATCCGGTGGCTTATCACCTCGCTGTCCCACTTCCTGGCGGTTGCACCCGGTGTTTCATACCTCGCTGCTCAAGCCATGCCCTGGTCCCACTTGTCTCTCCTCCTGCTCCCGTCTCTGTGGTTTCCCCTGATGAATTCGAGGTTAGTGCCATTCTGGGTTCCTGTCTGCATCGGGGGCGTTTGCAGTACCTGGTGGACTGGTTGGGGTACGGTCCTGAGGACCGGTCGTGGGTTCCCGCTTCTGATGTCCATGCCCCACAGTTGGTCGCCCGCTTTCATAGTGAGCATCCTTCCAGCCCACAGGGTCGTGGGCCTTTAAGGGGGGGGCTCTGTCATGTCCCCAGTCACAAAACGCCATACCAACAGACCTCTCCCTTTTTCCCACTTGCCTCCACGTATCCACCGATGGTTGTCGGGCGACAGCTCCTGGCAGCACAACAAGATCAAGAGGGTCCTATGGCCGGGTCGAGCCCCTAACCTCCAGTGGCGGTTACCATGGCATCTTTCCACGCCGCGCCATGGTTATCGGCTTTGCCTGGGGGCTCGTCGCCAAAACAACACGTGACCAGGAAGTAACGTTCTTGGATGGCGTGCAAGACGTGGAGCACCTATCACGCGACCAGGAAGTGATCTCCATCAGTAAACACGTGACACGGAACGTACGCCACGTGACACGGTCATGCAACCTTCTCTGCCATTCAAAAGAAACGAGTGAACACTTGCACAATGCTTCACAGCTGCTTACGGCAGAGACTGTTTGGTGTTTACCTTGTTCTTGCTTCCTCTGGATTGCTTTGATCACGGATTGCTTCACGGACCCGCTCTTGCTTCTCCTTGGTACCGCTGCTTTGTTGGTCTTACCCGGAACTACGAACTTGGTTTTTTCAACCGGACTTGCTCTAGGATTATCCCTTGTTGTAGACGCTACCGCTTGGTTTCCGACCCCAGACTGTGTTCTGGAGTGATTACGGATTCCCCTGTCATTGTGCCTTGCTCCTGTTTCTCTGCTGATACCAGGTGTTAACCTTTCATTAAGAGTGCCACCATATTTGTCATCTGTTGCCTGCCGCCGTTGACCACTCTAGACCCCTGCCCAGTTCTACACCTAGGGTATCCTACCATCTGCATTTGGGTAAGCCATCTTGAGTGCCTTGTTTCTTGCTCCCATTTCTGTATTACCTTCACTTGCGTAACCACGTTGCTTGCCTTACAGTGGTCAGGGGGTCCTTCCGGCGTTCCTGGTTCCAGGCTGACGATACTCCACACCTGTGGCCCCAAAGACTGCACTGGCAGTTATATTATTATTTGCCCACGTGGTACTTGGGGACGGAGGTTTCATTGTCTACACGACCATCAAGTCTTAACACCTTCCCAGCAGGAGTGTGGCAAAATGTGTGCAGATGAGCTCCCCTACAAGAGTGTCAAAAATTAAGTTGGTGCCCCTTTAACCGTGGATGCCCCATTAACTGTGGGAGTGTGTAATAAACAAATTGGGCCCCATTAAAAGTTTGGAGGTAGCCATGCCGTTCTTACCGGCATGGCTACCCACAAACCGGACACCGGGTCCCAAAAATAGGGAATTACCGGGCCATTCCGACCTTGGAGGGCCCGGTAATTCCCTTTCGTGGGACCCGGACCCGGTACGTCCCCATTCCCATTTGCGCCTCCATAGGGCTCAATGGGAATGGGAAGGATGCTAACAACGGGCCCGTTAATGACGGGCCCGTTGTTAGCATCCTGGACTGCTAGCGGGTCCCGCTCTTCATGTCTGGCCTGGCCAGGCGTCCAGAGCGGGACCCGCTGCGGAACCTCATAATGTGGTGGCCCGGAATGAACGGCACTGTTCATTCTGCGGTCGCCACTCTTGTAATGAGGGAGTGCATACAAATGTGCGTGTTTTCGCTCTTTCGTGCAGGAGTGCTTCAAAGATTGTGTGTACACTCCTTACCTCTGGTATTTCAGCACAAATGAGGTTTGCACCTGTGGGAGCACATTAGAAATTGAAAGTTCCCCCGTCTCTGTAGTAGGGTGGCAACAATAAGGTTTTTGCCCCATACTTGTGGGAGTGTTGAACAAAGTGTGTGTGTGTGTGTATACATTATATGTGTGCCCATTTGCTGCTGGATTGTGCAAGTAATGTGGGTGCCCCACTTCCTTCCAAGGGTGCATTAAAAATGATGTGTACGCCCTCCCTCTCTGTGAAATTGTGTTAGAAATTTTGTGTGGGCCTCCTTTCATGTGGCAGAGCAGTAAAATGTGTGAGTACATGAGTACACCCCTTCCCTGTTGGTGTAAAAATGTGAGTGTGCACCCCCTTCCATGCCAGATTGCATTTGAAAATGTGTGTGCGCTCCTATTCCTGCAGAAGTGCAGAACAGTCTGTGAGCTCACCGTTTCCTGCATGCGTGTGAGAACAACTGTATGTTAGCCCCCTCCCTCTGAGTGTTTAAAATACTAGGTGTGTGTCCCCTCCCTGTGTGAGAGCATTATAAATTGTGGGTGCTCCCTTTCCTGTGGTGTTGCAGCAAATATTTGGTGTGTGCTCCCTCCCTGAGTATTTATTGTGTGTGCCCCCCCCCCCCTCCAAGAGTGTGGCAAAATGTGTGGCTGCACCCAATTCCCTGTAGGATTGTAGTAGAAAGTGTCTGTGTATGTCCTTCCCTTCAGGATTTTTTTTTTTTTTTTTACACATTTTGTGTGCACTCACTTTTTTGTATGCGCCCCCTTCCTGCTGGGGAGAACGAAAAATGTGTATGGTGCCCCCTGTGGGGTTACATTGAAAGCTGTGTGTGAACTTGCTTTGCTCTTGGGATTGTATTTTAATTTGTGTAAGCATTCCCTTCCCTGTGGGAGCACATGGAATATTAGGCATGCACCTACACTCTGTAGAGGGTGTAAGAAAGTTTGTCTGTGCATTAGCTTTCCTGTCAGAGGGCAGCAACATTTTAATATGCGTCCCCTTCCCTACAGGAGTGCATTAGAAAAGAAGGGTTTGTCAGCTTCCCTGCAGGAATGCAATAGAAAAATAGGTATGCACTCTGAAGTCATCATGAGTAAGACACAGAAAACAGGTTCAAGTATGTTAACAAATCTTTTGTTAACTTTAAAAAAGGCAAGGTGGAGTAATGCCTATCTTGCCCTATTCTAAAGTGGGATTTCCCTACCTAAAGAAAACTAAGGATAGTCTGCGTCAGCAAGTCCAACTAACATGTCTGTCTGTGTCCAAAACCTATACTTGTACTCACAACTCATAGTAAACAATGGGTAAGGATGTCAGCATCAAAATGAATAGTGCTCAAAATAAAGTTCAGAGCTTCTTCCAGCTCTTTGCTTGAAATAAGCTTCCTCTTCACCAACTTCAAAGTAGTTCATGCAACACGGGGGTTTCCTTCCCCAAGAGTTCAATTCTTCCAGTCTTCAATAAAATACAATTCTTTGGGACACTTCCCAGCTCTTTTGACATCAGTACTTTTCACTGGCTTACACAGATAGTTCTGTTTCATAACGTTCAAATCCCATAAGCGGCTGTTACAAAAGAAAAACTTCTTTATGGATACTTTCCTTAGCTTCTCCATACCGGAAGGCACTTGTCTAGGCGCAGTTGTTGGACCATATAGTCCACCCATTACAGGTCACACAACTGATGCCCCTTCTTGACTACTTTCCACCAACAACTGGCCACTGCCTTCCTTTGTCAGTGAAGCTTGGTTCTGTTCTTTTTATCAGTGTCACACTCTTCTAACACTGTTCTGTGGCTTGCTGGGTCACCATGTACTTTGCTACCCTTGTTCTGTATTCCTCTGGCTCTTGCCAATACAGGTTTCCTCTTAACTCTTCCTTGAACTCTTTTAGCTTTTCCCAATATTTGGTTTCTCATCTCATATCCTACTTGGTATTCTCTTGACGTTTGCTCCTGCTTGGGTATCAAACAACACATTCTGTGGTATCTGCCACATGTACCACCTTTCTTTCACTCCAATCACAAGTGCTCACAACTTGCTTTTGCTCTGGGTGGCATTCAAAAGTGCTTGTAATGTCTTTCAGTTCCTTCGGTATTCAAAGTACCTTTTTCTGCCTTCACAATTGCCTGCCATAACACTCACTTTGTTCTGTATTCACAAGTACTTGTTTCGGCATTCACAAGGAACAAGTTACTTACCTGTAACTGTTGTTCTCCAGCATGGGTCTGGCATGGATTCACATGCTCATGAACATTCCCCGTCGTCAGGCTGGGAATCCTCGGTAAAGAAAAAATCAGTATCAGTTTCGTTTCTGATCTGTCTTTCGTAGTAGTAACCAATCACTGATCTCTGTGTCATACTGACCACAGCCAATGACTGCCTCTACCTAAACCCCGCCTCTGGCAGCCATCTTCAGATTTGGTAGCACATGAAGTGGCAGTATGACCAAGTGAAGAGCCGCAGAGGGGTAGGCGGGAGGGTTCGCATGTGAATCCATGCCAGACCCATGCTGGAGAACAACAGTTACAGGTAAGTAACTTGTTCCTTCTCCAGCATGGGGTCTGGCATGGATTCACATGCTCATGTATAAAGAATACATAGCAGTACACACATGCACAACCACGGGAGGTGGCAAAGGCTCAACATTAAGCATTACATCAAACTCAACATTAAGCAATTCTTACCTCCTCACCAGGCTCACCTTAGGCGAACAGATTGCGCAGCACTGCTTGGCCAACCCTGGACTCCTCCCTGGAATCCCGATCGACGCAGTAGAATTTCGTGAAGGTGTGCGTCGACCTCCACGTAGCAGCCCTGCAGATGTCCAGCAAGGGCACACCAGACAAGAACGCCGTGGTAGCTGCGATCGCTCTGGTGGAATGGGCTCTCGGACGGCCACGCAGCGGTCGGTTTGCCAACCGATGACAGTACATGATACAGCCGGAGAGCCATCTGGAAATGGAGGCCTTTGAGAGAGCCTTCCCCTGATTGACAGGTCCAAAGTTCACAAAAAGTTGTGACGTCTTCCGAAAACACTTCATGTGGTCCACGTAAAACTTCAGCGCTCTAGCCACATCCAGCGAGTGCAAAGTCCTTTCGGCCAGCGACGAAGGCGACGGGAAGAAAACAGGCAACACCAAGGGTTCGTTGAGGTGGAAGTCCGACGGCACCTTGGGCATGAAGGAAGGGTGCGTCCTGAGCACTACCCTCGTGTCGTGAAAAGTCAAGTACGGGGGCTTGCAGGAAAGGGCCTGGATCTCTCCCACTCTTCGTGCGGAGATGATGGCCACAAGAAACGCTGTTTTCCACGACAAGAACTTCAACGGAGCCGAGTGCAGAGGCTCGAACGGAGGTCCCATGAGCTTGGTCAGCACCACGTTGAGCTCCCACGCCGGGGCCGGGGCCTTCACCGGCGGGAACGATCTGAACAGTCCCTTCATGAATTCCTTCACCAGACGATGAGACCACAAAGACGTCCGCTCCGTGGTTCTGGTGTATCGGGAGATCGCAGCAAGATGAATCTTGATGGACACGTGCGCCAGTCCAGCCTTGGCCAGCGTCAGAAGGTACGGCAGTACCTGGGGAGCGGTAATCCGTAGAGGGTTAATCTTCTGTGCGTGGCACCAGACAGAGAACCTCTTCCATTTGTGTCCATAGCATTTAAGAGTTGAGGACGCCCTGGCCTTTGCAAGAACCTCTCTGCTGTCGGCCGGTATGTCGTATCCTCCAAACTCTAACGCTTTAGAAGCCAGGCCTGCAAGTTCAGCGACTTCGGGTCGTGATGGAGGATGGCGCCTCCTTCCCTGGAGAAAAGATCCGCGTCCACTGGCAGCTTGATTGACGGGGACGCCGACAAGTCCAGAAGGTCCGGGAACCATATCTGCCTCGGCCACGCAGGAGCGACGAGGATCATCCTGCACCGTGACCTCTTGAGCTGGTTGATGAGCTGGATCAGCAATGGCAATGGAGGGAACGCGTATAGAAACAGGCCCTCCCAGTGGAACGAGAAAGCATTGCCCATGCTCCTCAGCTGGGGAAACCTGCTGCCGAACCTCCGGCACTTGGAGTTTGTCGCCGTCGCGAACAGATCGATCTGGGGTGTGCCCCACCGTCGGAAGAGGCGGTCCACTAGATCCTGTCGTAGTTCCCACTCTCTGCTGAGCGAGTCGGCGATGGTGTTTTTTATCCCTGCCAGATGAAACGGCACCAGAAACATCCCTTGGGCGACGGCCCAATGCCACAGATCCTGCGCCTCCTTGGACTGGGCTGGGGAACTGGTACCGCCCTGCTTCCTGACGTAGAACATGGTGGTGGTGTTGTCGGTGAAGATCCTCACCACCTTGCCCTTGAGGGACGGAAGAAAGGACCTGAGGGCCCAAAACACTGCACGGAGCTCCAGTACGTTGATATGGAGGGACTTCTCCGCCGGAAGCCAGAGGCCTCTCGCGTGCAGATTTTCGGTGTGCGCTCCCCACCCTTCCAGGGAGGCATCCGTGGTCACTGTCTCCTGGTGGCAGGGGGTCTGGAAGTCCATGCGCGCGGGTGCCCCACCACCGGATCGCTCGTCGGAAACTCTCGTCGAGTGTGATCCTCTCCTCGAAGCGGCCCGTCGTCTGGATCCAGCGCGCGTTCAGGAATTCCTGCAACGGGTGCATCTGGAGCCTGCACAGGCAGATGAGATAAATGCAAGAAGACATCATTCCGAGGAGGGAGTTGATGGACCTCACCCTGGCCGCGTCCGCAACCAGCATCCGCTGCACCTTGCCCAAGATGGCCCTCGTCCTTTCCTCCGACGGAGAGGCCAGAAGCAACACTGTGTCGAGCTTCGCTCCCAGAAACAGTGCGTCTTGCGCGGGCACCAGGTGGACCTTGGCGTAGTTTATGGAAAATCCCAGGTCCGTGAGTAGTTGGACGGTCCTTGCCGTGTGCTCCATGGCGAGCTCCTTCGTCTTCGCTCGGATGAGCCAGTCGTCCAGGTAGGGATAGACGTGGATCCCCTCTCGGCGCAGCTGCGCCGCCACCGGCGCGAGGCACTTGGTGAACACCCTGGGTGCCGACCTCAATCCGAAGGGGAGGGCTCTGAACTGGTAGTGACGCCCTTGGACCACGAACCTGAGAAACTTTCGGTGTCCCTTTAGGATGGGAATATGGAAGTAGGCATCCTCCAAATCCAACGACGACAGGAAATCGCCCTCCTCCAGTTGACCCAGGACGTGTTGGAGGGTGACCATCCGGAACTTCTGTGCCTTGATGAATTTGCTCAGTCGTCGTAGATCCAGGATGGAACGCCATCCTCCCGTCTTCTTCTTCACGAGGAAGTATCTTGAGTAAACTCCGGAGCCCCGAAGCCTCTTTGGGACGAGCTCGATGGCGCCCTTCTTGAGCATCGCCTTTACCTCCAAGAGAAGTTGAGGGACGTGATGTTCTTTCCTGGCCACAGGGGGGACGCACGGGCACCTCTTTAGAAACTCAAGCGCGTGACCCTGCGCTAGGGTGTCCAGCACCCAACGGTCGGTGGAGATGGACTCCCAGACGCTGACGAAGCTCGCCAGCCGGCCTCCTACCGGGGTGCTTCGGTGGGGGCCCGACCCCACGGCCGGTTCAGTCCTGCTTCGACGAGGCTTTGCCGCCTTGTCCTCCTTGGCGACGACGGTGGGGTCCGCCTGACTTGCCTCGTCCCCTGTAAGCTTCCTCTGACGACGAACGGGCCGCTTGACGGTAGGTGGAAAATCCGCCGCTGGAACCTTTGGAGGCACCCTGTTTGCCTCCGCCGCTCTGAAAGGGCGGCCGCCGTTGCTGGAGAACCCCAAGAGCCCGGGCCGTCTCCGTGTCCGCCTTGATGGCTTGAAGGGAATCGTCCACTGTTTTCCCAAACAGGTTGTTTCCGTCGAACGGCATGTCCAAGACTCTGGTCTGCACGTCCTGACGGAAGTCAGTAGCCTTGAACCATCCACGCCGCCTCAGGCACACGCCGTTGCCCAACTGGCGAAATCCAGTGTCAGCGATGTCCGTCGCAATCGTAATGGCGTGGTCCGACGCCACTCTCCTTCCTGCAAGATCTCTAGGGCGTCCGCCCTCTTGTCGTCTGGTAGGAAGTCCAGCAGGGGGGCTAGTTTGTACCACAACTCCCTGTCGTGCTACGATAGCCAAGGCGTTGGCCGCCTTAATCGTCGTCGCTGCCGACGAGATGACTCTGCGTCCCATCGTGTCCAACTTCTTTCCCTCGCCGTCCGGTGGGGAGGTTGACGTAGAGGCCGCGCCCCCCCCACACTTTCTTCCTGGCCGCCGCTGAGACGACCGAGTCCGGGGTCGGCTGTGCCCCGAAGGCACAAGGGGGCCGCGTCCGGGACCCGGTACTTCTTCTCGTACCGATCCCTTCTAGGCGGCGTCGTGGATGGGTTCTTGAGGAGGGCGAGGCCCTCATCCCAAATATCATCTAGTAGAGGTACAGCGAGGACCGTCTTCCTCTTGGTCTCGCGCCGTTGATAAAGGAAACCTTCCTTCTTCTTCTCTTCCGGGCAGAGCTAGAAAAGCTCGGATGCCCTGGCGATCATGGAGTGAAACGATCCAATCTTGTCGGGCGGGGAAGCCCGGGTGGGAGGTGACGACGGGAGATCCTCGTCATAAACCTCGTTGTCTGTACCCGTCGCGGCCGTGTCCGTCCCCGTATCATCCCCACGTGTCGTGGACGGGGAGGAGGGCTGAACAGGGCGCGATGGCTGAAAAGGAGGTGGAGGATGAATCCTTCTTCTCTTAGGGGGAGGGACAGAAGGGCCTGGCTCTGGGTCCCCCGTCGGGAGCGGTTCCTCCGTTGGTGGTAATGGCAGCCTCGACCTCATCTCCGAACATAAGGACTGTATAGCCAACAAAATGGCCGCCGAGTTGTCTTGCGGCACTGGTTGAGGGGGATCCGACGGGCGATCAGGAGCCCCGTCGGCACCATCGACGCTCTCGTCGTCTTCCACGTCGGGGTCCCTCCCGACAGGATGGCCTTCTTCCACGCCAGAGCCGTGGCCTAAGACTTCGATCAGCTCCTCCTCAGAGGTTGAGGCCGAGTCCACGACGACCTCCTGCCCCCCCTTTTTCTTCTATGTCGGAGGTTTCACAGGGGTCCTGTCGATGGGCATGAAAGAGGACTCCCTCTGCGGTGGCAGGGAGATTCTGGGCCCCGGGGTCGCCACCACTGGTGAAGCCTCCACAGGCTGAGCCAGGGCCACCGCGACTGTTTCGATAGAGGCCTTGGCCGGATGGATCAAGGCTTTCACCACCTTAGGTGCGCTCACCGCCTTCTCCTTGGGGGGAGGGTCACCACCTCGCTCCCCCTACGATGGGGCCTTAGGGCACGACCGGGGTCTCTCCAGGAGTTTCGCCGGGTGCTCGGCCTTCCTCTTACCCGAGCCAGAGAGTTGGCTCGTGGTTGATTGCGCCGAGGAGGATGCGCCCTGCCTGGCGCCCGTAGAGCCCGACCGTTCGGCGCTCCCGGTGCCAGCGGACTCGCGGTGCTTGGCCTTCTGTTGGACCCCCGTCGCCGGGGCGCCCTCAAAAGTCTTAGAAGACCGCTCGGACTTCTTCTTCTTCTCGCCTGACGGGCTCTTTCCTTCCAGCCAGTTGGCGAGACGTTGATGGCGGTCCTTCATGGTCCGCTCCGACATATTGCTGCAAAACGCACAGTCCTTCTCCACGTGCGTCTTGTCCTCATGTAGGCAGTAAAGGCAAAGGGAGTGTTCGTCCTCCTTAAAGACATTCGGAAGCTGGCATCCAGGGCAGACCCTGAACAGCTTTCCGGGCGTCGAGCTTCCCTTCTCCTGGGCCATGTCCGAGATGGGCCTGAGAAACTTCTGGAGTCCTCCAAAAGCGTGGCTCGACGAAATCTTCACCCTTGAGGGGCATAGAAGAATACGACAACGGTCCCCGTTGATCAGATAAAGAAACGGTGGAGCTTGAGGCTCTTTTGACCGAAAAAGATAAAGTGTTCCTAAGAAAAAGTGCGAAAAAAGCACTAAAGCTCGAGAGCAATAGCACGAGGATCCCAACACTTGAACGTGCGATAAAAATCTGAAGATGGCTGCCAGAGGCAGGGTTTAGGTAGAGGGCAGTCATTGGCTGTGGTCAGTATGATGCAGAGATCAGTGATTGGTTACTACTACGAAAGACAGATCAGAAACGAAACTGATACTGATTTTTTCTTTACCGAGGATTCCCAGCCTGACGACGGGGAATATTCATGAGCATGTGAATCCATGCCAGACCCCATGCTGGAGAATTAACTTTCTTACGTTCCCGCTTTCAAAAGTTTATATATTGCACAAATGGACAAAACCGCCCTCTTGCTGTATTTGGGTCCTGTATCTCTGGCACACTCACCGGATGTCTTTCACGCCACTTCTGTGAGGTCCCAGGTAGCCACAGTCTAGCTTTCCCTCTGGGCATCTTGCTGTAGCAATGCAGCGGCGTTCCGTGGCTTCGCTCCCACAGTCAGCATGCTGTTAGCAGGTTTGGTTTCTCGGCTTGAGTTCTCCAGCCGGTGACTGCCCCTTCCTCGCAGTTCGCCCCCGGACCTCTGTCTTCCAGCAGCCTCGCTTTCCACTGCTTTCCCTCTGCACCCAGTGTTGGTTCTCCAGTGATTCTCATGCCACAGCACTCTCTCTCCGCTCCGGTCAAGGAAGTTACTTTGCCTCATCCGTCTTTCTCTCCTGCTACCCAGCTGATCTCCATTAAGATCTTTAAATATCCTGTGCTGAGGCTTGGAATCATTAGAGCTAATCTGCTCACCTTGAAACAAGTCACATGTAGTCTGCGTTGACTCCGGACTCCTCTTCTTCATCCCAGTACGAAAAAGGTTGTTTGGGCAAGTGTTACCAGACCAGCACACTCGTAATGAGGCCTCATGTGTTTAAAATAGTTCACTCTGCAACAATTAGGCCCCATCCAAGTGTTTAGTAAATGCAAAGTGTTCTTGGGAATGTGTAACTATGATATTACATATTTCTTTTGCCAAACCATTTAAAGTGATCATATTTATATATAGCGACTTGCAAACATTGCCTCTGGTGGATGTTTAGCTATCAAATTGTCAGTGCTTTCACATACTCTGCCAATGCACTTGATAAAAGTTGCAGTAGTTTTCTGCACATACACAGAAGCAATATCTCGTTTCTGAAGCTGGTTCTATAGAATGTCAACATGGGGCATTATGTCATTGAACACAAAAAAAGGAAAAGGAACTCCTTCTCCTTCAGAGTTCTAATGAATCCCCAGGCCTCATGCACAGTAACTCCCTCCAAATCATCCAGTTTTTCAATTATCTCAAAGCATCTACGTAGTGCGTCCCTTTGCTGATATATGGCTTCTACTACCCGAATATGGTAGCTCCAGCAAGTGCGCGGTGATCTTGGAAGTCTTTTATCTGATACTTCATCTAGAACTTTGGTTCTTTTTGGAGAATGAGAAAGAAATGTACAGAAGCCAGAGATATCAGTAAAGAAAATGTGAGCTTCTGCTATTTTGGAAACAGTTTGTTCCATGATGAGGGTAAGCTGGTGTGCATAGCAATGTACATAATGCACCAGTTACTGAACTTGTTTCAATGACACTGGTCCAAAGATTTTGCTGCTGGCCTACTGGCCGAAAGCAAAATCTCGATTACGTCATCCGGAAGATCCCAATCCTTGTATCTCAACCTTTCAGAAACCATGCGTGAAGGTTGAGTGTTTGACCACTGGATGGAGAACCCGACCTTCCTCTTGCGAGAGAAGAGCCTCTCTTTGCGGAAGACGTATTGGAGGGCAGATGGACATGTCCAGAAGGTCCGGGTACCACGTCCTCCTGGCCCAATTTTGGGCAATTAGGATCATGGTTTTCCTGAGCTTTCTCAACCTCCTAATTACTTGAGGAATCACGGGGACTGGAGGAAACGCGTACAGAAGTGGGAACTTCCAGTCCACCACAAACGTGTCTCCTGGAGCTCTTGGGGGAAATTCCCATGAACAGAACTCTTCGCACTACTGGTTGACCGCAGTCGCGAACAGATACACTTGAGGGGTTCCCCAAAGGGACGAAGATCTCCAGAAGGACTTCCTGAGCTAACTCCCACTCAGGGGAGACTGTGCCCTGCCTGCTCAGAGCGTCTGCTGCCATGTTCTGCTCTCCGGCTAGGTGAACTGCCGATAGAGAGATTCCCTCTCGTATTGCCCAGAATCAGAGCTGCATTGCCTCTCTGCACACTGGTAGTGATCCTAAGCCTCCTCTCTTGTTGAGGTAGTACATGGCCACCATGTTGTCCGTCACTATCAAGACATTCTTTCCCTGTAGGGAGCGCAGGAAGGCCTTCAGCACTAGTCTGATTGCCCTCAGCTCCAACAGGTTAATGTATAGTTTGGACTCCGATGGAGACCAACGACCGCTGGTTGTCAGATCGTTGGTGAGGGCTCCCCACACCGTGAGTGAGGCATCCGTCACTACTGTTATCTCCGGCCATGGTTGCCAAAAAGATTCTCCCTTGAGGATATTGTCGTTGCAAGCCCACCATACTAGATCCTGAGCAGCTGCACTTGGTACTTGCAGAAGATACGACATACTCCCCGAGAACTGGGACCACTGAGTTCTGAGGGCCCATTGAAGAGTTCTCATCCTCAGTCGAGCCTGTGGCACCAAAAAATGCAGGATGCCACGAGGCCGAGCAACCTCAGAAAATCGAAGGCCGGTAGATGTTGGGCATTCTGGAACTTTGTTACCATCTGAAGTCTGTGGAGAGCTCTCACTCGGGAGGCGAGGCTTTTCCCGAGGAAGTATCCAAGACTGCTCCGATAAACTGGAGCTCTTGGGATGGTATCATGTGAGACTTCTTGAAATTGAGGGAGAAGCCCAGTTTGTGAAGGAAGTGACAGGTGATCGACAGATGTTCCTGAGCTTGTTCGGGAGAACGGGCTCTGATCAACCAATCGTCCAGGCAGGGGTTGATGTGAATCCCCCCTCTCCTGAGACTTGCTACCACAACCGCCATCAGTTTGGTGAAAACCCTTGGGCGGAGGTTAGCCCGAATGTCAGAACTCGCAACTGATAGTGAGAACTGCCAACCGCGAACCTCAGGTACTTTCTATGCTTGGGATGGATTGGCACATGAAAGTAAGCATCCTGAAGGTCCAATGATACCAACCAGTCTTGGAGTTGGAGAGCCTGAAGGTTCTGAGAAAGGATTACCATGTTGAACTTGTCCTTCCTGAGGACCTTGTTCAAGTTTCTTAAGTCCAAGATGGGTCTCAATCCTCCGTCCTTCTTTGGAATGAGAAAGTAAGGGGAGTACCAACCCTTGCTCCTCCCCACTACAGGTACATGTTCTATTGCACTTTTCTCTAGCAGGGTTAAAATTTCCTGCAACAGGATCGGATCTGGAATTATGACAGAGTTGGTTCCCAGTGGATGGTCCTGATGCCTTTTTAGGAAGGGAAGGCAGTAACCTTGAGCTACTGTCTCCAGTGCCCAAGCATCTGAAGTAATGTCCCGCCATTCTTTCAGATGCTGAGAGATTCTGCCTCCCACCAGGGTTTTGTGTGATAAGGCCTCAGAGTGATCTGGAGGTGGCTGCAGGAGCGGCTGAGGGCAAAGATGCTGTTCCTGAGGCTGGTTTTGCACTTTTTCCTCGTCCAACACAAGGGACATTTCTGTTGCCTCTCTGAATGGCCTGTACTCTTCCTCTACCAAAAGTGGAGTAAAACCGAAAAGAACGACCTCTCCAGGAAGATGAGTCTGAATAAGGTTTCTGAGGCTGTCGCATGGGGGTGCAAAGAGATTTAACCGTAGTTTTTCTAAGCTTTCATCAGCTTTAATACCAAACAGCCTCAAGCTATCAAAAGGCATGTTGAGTAGCCTGGCCTGCACGTCTGGTGCAAACCCCGACTTCCTCAACCATGCTTATCTGCGTAACACTGTGCTTGCAGCCATGGATCTGCTGAAACCATCAGCAGTATCCAGTCCAGACGGGAGATATTCCCCCATTGCCTCCTTTCCGTCTTTGACAATATTCAGGAAGCCTTCCCTTTCCTCGCCTTCCGGAATATGTTCAGCCGCCACCGAAATGCAGTCCCACAGGGTATGGATGAACTTGGCCAGGGTTCAGGTGACATTAGTTGAATTGAGAGCCATGCTACCCGAGGAAAAGACCTTATGGCCCAAGCATCCACCTTCTTATCCTCTCTATTTGGGGGGATAGATGGATAGGCTGTTTGTCTTGATGAAGTTGGAGCCTGAATAAATACTTAAATAATCAGGGTCAGAACTAGAAGTTCTATACTTCTTTGGAAAATTACTGTTGACTGCAGCAATTGTATGAGGAATGAATTCCACGTGTTTCAACTTTGAGCAACCGAAGCAATGGCACCTCATCGAGGCAGACAGCCATTAGAGGTAGGACAAATGTTGCATTAATTAATTGGTTAACAAGTAATATTTTAGCTTAGTTTCGCCCCTTTCAGAAAATGCCTAAAATTCCACCTTATTGAGCGAATGAACGCATACGAATGCCAGTAACAGCATGACAAAATGATACTTTTCCAACATTGCTAGCTATCTACATAATGAATCTCTTTATGCATACAGCATAGTACCAGCTATTCTCAATACAAGCTGCTGTAAAATACACCATCACACTTGCATATGTAAGAATAATGTACCACCATTAGTATGTAAAACCTAATGCTTTTTATGTAATATTTCAGTGGTTTTGGACAGTAAATTGGACATTTTGGAAGCCATTTTTCAAAAATGTTTGTGGGGGTATAACCCCCTGCACCCTCCTTGGTGTGGTGTGGGCTCGCCGGCTGTGCTCAATCGCTCCCAAATTCCACCTGGGAAATTTACGTCCCACCATCTTTCAAACTCATCAGCCGCCACTGTGCTTGACCTACAGCTGACTCCCTTATGGAGTTTTCTTCTAGACAATAGTGGTTGGTAACCGTATGGAGCATGCTCCAGGTAGTCGTCCTGCATATGTACTTCATGGCCACTCCCGCCTGGAAAGCTGCCCTCCCTCTGGGTGAGTGGGCAGTAGCTGTACGGTAAGCAGGTCGTCCCTGTTCTTGTGACAGTGGGTAATGCAATACACCACCCATCGGGCAAGGCCTTGCCCAGAGAAGATTTTGTCAACATAACACAGAGAAGCATCCTTGGTCTTCCATAGGTGCATTAATGTACCATAGTACGAAAGACCTGAATAAACCTCCAGGAGTGGAACTAAAAAATGTATTCGATGAGATTGACCGATCAGCGGATTGTGACACTTTCTTTGTGAAAGGAGCAGAAGTGATGGGTGATATTTGTGGAAGGACGTCTTTAAAGTACCCGAAGTACCCCTTTAAAGTTTGCAGGCAAACATCTAAACCCTGGTTTTTGCAGGGTTTAGACTTACTTCGTAAACAATTGAGAGCCCAGGAACAGAAATAGAGGAAAAATCGTTCCCCCCTCGAGAGCTGTTAAAGTAAAAACTGCTTTGAAAAGCTATAACGTTGCAATTTTTGGAGCTAAAGCTGATGTTTTGCATAAATAAATTATTGGGGCAGGTAATCAGAGAGAATTGTTCTCTGTTATCTTACACTTTTGTCACCCAACTCGTGTTTCTATTCCCTCAGAGATGTCTCTCGTATAGGATAAGGCTTTCAATGCTTTTCTTAAAACAAAAATTGAGGGCATTCAGGAACAAATACGTACCAGTCAAGTGTGGAGATGGAAAGGATACTCCCTCTACCTCCAGTATGGGGGCAGTGAATAGTAAATACCATGCTTCTTATTTTGACTTTCAACCGGTTTCGGAGGAGATCATTCAGGTTATGCTGGGAGGGTTGAAACTTACGAATGACACCTTATTTCCCCTCCCAGCACGGGAGGCCAAATGACTGGCCAAATGACTGGCACTGGAGATTACACCTTACATGACCCAGTTTGTGAACAAGTCACTGTCTTCCAGGTCAGAACCGCCAAAGCTAATCAAATCAACAGTAAACAAATCGATGGTCACACTGCTACTAATGAAAACGAATCTGGATCCCGAGATCCTTCATAACTACCGTCCAGTAGCAGGACTTCCCTGGCCCGGTGAAATAGTTGAGAAGGTAGTCACAACACAGCCACAGCAGTATGAAGAAAAGCAGCGGCTCCTAGACCTCCTATAATCTCTCTTGTGCCGATTATTTGGTACAGAGACAACTATACTTGCAGTATGGGATAATCTCCTCAAGGCAGTGGATCAGAGGATCTAACCCTATTGGTCATGCAGATCTCTCAGCCAGTTTTGATACGGTGGACCACTGTATCTTGATTAATCAACTGAGCATGATCAGAAGGGTGTCAATTTAGGCTTATAGCTCGGTTTGACTCTTTTGTATCAAGAAGGCAATAACAGGTTAAACTGGGTGGCTGATGTCTGCCCCTCTGGTACAGACCTGTGGAGTGCTGCAGGGATGCTCACTCTCGCCCCAGTTTAATCTATATTTATGCCCATTGATGGATATATTGAGGAATCATAGGGTGAACATTCAGCCGTATGCTGATGAAACGAGATATATGTCAACATAGGTGACGTGGAAGAATGCTTCCGTAGAATGAAGGACTTTTTGCAAGAGGTCAGTACCTGGATATCCGCTAACTGGCTTCAGCTCAATGCCAAGAAAACAGAGGTGGCCTTGTTTGGCCCGAAACACCTCTTGGAAGCAGGTAATTATCCTCAGACACCCCACTTCTTCGAAAAGGATCTTCCACTTGCCACCAAGATTAAGAATATGGGCTGCATATGGGCAGGGAATCTGAACAGTGAGGCCCAGGTGAGTGCCAAGGTGCAGTCCGTTTTCTACAATTTCCGGCTTCTGCGTCAAATCATACCTTATGTACCAGCTGACAAGCAGGCTGCAGTGGTTGGAGTATTATTATATGCTCAAACAGACTACTATAATAGCCTGCTTGCAGGAATTCCAGCTAACGATTTTAAAGAGCCCAGAATGCTCCAGTGAGATTGGTGGTGAGTGTAAAGAAGTCCAGCCATATCTCAGGATTCCGTTGTTCCTTGCATTGGCTATCTGTGAGGTACAGAATTTACTTTAAAGTTATCTGTCTTAGTTTGAAATGCCTAAACAATTTGGCTCCAGCCTATCTGGCAGATAAAATCTACAGATACGCCCAACTCGCTCGCTCCAAGGAAAAATTGCTGTTGAGCATACCATCATCTTCTTGTGTGTCCAGGGGCAGCGTGAGTTTTGCGGTTTTGCGGGACCTAAAATTTGGAATAGACTACCCCTAGAGATACAACCAATAAAATCACGGAGTCTCTTTAGAAAACAGTTAGACACATTTATTTAAATTAATTCCAATCTGCACTGGGGATGCATTGACCCCTTACTGAATCTTATCGATTGTATATGCGCTAAACTGTGATGGTTATGGGTTATCAGATTATTACTTCTTCGATGAGTCATCTGCACCCAAATACTATTAGGTTTGTCAGGCACACGCAATACAAATACATCAAATTATTAGCTGTGGACAGGGATCGTCCGGTCGCCAAGGACTTCGGGTTAGCTGTGGACAGGATTCCTCCCGTCGACGAAGACGAGTTAGCTGCGGACGGGGAATCTCCCATCGATGAAGACGGGTAAGCCATGGATGGAGAACCTCCCATCGACGAGGAAGACTTTTAGTTAGCGAAGGATGGGGAACCTCCGTTGACAAGGAGGACTTTGAGTTAGCTGTGGAAGGGGAAACTCCCACCGACGAGGATGACTTTTAGGTAGCCAACGACTGGGAACCTCCCGTCAACCAGGATGACCTCAAGTTAGCTGTGGATGGGGATCTTCCTGTAGACGAGGACGACTTTGTAGTCGTGTTTCCTTGATTGATCCCTTATGGATGAGGCACTAGTTGACGACGATTAGGTGTTAACAACTAAGCTGTGGACGGTGATATGCCCATCGTGGACAGTGATATGCCCTCATGGACGATTTGTGCGTGGTCGGTACCTTGGTAACAGTGGTGGACGAGGGGGTGGTCTTATCTCGGATTCTGATGTTCTTCAGCAAAAATCAGAGTTTTTGATGTCACGTTTCAGACGCGTTGTTAACTCACGTTCCTCTCGCCACTGATGAAGCTCTTCTCTTGGAAGCCCGCTTCTCAGGGGTCCTGTGGGAAGTGACAGGAGCTGTTTTGAGCGAGAGACCCTCAGATGAATGGCCCTTACTCTCCAGAAGGAGTAGTTTTCCTGTGCCTGTCCTGTAGGGTACTCTGAGGAAGGTCTGACAAAAGTGACATTGTTGAATGTCATAAGGGTAAAGACAGATATGCACTCCTGAAGAGCATTGCCTGATTCAACTGTGGCCATGAGGGGCCAGGTGTAGGATCGTCCCACTACGATTTAAAGATGAAGACAAAGGTTCCCTGTACTGCAAAACATAGTATGTGTAGAGCGCAAGAAACTCCCTCTGTTAGTGAAAAATGTACTTGAAAAAGACTAGAAAGAACAGTATGATAAGACAAAGCTCATGAGAGCTGTGGAGGATTCTCTAGTCACTAGACTGTGGTGAACAATCTGAAGGTGGCTGCCTGGGGCAGAGCTTAAGCCCTGCGATGTCATTGGTTAGTGTCAAAGGGACCAAAAAAAGGTCGAGGGACTACATAAGTGAATGCCTTTCAGGCATAATGGGCAATCTGCATTGCTTTTTCTAAGGGAAAAATTTATTTGTATATATTATTTTTAATTTTCTGAGGATTCCCAGTCTGACCACGGGGAATATTCAAACATGAGAATCTATGAAAGATCCAATGCTGGAGAAGCAGTTGTTCTTTTGGACACAGAACGTACCACTCCCAGTCCAATTAATACATCTTGTTTTACTTTAGGAATACTCATGACAGAGACTGGCTCTATTAGGAACTTGGATCCCTCAGACATCATGATGGATAACCAAGTCCATTTGCATCCTACTCAGAGGCCAGGTATTATTCCTTAAGTGGGGGTCCAACATTCCCTTTAGGGCCTGTAAGCAATGAAGGAACAGTTCCTGTCTCAATGTCACACTGTCAGCTGGGAAAATATCCACCGATTACTTCCAAGGCTTCATTCAGCATGTCTGATAGGACTGACGAGAGAGGTCATCTTGGATCATTCTCAGCTGGTCACTCAGGTAGTCTTGGATTTCTCGACTTGCAAGATCCTTTTGACCTGCAGAAGCAAGGTTAAATATGAGATTTAACAGCAAGTTTCAGGTGATTCTACTTTAGTGGTAGAAGCAGCAACCGCTACCTCCATGATTTATGATGCCTTTTCGTCAATTTTCTCGACGAGAAGGGATGAGAGCCACTGTGCTGGAGGTAGGCATTTCCTCTATCTCATCTTCCTGGTCCTCTTGATTCTTCTCTGCATAATTGCGCTTTTTCAGTTGTCCAAGTCTTCCAGCTGGTGGCTCCTGAAAATGCAGTTTCAAACTGTTCGCAAAGCCCGTTTGGGAACACATCCTCACAGAGCGCATGCAGGCATGTCACGTGACTGTCTGGAAAGTCTGCAATGACGTCAGGTGCAGAAAGTTGATAGAAGAGTTTGAAATGTTGCTACAAAGTGGGAAATGGCACAGTTTTCAGTTGAAACTTCCTAGATCGGTCGAATATGCGGCTATATTGGAGGTGAGTATGATATTAGGAAGTTGTAGCAAATTAGGGTGAACTGGTAAAAACCCATGAAATTCAGTGAAAAACTTTGTTAAAGGGATATTATGGTTACAAGTACAACCGAAACCCCCCAGAAATTTGTCAGTTACGGTCAGCTAAGCAACCATAACTCGTGCCACCGCCATGCACTGCTAAGACCAAGGACATCAAAGATGACATTATATGTTTTGCGGTACTTTGGTGGTAAATCTGATGAATACCGCCAAACAGAATTACCATTACCGCCATTTGGTCTGGCAGGATTACCGCTCGATTACAAGTGGTGGTTTGGCAGTGTTAGTCCCATTTATGGAGTCCATAAAACTATGGGGATTCCGGCAGAATTACCACTGGCGGTAATCCTGCTGGCAGCAATTCTGCCGATGTGGCTGTTTTTTGGCATCAGTAAAGCAGTCGTAAAAGCATGATCTCTGCATTACTGCTATTTTTTCCCCGCACAACCGTACTCGGAATGAGGTCCTATGTTTGAATAAAAGAAGGGGTTACTATTTCATTTTAGAAAGCATCTAGAGCTTCATAGGGCAGAGGAAAAGTTAACATGGTCTATTACACTTTGTGATATTATTAGATATCCAGGGATGCATGAATTCTGATGACTAATTGGTAAAACATCAATGTCTACGAATATCAAAATATGTTGATAGTGTATTTCTTATGAAATCTGTCTTACCCATGATTGGCACAAACAATTAAAGCAAATAAAATAAAATAAAAAACTGTAAAAATAGGGTAGTAATGCTCATTAAGTTGATGTTTGAAACTGATGAACATGGCGTGTGAGGGACTCACTGCATAGCCTAGTTACATCAGTCATTTAGGAATCTTAAAAGGAAACTGTTCCAGAAAGAAGAAAAGCTCATTTTTATCGTAGGCCAAACCAATACTGGGGAGGATTTCATTGATGAAATTCTAGCTGTGTACAGGTGGAGATCCGTGTTATCCACATAATTCGCTCATCCGCGATATGTCGTATAGTCTTAGGCCTTTCTGGTGAGGCATACTGATGACTGCTTAAAGGGGTCAATGTTTATTTGGGTGTGGTTATATACTCTGGGGATGGGTATCTTTGGAAGTGTTTTGCATGATTTTATGTCCATCCTAGTGAGTTTGGCGTTGGTGTCGGGAGTTTCCACAAACAAATCTTCCAGCTCCAATCTGCCCCTATCGCCATCAAGAGTCGGGAAATCTCGGTACATTCTGGGAAGTTCTTTGGTATGCAATGCCGTTATTGATAAAAGTTTTTATGAAGACAGATGTATTCATGGCGTAATGAGTTTTGTCTGTGTAGAATACATGTGTATAGGGATAGCAAAAGCGCACTCTCCTAACATCAGTGCTAACTTTTGCCTTTTAAACTTGTTTTAATGTCGTTTGTATTTGCATCATATGGAAATAAGGATTCTGTATTTTATGTTGTGCTAATGTGTGCTGCCGAAATAAAGTATTTACTAGTACTGCAAGTAACATTTAGTTTCCTTTAAATTGCATCTTGCTGAAAATCGATTTATCTGCTCGTCCACGTGCAGTTGCCATGAACTTAAAGCAGGTGTAACAAATGAAACCGTCACTCAACTCCTTTAACAAGAATTATTAACATGTTTCCAAAATACAGATCTAAAATATATTAAATATAGTTGAACGAAAATATAAAGTACAAAAATAAAAAAAATACTAACCAGCCTCTTAATACCACCATGCTGTCTCACTGTCCGCCGAGCTCTTCTGAATTTAGAAACATTTGCAATTGTTTCTGCTGCCAAGCTTTTTAAATCCTTATCTGCAGAGTCTAATATTTTAACCATTGTTTGTAAGCCTCCAAAGTCAGCAATAGAACGCCTTATTTGGGAATTGCGACTGATTTCCTTTAGGATTTTCAGTGAGCCAATCTACATCCAGAAAAAGTAAAAAAGAAATTAACATATGCATCACAATAAAATAAACCTCTATAAGGTACAACTGCCAAGATCCATTTATTATAGAATTCTAAAATATAATATATTGCCATTAGAACTGCCATTAGAACTCTCTACCGACACACCAAGTGTTTTTTCCCCTCAATTTATACAGCAAATCCCAAAACTTGCCATTCCCCTCACAACCCCAACAAGCACTCTACCCTGGTGAATTAACATCTTAACCACCCCAATTTGGCAATCCGCAGAGATTAGAAGAACGACATTATTACACAAACAGGGCAGACATATTCCAATTATTCATTTGTCTTCTAGCGGGTTGTGTATACAATATCTGTCTATAAATACACAGCTATTTTCAAACATATGTTTTTTCTGTTACGTGATGTTGATTTTTATCTATACATATAGTTCGCATATAAGTCTAACGTCTGAAATAGATCACATATGCCAGTTTGTATATGATATATGACAGTGCTGGATGCATGCCTGCTCTCACTTTATTCACCTCATTAGACATGTAAAGCAGCCCAGCAGTCAATACTATAACACAGCATCCTGACAATCTACTAGCACATCAATATTTGCCATGGAGATGCTTACGGGTGGCTTGCTTGAACAAACCCCTTCCAGAAGTCGCAAGGTGAGAAGTGCTTCCTATCTTAGGTGGATACCCTTGGTTGGCATGCAAAGAGGCAGACCCCGAGATGGAGGGAAGTCTTTACACGTTCCTATGAACACTAAGGACGGTGACCACTCTTTGTCCCTGAGGCTAGAGATCATGGACGTCATTTAGGGGTCGCCAGTGGTCGCAACTGAGACCCCTGAGGTCTCCCTTGCTAACCCTAAAAAAAGCAAAAAAAAAGTGTCTTTTTTACATTGACGCTCATGGACTGTGGCCAGCAACATGTGGCTCTTTGTTTCTGGAGTGGTTAGTTTTCTGATGGCTATAGTCGGTAAGATAGTTCAATGGGTTGAGCGCTGGCTGCTGCAATGTGTGTGTGATCTACATGTTGCAGGTTCGACTCCCAGCAAGGCCAACTCAGCCTTTCATTCTGCTGAGATTGATAAATGAGTACCGACACAGGTATGCATATTTGTTCTGTATGAAGCGCGTAAGTGCTATATAATAACTCATCATCATCATCGTTTGGCCTTGCACGTCTACTTGCATTCACAGTGATTTGCACTGATATTAACAATACATATGGTGATCCATTCTTGTATGAAATGTATATCACTTTACAGTGGTATAGTAACCATATTTTTCATAGTGTACTCAGAAACAATGCTACGTGATGCCACTTCCTGTTTTGTCGTGAAGTAAATGGTTATGTTCCATCGCTTCCCGCGATGCCACTTTAGGGTGGGGTCAAATGACATAAATTCCTGTGATGTCATCAGAGGTCAAGGGTCGTGTGATGTTACTTCCGCTACCCCTGGCATTTTGGTGAAATGACGTCCATGCTAGAGATACTGCAGCTTGGTGCTGGTACTGAAGGGAGAAGGAGCAGTTGGGTGTATGGCCAGCAGCATGGTCTTCGATCACAAGTTACGGACACCAGCATCAGTGCTGTTTAAAAACTCGCCCTCAGTGAAAGTTAATGCCATACTACTTCTCCTTTTGCCTGCACTCCAGCGGCCAATATTATGGGGCAGTCAGAGAGAGAAATAAGAGCTTGCATTAGCTGGATGGTGTTTTATCAAAGCAAGCATTTCCATTGCGGGAGGTGCTTCTTGGGGTTCTGGGAAAGTCACCCTGCTTCACGTGGGCAGCCTGATATCCGTCTTCATCATGATCCACAGGAAACCCGGGATAGCCCATAAAGCATACGAGTTCCTACGTATGTGCTTCAGCGTAGAAATGCTTGCGTTCCATGTTTTAAAATGGAGGCTGCATCTTGTTCCCTTAATTGGTGCTCCAAACTCTGCATGTCTCTGAGCTATTTCTATGGAAGTGCTTATGCACAATGGAAGTGCAGAATTCACCTACATTCTGAAACACCTGAGTCATGTGTTGTGACTATCTGATTATACATTTGGTCCGAAGTAATGTAACGTGGTACATTTTCAAACGGCGCTCATGTTTCCGTATCAAATAATTTGACAGTGCAATGGCATTGACATTTCGATGGCTGACTCTAGGTTCAAACTTTTATTTTTTTACACTTGTTTCATAGTTTGAGGGATAGAAATGCAATTGGGACAGTCACTGTTTAAACAGAAGCTGTCTCACTACATTAAATATCAGAAATGAGCCGGTCATGATTTGCGCATCCCCCCATGCACCTATATGCAGCAGGCCCGGGGAAAGGTGCACAATTTCCGCACATTTAAAAGTACATCTCAAAGGGAATTCAGGATGCACATTTAAATGCACACAAATGCCCCCTGGTTGGCCCAAATGCCAGATAAAATGAACACATGCAGGTCCCTTTTGTGAATTGCCTGCTCCATTTTATGCCACTAGTTTTGAGAGGTGCTAGCGCATCTCACTATTTGCGCCAAAAAAGTTTGGAGACGCGGGCCCATACAATCTAAACCAATACTAATTGCCATTTTTCTCTGAAATCCTCGTCTACATAGAGACAGAGAGCGACAGAGAGAGAGAGAGAGAGAGAGAGAGAGAGAGAAAGAGGGAAGGGGGAGAGAGAGAGAGAAAGAGGGAAGGGGGAGAGAGAGAGAAAGAGGGAGAGAGAGAGAGAGAAAGAGGGGGAGAGAGAGAGAGAGAAAGAGGGAGAGAGAGAAGGAGGGAGGGAGAGAGAGAGAGAAAGAGGGGGAGAGAGAGAGAGAAAGAGGAAGAGAGAAAGAGGGAGAGAGAAAGAGAGGTGTGCAGGGAAAAAACGTTAGTTGGAGTGACATTACGGTGCCGATTTAATGCAACCAAAGTTCTGAAATTCGGCAGGTCTTGGAAGCTAAGCCACCTTGACTATCAGGCCTTCTTTACTCAACCTGTAAGTACCCCTATAGCAGTCCTTTAACTGAATATTTGTCACTGAATTTCCAGGTTTTGTTATACTATACTCCCACCACATATTATTCAGTCTTTGTTTCTGACAACATACCTGATGTCATATCATTTGCTATGAATATACGCAACAGTTTATCAAGTATTTCATCTTTTTTTGTGACCACTAGACAAGAAGGTCTTCGTAATAGTGCAACGTGATGAAGAAGATTGAGGTGGGGTTAATGGAGGACCGTGATGAGGAAGACTGAACTTGTGTAGTAGGGGACTGTGACAAAGATGAGTGAGGTGGGGTAGTTGGGACTGGGATGAGGAATAGCGAGGCAGGGTTAGTGGGGGACTCTGACGAGAAAGAGTGAGTTGGTGGTAGTGTGGCACTGAAACGAGGAAGAGTGACAAGGTGATAGTGGGGTTCTGTGATCTACAGAATATTAAATCATGCCTAGGTCACCTCTGAAAAAATATACCTTACACATTATGAATCAAAACATCCTTTCAAGGACTATGTCTCATTATAAAGTTAAAAAAAAATAATAATACTCAGATCGATATCTATGATGAAAGTACTGGGACGAGGAAGAGGGATGTGCGGGTATAAGATCTAGATTCATGAACAGTATCCATAAAAATTAGTAAACACTATTAATGGGATATTATTCACATATAGTAAAAAAAAATGAGTCATAGCATGTATAATCCTTGCTTTGTGTTTTTATTTCCACTTTTACCGCTCATCGCGAATGAGATTGACAATTAAGGAAAACGGTGAGATACTATGAATCAAGAACCAGATTATTGTTTTGAAAGTTTACTTTGTTTCCATCTCCCACCCAAAACTAATCGATAATTTATAATGTTATGAATTATTCAGACGATACTAAGACAAGGAAGAGTAGATTGAGCAAAAATGCTAAGAAATTCTCGAATGAAAATGATCCCCACTCATGTAGTTTGAGAAACAAGTATAGACCCAATGAAATAAAAACGGCATCCTCAATTTCCAATAACTTTATTCTATGGGAAGCGAGAATGTAAACACTACAAAAAACATGGATAATAGAACACTCTTTTGCAACACATTCAATAAAAACTGATCATTTTCCTTAACTTAGAGTTTCAAACCTCAATGTGAGCAGCACAAACATTTGTACTCAGGCCCTAATATAGGAATGTCAAATGACATGCAGATCCATTCACTGGCTCAAATGTTGTCAACCATAGAAATTTCGCTTTTCCTATCGATCATAGGTTTCACTTAGGGCTGAATATAGTTTTCACACAATGGGCCTCATTACGAGTTGGGCTGTAAGCGGAAAGGTTGCAGTAACAGAATGACTGCCATTTTTAAAACAACAGCGAATTGAGGGTTGCAGAAAATGGGTGCCAATTCCACTGGCAGAATTCGCACTGGCGGAATGAGCACTGGCAGAATAAGCCCTGGCGGTAATTACGCCGGCGAATTAGCGCCATTAATGGAAATGGTAATTCCACCACCTTATAAGTGGGAATACTGCTAAAATACTGCCAGAAATGGGCAGTAATTCCGGCAAAAACGCAATGCAGTCACTGGATTTTTTACCTCTCTTCTCAAGCACTTCCTTGTGCACCCCCTACTAAAAAAGCATTCTGCCGACACCTCCACACCGGAAATCTATCGCCCGATCTCTATTACTCATTTCCTGGGCAAACTCCTGGAGTAGTTGGCTATCTCCCAGCTGACCCACCACACTGAATTTGTTGGTTGTCACTGTGTCCATCAGTCTGGCGTCAGAGCAGCCAGACGCATGGAAACTGCACCCTTGAACACCCGTGAAGATATGCTCTCTAATCTTGACTCTAGCTCTTTCTACTCATTTTCCACAACCTTTCCTCTGCCTTTGACACAGTAAACCACAACATCCTGATTACTCATCTCAGTGATGACCCTGGGCATCACGGATCAGGCTCTGGCATGGCTGGCCTCCTTCCTCCTGGACCGCCCTTCACAGGTTCAGCTTGGGTCCTTTCTCTCCATTACCTCCCTCTCCAGATGTGGTGTTCCTCAGGGCTCTATCCTCTCCCCTGGCCCTTCAATGTATATCTGGCCACTTTGGCCCCCCTGATCGATACCTTTTCCTCTAACTTTCAGTGTTATGCGGATGACACGCAGCTCTCTTTCAGGCTACCCTCGGCCTACTCCTCCTTGCTCATCCCTGACTGTCTATCCGCTATTCAGGCCTGGTGCGCCTCTAACAAGCTCTGCCTTAATGCCAGTAAGACTGAGATCCTTCTCATTGGGACCCCTGCTCCCGGTTTTCCTCTCTCACTCTGGCCGCCCTCCTGGGGCCATTTGCCCACAGCCTCTTGTGAGGCAAAAAATCTTAGGGTCATCTTCGACTCCACGCTCTCCTTCTCTCCACACATCAGAGACCTTGCCAAGAAGGCCCATTTCCAGCTGCACCTACTCAGAGATATTCTCCCTTTTCTCACCTTTGCCCAGAGGCTCACTGTCTCCAGAGCCCTGGTTCTCTCTAGGCTGTACAACTACAGCAGCCTCTTCCTCAATTTGCCTAACTGTACTCTTTGCCCTCTTCAACTCATCCAGAACAGGGCCGCAAGACTTATCCTTGGCCTCAATCCCAGGGACTGCATCTCTCCTGCCCTGAAATCCCTCCACTGGCTCCCGGTGACTGTAAGAAACAAGTTTAAGATCTTCTGAATCATCCACACAGCATTCTGGGGCCATGGCCCTCACTACCTTCAACTCTCTCTTCCTAAGTACCTTCCTCCTAGAGCCTTCCGCTTTTCTACTTCTGATTCTCTGCGGGTGAGTCACTTCTCCAAGCAGAGAATGGGGGGTAGATCTCTCTCCTTCACAGGTGCCTCCCTCTGGAATGGCCTCCCCTGCCTCTCTACGCCTTGAGCCAGATCTCCTTAAGTTCTGGAAGATCCTCAAGACCTTCCTTTTCACCTCTTCTTTATCGCTCCCTTCTCCCCTACTAACCTACCCTTGATCTGGCTCCATCTGCTGACTTACTGCTCTGTGTCCTCTGAGTCTAACAGAACACCATGCCCCCCCTGACCAGTCCCCCCACACTTGCCACCTGGCCCACCTTGCCCTGCCGCCTGGCTTACCATGCACTATCAGGCTGGGATTTCCCCCTATTGTCCCAGCCTTCCTTGCACTTAACTCAGGGTCCTGCACTCTGGGTGCACATCTCCCTGTACCCTACCACCCACACTTCTTGTTGTGCACTTGCACAATCTAAATGCACTAGGCCTAGTAAGATCGTTTGTCTTGTCCTCCCTTTGTTCCCCCTCCCTTGCCTTGTTGCTCCTTGAAACACTTGTGTATAGGCACATAATAAATAACAAATCAATCAATCAATCAGTTAACTCCATCTAAATGTTGATGGAAATTAAGGCACAGGTACACTTAATGGACTCACGCAAGGGCCAAACTTTACACTTCACCCCTACTATCGGGGAACGAGTCGAATTGGTTGGCGCCTTGGTCACCGCCTCAGCACACTACAAGATAGCCACTGTGCTGGTTCACGCTGGCGTCACCCTCCCCAAGATTGTCGCCGCTGTAGGTGACAGTGATACGAACGCTCCAGGTCCGACGCCTCTCCTGGGAATTAACCAAGCCGATGGTGGCTTGCCTTTCTTTGCAATGCTCCTGCTTCCGTAAGCAGACTCTGTGTAGTTCAGTGACCCATGTTTCCAGGTCCCATGTTCTCTGTGCTCTTGTCCCTTATTCTCCCCCCTTGTTCGTCTTGGTTCTTCTTCCTGACTAGAAACTCTTTCACCTCCTGTTGAAGTCCTCCTGGATCTTAGTCTCCTTTCCCTTCGTGGAGTTTGCCGTCTTCCTTGGTAGGACCCTGAGACCTTCTACTCATCTGATCTTTCTTGTCTGTAGCCCCAGCTGAAGCTAATCCTCCTATGAACGGACACCTGCAGAAAACTCCTACCTTGATGTTTTTTCAGTGTCTGGCTTTTACCTCCAATCATGATTTTCCCGGTATCACAACTCCTTTGGGTGTGAAGTTGCATTTGCTCCAAGGGTCACTGTGGAGAACCGGCCTTACCTTGCACGTACCTCATGGTGCCCAGACTACCAGGTAAGGGTGTGTGCTGCCAAACTCCCAACTTCATACTGCCACTAGCAGTTGCAAACCTGGAGATCTAGCACCTCCTACTACACATTGTGCTGAAGAGGCTTGCACAGCAGCTGCACAGAGCACAAGTAGCAGAAAGGCGGAGGAAACGCCAAACAAAGAGAGCTCTCATTCCCAGGGTCAGACCATCATCACTAACGATGGGCTGCTAGTAACAGCATGCCACCTCAACAGGAGAACATAGCAGGATGATATACAAAGCAGGATCAAAATCCGAACAGCAGTACCACCCCTGCTGAAGCTTGTGTCGGTGCTGCACTTTCTTGCCACAAGCACTTTCCAGCACACTGGGGACATGCTGAATGGCATGTCGCAGTCCACCTTTTCTATTTTGCTCACCCAGGAGCTGGATGCACTCATACAGCATGCATCCCAGCACATTTCCCTGGAACAGGTAAATGCAACAAAGGCACGCTTCTACAGAGCTGCCCACTTCCCCAAAGTCATTGCAGCTCTGGACTGCACGCATGTGACATTCATGTCTCCTCAAGCATCTGAAGAAGTTTACAGGAAACAACATTTGCCTAATGTACAGGTGACATGTGAAGCAGACCTCAATGTGGCACACTGCTGCGCCAGCTTCCCTGGTTTCCTTCATGATGCCATGGTCCTGCGAAACAGTATAATGCCTGCATATATGGAGACGCAAAGCAGGCAACAGACCGGGATCCTGGGTAACTACAATCGCCATCATACAACATACACATGCTCCACAATTGTTAATGGTCCTGAAGATGGGGTAGGGAAATACCTTTTTGATGTCAATGCAATGCATGCCCTGTCACAACCTTGTGCATGAAGGACCTGCTGTCTTACAACACATAAGAAGCACCAAAATGCAGGACAAGACCCTGCAGAATAACACCATAGCATGACAGAAATGTATGATCCCTAGTGCACTAGGAAATGCGCTAAGAGAGAACTACAGGTACCACAATTTAAAGAGAAACCTATACAGGCAACAACACAGTTTCCCTGTGCACAATGACAGTGCAACAGTGACATACAGTGATGGCATGAATGTTGAAAACTATGCAGGTCATTTCCCAAAAGCTGGAATGCTACCATAAAGAGCTCAAAATCATCAGTACGCTCATCAGTGCACATGCATGAGAGACCAACAGAGGACTTGCAAAGGCAGCATTATCATTGCAAATGTAGTTACAGTGTACGTCTGTCATACCTTTGGCCTATTGAAGGGATGGTTCCGGTGTCTCCATCCAACAGGAGGTGCCCTAATGCGCAGAACCAGACAAGGTGGGCAGAATAGTTCTGGTGTTTACCATACTGAACAACAGGTGCATTAGCAGATATGTCTGTCTGCCCTAGATGTCGACAAGCCTCTCCCAGAGGATGACACGCATGCCGGGAACCACTGCGCCATGTAGTGACCATGAAGAAGGCAGGGGCGGACATCTCATGCACCAAGAACAGATTACCAATTTCTGATGAGCGCATTTGATCACACATGCATCACACAATTGCACTTATTTAATATTAAATTTGTCACACACACTCAAAATGACTGTCCTCACATCTGTTTAATTGTAAATGTGATTTAATATGTACATACAGAAACACCCATCTCCTCCGACTTCCCTCAATCCCTAACACCTATGCCCTCCCAAATGCCTCATTCCCCAACACACATGCCCTCCCACCTCTCTCAATCCCCAAGACACATGCCCTCCCACCTCCCCTAATCCCCACACATGCCTTTGCACTTCCCTTAATCCCCAACACACATACCCTCCTACCTCCCTCATTCCCCTACACACATGCTCTCCCACTTCCCTTAATTCCCAACATACATGCCCCTCCACCTCCCTCAACCCCCAACACATGTCTTCCCACCTTCCTGGTGCCTGGTATATAGTGCCATGTCTACTACAGTCTCATGCCCATGCTATCTTGGACATGGCAGCTTTCTCTGCCTATTTGCATGCTGCATTCCTTTGAGAGCACCAACAGGGGCTATCAGCCAGTGAGCCCTCTGTGGGGTGACAGAAGTGGAAGGCTCAGACTCCTGGCCCCAGATGTGTTGTAATGTGAGGGGCAGGGTGCGCTGCAAGGTTTCTGCACCAGCAGAAATGGTCTCTGTTAGCTTCCTGATGATCTGGCCCACTACAGTACTAGTCACAGTTTCCGCAGACAGGTGGCATTACTACCGATCCATGGTCCTTCCAATTCTGAGGGATGATCCCTCAACAGAATCCTTGATCACCTGCAGGTGTTGGGGTTTCAACTCAGCAATGTTCTCTACATGCTCCTGGCATTGCTGAATCATGTTGAGCCTCCTCTCTATGCTTTCCAAAGAATGCTGTGGCACACACTCAGGGGTGTGTACAGGACTGGGTCTCGCTAGTGGACCCGTCGCTCCAACCAGCTGCATCTACAGCTCCAATGTCATCTTCATCACTCCCTATGTTAGAGCCCAGAAGCTGGTGGCATTGGATCGATGACATAGGTGAGCATACAGAGTCAGCGGCCAGGTAAGTGGTTGTCTGTGTCATTTTATGAGTGGCCATGCTGGTATGGGAGTCATTGCGTGTCTCCACAGGGGCAAGCAGAGTAGTGGATTTGGCAGTAGGTGGCGGCGCCGCATCGAGAGCTGTGCCGACTGTACTGGCAGCAGGTGGTGGCCCAGTGTGGATATTGTTTGGGTCTGTAGCCACCAAACCTGGTGGGATGGTGGCAGTGTGGCTGGTTTGCGCAACTGGCATGCTGCTGCTGCTTGTGCCAGGGTTTTTCTGTCCTGAAGTCAGAGGTGCTTACATCTGTAGACGTGCCCCAGATGCAGACTTGTACATGGCATTGCAAGACACTTGTGCACCACGATGGGTGTTAACCAAAGATCATGTGGTTACGGTTGATTAAAGTACAGGAGGGTGTGTAGCATACTATTGTAGCATACAGTCTTTGAGGTGCACACACACCTTGCAGGATGTGAGGACTAATGTTCATGTGACATGGTGTAGATTTGATGTCTCATTTGCGGATTGACCAGTGGGGTCCGCATGGGACATGGGCAGGGTACTTTATGAAGTAGCATACGCTGCCCCTGCAAGGTTGGACTAGGTTGCTATGACATGGGGATTTCTCCACCATGTATGCAGACCCTCATTGGCAGATGCCTTGATCACATAGCATTTACATGTGTGGGGCCAGTTATTGGTGCTGGTGTTTCCTCTGTGGGTTGATTGACTTTTGGATTTTTCAGGAATAGATGCAGGCACAGGGAGTTTGTTATCACATGGCTTTGGCATGCCCCGATGGGTGTGTCTAATAATTGCATAGAGCCACATGTCCATATATGATATGGTATTTTCTATTTCTACAGTCATGTGAACATGGGGTACCACCTACCTTGGATTGCACATGTATACTGTGGCCGTGCCATTGGTCATTTGATAAGCTGGGTGCCTCCTTCTCCCAAAGTTTTAGGTATATCGCCCATGCAGCAGAGTCTTTTCAGAAATGAAAAAACCACCATTGTTTTTTTTGTGCTATACGAGAGATAACCACAGTTATAACGGGTATTAACCGGGGTTAATCGGAAAAAGGATGAAAAAGGATGAAATGGCATTAGGCTAGAGGTGGGGAGGGAGCAAGTGGACACCATGAGAAATTGGGGAGTGTGGGGGTGCTGGGGAACAAGTTCAGAGCTTGATGTTTTCGCAAACCGGGTTATACTGGGGAAAACCGTGGTTATAGTAGAAAACGGGATTAGGATTGAAAGTGCATCACACGAAACGAGTGTTCGGGGAATGGGAGAGGGCTAGGGAGAGGAAAAGGTCTTGAGGGGGGAGGGGGTAACATGGCAATAGGAGAGGACAATTGATGAGTTCATGGGAGGGCAGGGAAGAGTTTGGGATTTTGCACACTTTTTTAACTGCAGTTATTTGCAGGCGTTTTACGGATATCCAGTGTTATTTGTAGTACATTGCTTATACACCCGTTGTTATAGGAAAAACATTTTTCCCATAAAAGAGTTAAATTGCCAAAAAGTGGAATTTTACAGCTACAGTAGGTAGGGGTAATGGGTGGGGCCGAAGGATGTGGCTACTGGGTTACTTTAAGGAACTGAATGGTGCAATATGGAAAGTAGAAAAAAGTAGATCAGTCATTTCAGGTGACCAGGAACCAACACCCCTTGAACATTGTTATCACTACATGTACCAGAATCCTTTGAGACTGAAATCAAAAACTAATTAGCAGCATCTGGAAAGGTTACAGCCTCCCTGAAGAATGTTTGAGACCGGAAAGTACAAGGAGGAGAAAATCAACAGAAGAATTGGAACTGCAACACATGGGATTCAACCCTGTTACTACTGCATGTTGTTGGGATTTAACCCAGTTACTATTTGCATTAAGAATTTTTGACTGGGAACTAGAGTGTGCGCCTGGCCTACTTTTTTCAATGTGGAAAGTAGGCACGGCCGAAGGACATGGCTAGTGGTACCCCACGAAAGCTATTGGGGCAACATGTAAATGGGCCCCAGTCAAATGCTGGAGCCAATGGTCATGGGCGAAGGCCATGGCTAGTGTATAAGAAAGAAGAACATGTTACTTAACCCTGATAACGTTCTTTCGACTGGATGTTCCTCCCATGTATTCCTCATTTTAGGATATCTTCGTTTCCAGCTTCATCTGTTTCGGAAGGAATGTTCTCTCGGCAGAGGGTGCTGTGCGTCGAGACAGTCGAGCCGATGTCCCTCGAGGGCCTCTAACTCAGCTGACGTCATCGTCGAGTACATATACTACGCGCAACGCCCTTTAGCTTCAGTTCTGTTTTTCCACACCCATATGCAGAATTAATGCCATTGATAAGTGCCTTTAATCTATCAGACTTTAAAAGAGCGTATGGTCTAAAGCTCAGAAATTCTACAGTGGGGTAGGTTGGGAGGGCGATGAGGAATATGTGGGAGGAACATCCAGTCGAAAGAACGTTACCAGGGGTAAGTAACTTGTTCTTCATGTGGATTGCGTCCTCCAACATATTCCTCATGTTATGATAGACCTCCCTCCCCCCAAAGCAGTATACTGTTCTTTTGGAGGAGGGAGTCAGAATTTGAGAGTTACTGTTTGTCAAGAATGGAGCATGGAACTGTGTTCCCAAATATTCCCGCATTGTTAGAGGTGTCTAAACAAGAATGTTTTGTAAATGTGTGAATGGTGGACCAGGTAGCTGCCTCGCATATTGATATCCTTTATCGGAACTCCCCTCTGAGGGGCAGAGGAAGTTGCCATGCCTCTAGTGGAATGAGCCCATAAACCTTCTGGGGGATATTTACCAGCTAGCCTGTAGCACTCTGAAATAGCCAGTATGGATAGAGTTTGCTTGGTAACTGACAGACCTAGTTTGTGTCCTGTATAGCCAATGAAAAGCTTTGCCATTCTTGAAACTTAAAAGCTTAGAGCTCTCCTTTGATCGGGTCTATGAAATCTTTCCTCCTCCTTGTCAGGATGATGTGGAGGATAGAAGGCCGGAAGAACAATCTTTTTTATGCTAAATGGTAATCGGATACAATTTTGGATAGAAAAGAAGGTTTGACCCCAAGGACAACCTTATCCATGAAAAAAGGTGGTAAACAGACTTACAGGATAAAGCCTGCAACTCACTCACCCTGCGGGCTGATGTTATCACAACAAACAAAATATTTTTGAAAGTTAGCAACCTTAATGGGCAGGAATGGAGCAGCTCAAAAGGAGCACACATCAAAAACTTTAAAAACCAAATTAAGGTCCCAAGTTGGGACTTGAAAAGGTGCAGGAGGAAACACATTTGTGAGTATTTTGAAGTAGGATGCCTCTTCTGAGGTGCGCTTGAATATGGAAAGCGCTGCAAGATAACCAACCCTTCATTGTTCCAATCTGGAACCCCAGATTTGCCAAATGCAGTAGAAACAATAACACCGTTGGTGTATTGCATTGAAAAGGTTACGCTTCTTCTGCCCTACACCAACTGCAGAACCTGTTCCAATGGCAGCAATATAAGGATTTTGTTGCTGGCCTTCTGGCCAAAAGCAAAATCTCCATTATGTCATACGGGAGGTCCCAATTTTTGTATCTCAGGCTCTCAGAAACCATGCGTGAAGGCTGAGTGTCTTGACCTCTGGAATGAGAACCGATCCTCTTCTCGCAAGAGAAGGTCCTCTCTTTGTGGAAGACGTATTGGAGGGCAGTTGGACATGTCCAGAAGGTCTGGGTACCATGTCCTCCTGGCACAATCCGGGAGAATTAGCATCATGGATTTCTAGATCTTTCTGAACCTCCTGATCACGTAAGGAGTGACGAGGAATGACGGGAATGGACGAGATGCGTACAGGAGCGGAAACTCCCAATCCACTACGAACGCGTCTCCTAAAGCTCTTCTTGTGGGAAATTCCCTGGAGCAGAACAGTTCGCACTTCCAGTTGACACTGGTCTCAAACAGATCGACTTGAGGGGTTCCCCAAAGGGTGAAGATCGCTTGAAGGACTTCCTGAGCTAGTTCCCATGGGAGACTGCGTTCTGCCTGCTTAGAGCATCTGCCGCCGTGTTGTCCTCTCCAGCTAGGTGAACCGCTTATGGGGAGATTCCTTCTTCAATTTACCAGAACCAGAGCTGCATTGCTTCTCTGCACAGTGGTAGTGACCCTATGCATCCTCTTTTGTTGAGGTAGTACATGGCCAGTGTGTTGTCTGTCATAATCAGGAAATAATTTCCCCGTACAGAGGGCAGCATGGCCTTCAGCGCTAGTCTGATTGCCCTCAGCTCCAAAAGGCTGATGTGAAGTTTGAACTCCGATGGAGACCAACAACTGCTGATTATCAGATCATTGGCGTGGGCTACCCACCCTGTGAGTGAGGCGTCTGTCACCAATTGTTATCTCCGCCCATGGTTTCCAAAAAAGTTCTCCTTTCAGAATGTTGTCCTCGCATGCCCACCACAGAAGGTCCTGTGCGACTCTGCTCGGAACCTGAAGGAGGTCTGACATCCTGTCTGAGAATTGGGACCATTGAGTTCTGAGGGCATTGAAGGAATCTAATTCTAAGACGGGCCTCTGGCACGAGATAAAAAAATAAAGGATGCCATGAGGCCCGAGCTACCTCAAAAAGTCAAAGCCCGGAAGACGCTGGACACGCTGAAGCTTGGTGACCAACTGCTAAATGTGTTGAGCCCTCACCTCGGGTGGCGAGGCTTTTCCCAAGGATGCATCCAGGACCGCTCCAATGAACTGGAGTCTCTGAGATGGTATCATGTGGGACTTCTTGTAATTGAGGGAGAAGCCCAGTCTGTGGACGGAGTGGCAGGTGATACTGAGATGTTCCTAGGCTTGTTCGGGTGAACGTGCCCTGATCAACCCATAATCCAGGAAGGGGTAGATGTGAATTCCCCCTTCCTGAGACTCGCTGTCACCACCGCCATCAACTTGGTGAAAACCCTAGGGCAGAGGTCAGCCGAATAGCAGAACTCGAAATTGATGATGAGAACCGCCAACGGTGAACCTGAGGTACGTTCTGTGCTTGTGATGGATTGGCACATGAAAGTAAGCACCCTGAAGGTCCAATGACACCATCCAATCCTGAAGCTGGAGGGCCTGAAGGATCTGAGAAAGTGTGACCATCTTGAACCTGTCCTTCCTGGGGAACTTGTTCAAGTATCTCAAGTCCAAGATAGGTCTCAGTCCATCTTGGCGATTAGGAAATAGGGAGAATACCATCCTCTGTTCCTCTCCATCATAGGTTCTGGCTCTACAGCACCTTTCTCTAGCAGGGTCAAAATGTCCTACAACAGGAAAGGATCTGGAACATTTAGCAAATGGCTTTCCGGTTGATGATCCCGAGGTCTTTGTGTAAATGAGAGGCAGTAACCCTGGGCTACTGTTTCCAGCGCCCATGCATCCAAAGTAATACCTTGCCATTCTTTCAGATGCTGTGGTATTCTGCCTCCCACTGGAGTGTCGTGAATGAAGACCTCAGAGTGGCTTTGAGATGGTTGAAGCATTGGCTGATGGTAAAGATGACGTTGATTGGGCAGGCTTTGCACCTCTCCCTCGTCCAGCACGAGGGAAGCTTCTTTGTCCTCTTCGACTAGCCTATCCTCTCGTTCTTCCAACTGAGGTGTAGTAGTGAAAGGACCTACCCCTCCAAGGTGATCCGCTGGGGTGAAAAGGCTGTGGCTGTACCTAAGGACTTGGCTGCCCCTTTGAGTTCTGCAGCTTCAAGGGTTTTGTCAGCCTTATTAACAAATAAATGGGAGCCGTCAAAGGGCACGTTAGGGATTCTGGATTGTACATCAGGTGCAATTCCTGACTTCCTCAACCACGCAAATCTGCGATCGACAGTGCTTGCTGCTATGGGCCTGCTAATGCTGTTAGCAGTGGCCAGACCTGATTGCAGAAACTTGCACATGGCCTCCTTGCTATCCCTTACCAGGTTCATGAAGCCATCTCTTTCCTCACCTTAAGGGATGTGATCAGCCGCCATCGCTATGCAGTCCCACAGGGTGGATGTGAACTTTGCAAAGGCACATGTAGATTTAGCAGACTTTAAAGCCATGCTGCTAGCAGAAAAGACTTTGTTTGCCCAAGAGTCAATGCGTTTGTCATAACTATTAGAATGATTGGGTACACAGCTTGCTTGGCGGCAGATGTAGCTACCTGTACGACTAGGCTTTATGGAGTTGGATGTATTGACTGGTAGCCAGGGTCGCTACTGGATGGCCTGTATTTTTTAAGTCCGATTTTTGTTTAATGCAGGGCTGGACTCTGGAGCCTCCGAGTTTGATGCAACCTTTTTTTGGAGGGGCACATGAAATGGTAGTATAGGGTCGCATTGAGGACCTTTGTCCAATATATCAGTTAGGTTGTCTTGTTCAAATGCAGGAGTTGGTCTACTCCATCCCATGAATTGTACCACTCTGGACATTAGGCGTCTGTAGGATGCATCTGCATGATCAGCCAGGTCCAGTTCCCCAAAATCTAGTTCTGGGGAGGTGTCTACCCCACAAGCTGTCTTTAGGGTGTCATGTAGCTCCCTAACCCAGGTCTTTTCTGAAATTAAACATTCGGGTACATTAGTATTTTTTTTTTTTAATACTAACCGTATCCAATTGAAAACCACATGTAGGTGTATAATCTGGTTTCATAACCCTCATATATTGATGTTAAGGATCTGAAAAAATCCTTTTTAGGTAAAGGTTTTAAAACCTTTTCTTGACGTTTTTGTGGTAAAGGTTGTTAGGCAGAAACCTGTGCAGTTCCCTTTGGGACCACTGCAAAAGATTTAAGACTACAGGTGTTTGGCAGTAAACCCACTTGGTAGCAGTCTGTACCACACAGATTCACTTGGTAGCTGTGGCTGAGCAGTCAGACTTCCCTCAAGAAGAGTTCTGCAGTATACAGAGTATTCACAATAGGTCAAAAGAACACAGTAGAACAAGCAAACACTGACCAGAGCTTGGTGTAAAAGAGATATAATTATTTATTTAAAACCACATCTAATAAAACACACAGGCACTAATATTAAGCAGTTCAAAAACACGGTCACTAAAAGATATACACTCCCTTAAGAGAATATTAGCCAAGTCTTAAGTAAAGCCCCACTTATTTTCAGACAGCGGTGAGCGCTTAACGTAGATGGCACTCTAATAATTCGGGAGAGAAAGGCAGAGCATAAATTGAAACAGATCCCAACATTTTCAAAAGAACACAACAAGAGAGGAAGGCAGAGTCAAACCGTGAAGTTAGAGTTCAGTTGCCGGATCCACTTTAAGAGGATCAGAACGAAATGTGTCCAAGGTCACACGGTTGAAAAGTGCATGAAAGTCTCGAAAAGTTTCAGAAAGAGTTGGACCAAAAGAAAGGGACCAGTTAGATGGTCAAGGCGGCCATCCCAGTCCAGAAGGTTAAGGGATTATTATTACCTTGTAGCAATCTTTAGAAAGGGAGGCCTGGTGGACACAGTATCTTAAAGTGGTGAGAATACTCCAGCGGGGGCAGTTGTTCCTGGCAGCGGATGCAAGTTGGTGCTTCGTCCGGGGGAAGAGAGGATCTCGTCGGCGAGGAAGACAGGAGTCCGTTGCACTGTCAGGGAAGAAACCAGCCGCGGAGTTCTCAGGTCAAAAAGGAGCGGTCCTTTTATTTGCGGTCCAGTGGTAAGTGGCTATCCGGTTGCCGGGGTGCTTGGCACGGGCAATTCGACTACAAGAAGTCCTGGGATGCGAGGAAAAGAAGGTAAACTGGTTGTGCCCACCAGTCAGGGGAAGAAGACTCTCCAGCCGGGAGATCTTCTCTGTCGTTGGGAAGTGGTGAGTCGGTTCCGCAGGGCTCCACCGGTGGGGTCGTCGTAGCAGGTCGGCTCAGCTTCTCCCTCAATTCTCAGGTCCTGTGGCGACTTCTGAAGTTCCAGTCCAAAAAGCCCTGCTTTTATGCAGCACACCCCCATTCACTCAGCCTGCCTGTCAATCAAACATGCTAAGTGGTGAGCCACACAAGAGTGCGACTTGAGTTACCAAGGTAACTCAGTCCAGGGCGCCTAAACCCCCTCCCACACCCCATGTGGTACCCAGACAGAGTGGCACCACTTTTGGAGGCTTCTGTGGAGAAGCCTGCCAAAAAGTGGAACAAAGGGCTCGACTTGGGTTGGAGTCACAGAAGAGAACACAAACGCCACTTTAGAATCGAGTCCTGGCAAAAAAATACCAACCGGCGAATTAATATTAAATAAATAAACCGGCGGTATGTTCGAGGCTATGAGAATTAAATCATTAAAGTTGGTAGCTTCGAACAATGGGAAAATCCCATAGAGATATATTTGCGGTCGAATATAAAAATTAGTATCCACTGCCACCAGCCAAAACTCGATTAGGGGGGACGGAGATGTGCCCCCTCGACTAACAGACCCTGGGGCAATCGAAATGCCTCGACCAGTACGTCCACAATATGATGGTTTGTACTGGTTTCTGTTCATAATTTGGGACTAGTAAAGCCAATGGTGACTTTACATGCCCTGGGAGACAGTAGTCAGTCCCAGGGTATGGAGTCTATGGTGGGGTGTCACTATGACACCCCTGTGTCACTGCACGGAGGGTGCTGTTTAACACACATAGTAAAAACACATGAGACTCTATGGAGTAAAGGACCCCATAGCCCATAAAACACATTAACAGTCAAAGGAACACCACAAATCATGTCCAAGAGTGGGAGAAAAAGAGTCTCACTCTTGGCAGGAGAAAAAAAAACAAACTCCAGAAATCCAGCAAAGCTGCTGGGGGACTCACTAGGTTAGGAAATTCAGCCTAAACAGAGAATTCTCCCTAACAAAGGTGTCCAAGAATGTACAGTCAGCATCAATATTTTTTATATTGGCATCGATGGTGTCGACGTCAGTGGTGTCTGATGGTTTTGTCACCGATTTCTCGTCTCGTCGAGTACTTCAAGACTCTTGAGTAGTCTAAGGCTTATGACGAGGGCGTGCAGGGTTTCGCTTTGGCCTCATGCTGGTCATCAACCGTAGATTGGCCGCTATTCTTATGCTTAGAGGAGGCCGGGGCCTGATCCCCAAAGATTTTGCACATTTTCTTCCTAAGGAGTTTCCGCTCATCTTTGGAAGAGGATTTAGTCTGGAAAACTGCGCTCCTTTCTTCCGAGGTAGGCAAAGAAGAAGAAGAGGAGAGGGTGATCTCTGCCTTCGCTTGGATTTTTCTGATGACGGCGAGGAGTGTCTCCACCTCAAGTGGGATCGTTTTTTTGACCTTTTTGTGAGGAAAGGAATCTCTCAACTCATGGTAAGACCCACATTTCAAAGGAGTGGACAGGGATTTGGGGTCAATCCTACCCACTGATAGCTTAGCCTTGAGCTCTTTTAAGGCCTTGCCTGTCATCGACAGTCAGCGGTTGCATGTTCGATGCGCAGGCACCAGATGCATATTTTATGCGGGTCCGTGATGGCGTTGCATTTTAGGCACTTTTTCAAGCCCGTCTTTGGAGTAGTCGGAGCTGCCATTTCGAAACGATTTTCGAAGAAAACTGAAATGTGCCTTAATTCTCGAAGCAATCGCATTCGCAGAAAAACAGAACTGAAGCCAACGGTCGCTGCGCGTGGTATATGTACTCGACGATGACGTCAGCCAAGATGGGGCTCCTCGAGGGACATTGCATCCACATTCTCGATGCACAGGGTCCCCTGCACAGAGAAACATTTTTCAGAAGCAGCTGAAGCTGGAAACTAAGACATTATAAGATGAGGAATATGTGGGAGGACACAATACATTCGAAAGGTAGTGTTTCAAAACATACAGTGGCAAAGGCTCTGACTTGGGAGCCCGAAAGACATGTATAGTGGCCCTGGCCAAAGGCTGTGGCTACCTATGTGGCCCATTGTAGCCTACTGGAGAAATATGTATAGTGGACATGGCCTTCGGCCTGCATAAAGGCCATGGCTTGTGGCCCGGTAGTGTTTTAAAATATACACTGGGCACGGCCGAACGCCCTGGCTAGTGGGACCGAAAGACATGTATAGTGGTTGTGGCCACCTAATGGTTCCAAAAGGAAACCTATTGGGGGGCACATGTACAGTTGCCACAGCCGAAGGCCAGTGGCCCATAAATAAACGATGGTATGACAAAACCCTTGAAAATTCACTGAAAAAACCCCTAGTGAAAGTGCAGTTAAGTTGATCAGATTTAACGCAACAAAACCCTTGAAATTCAGCTGCTGTGGGAAGTCATGACCAGCATTCCTCAGCGCATTCCCGTTGAAAAGCCCATGAACACATACATATTATAAGAGAAACTTTAAGTGGGGCAAACTAGACGGCAAAGGCACTTGGGTTACCATTTAATGCAAAACCATGTATAGCTAAAAAGAAAGCTGCAAACCTTGGAAAGTAGAGATGTACCCCTAAATCTCTTAAACATGCAATAGATTTGAATAACTTCCCTCGTTGTGTGCTTATCTTATATATAAGTTGTCAAACACATTATTGAAAAATCTGTAACATAGATTGATGATCCTCAGTGTGATTTGAATCACTTTCCCAGCTGTAGGTTTGTCTAATATATAATTTGCTTATCACATTATTTAATTTACAATAACATAAATTGATAATCCTCAGTATGGATTTATTTGATTGTTAATTTCTCAGGTCTTGCCGACATGTGTTTCGACCTCTGGTCGTTTTCAAGGCATTGATATATACAAACAAGCTGGTGTATCCTTATCTTGAGGTCTAAAATTCCCTTCCTTCAGTGTTAGAGTATATATCTTTGGTGGATGTCAAGTCTGCTTCTCAAACTCACAAATGATTACTATCAGCATCTGTTTAGTTGAAGTTCGCCAGATCGGAGTGTCGTTCTGGTCGGGTATGGCTTTTCTCGTGGTAATCTTTTCCTCTGTTTTCCCCTCTGGATTTATTTATTGTATTCATTTATTGGATATTTGTAAGGTGCCTATAAAACAAGTGGTGTTTCAAGGTGCCTCAGAACAAAAAAAAGGGGAGGGGGACAAGGGTGAAAGATAAAATGATGGTCCTACTAGGCCTTGTGACATTCGGATTGTGCAACTGCAGAAGAGAAGTGCGAGGGGAGGGAGGGTTGAAGTGCAGGTCTGCCGAAAATGAAGTGCTAAGGTGGGAGGGAAGGGTGAATGGGAGAAGAACACGTGTTACGGGGAGGCCTAAGGGCCATGGAAAGTGCCATAGAAAGTAGGAAAGCGCAGGGAGGTGGCAGGGGGGCTCTTTGTGAGGGTGAAGGGGCCCTGTAGTACTCGGAGGGAACCAGGCAGCCAGCCATAGATGCAGAGGTAGGAGCTAGCAGGGGAGGGGGGGGTGAAGGAGGAGGAGAAGAGGAGGGTCTTGGAGCAGAATCTAGAGGAGCATACGGAACTTAAGGAGTTCCGGCTCATGCCTGAAAGGGACAGGAAGACCATTCCAGAGGGTGGCTCCTGAGAAGGAGAGACATCTACCCCCCACTCTTTGCTTAGAGAAGCAACAGATTCGCAGAGAGTTGGGGCTAGCAGCCCAAAAGGCTCTAGCAGGGAGGTATTTAGGGAGAGTGAGCTGGACGTAACAGGTCCCATGCCCCAGAAAGCCTTTTGGGTGATGCAGAGGGTCTTGAATTTGATCCTAACAGCAACCGGGAGCCAGTGGAGAGAAATTACTAACCCTGCTACTGCTCTGAATTGCTTTGTAATCGCCGAGAGCGTTCCAACCGGATCAGTGATCAGGAGGAGCAGGTAATCTGTGAAGGCAATGACTTTGTGCTCTTCACCGCCAAACATGATTCCTCGTATGTCCTCACTCGTCCTGAATGGATCACGTACATAAGCCGGGATAGAGGGCATCCTTGCTTGGCATCTCTGCTAACTTTTATCCCCCGTGATAGGTGTCCATTGATTGCAAGTCGAAGAAGGGGTGCCTGGCAGTTGGCTCTAGTTAATGAGAGGAACTTGGACCCAATCCCCATGTTTGGAACAGAAATATCCATTTGACACAATCAAAGGCTTTTTCCGCATTGAGTGTCAGCATCAATGCAGGGTACTTTGATTTGTCAACCTTCTCTAGTAGGTGGCACACCCTGCGAATGTTGTCAACGGTATGTGTCTGTTTTATAAAACCAGACTGGTCGGGATTGATCAGCTTGGGGAGGAGCGCTTCTAATCAGGATGCTAGCACCTTTGTGCAGGTTTTTGCATCCAAGTTGATAAGCGCTATCGGGCGGTGTGATCCACATAGTACCGGGTCCTTGCCTGGTTTTGGAAGTAATACGACCTTGGCTTCCTCCGTTGAGGGGGTAATTTGTCCGGTCCTGCCAAAAGACTTATACAGCCTAACCAGTCGTGGAAGCAGCTTCTCACAGAGGGCCCTTTAGAAGATTGCCGGGAAGCCATCCTGTCCCGGGGACTTCCCCAAGGGAAGGGCAGCAATAGCTGCTCTTATTACCTCAAGGGAACTATCCTTCTCTAAGTCTTCCCTCTCCTGTGGCGAGATATTGGGGAGAGAGCAATTGATAAGATACCTAGAGAGGCCCTCCTCCTCTGGTGAGGTGAGTCCAACGAGTATAAGGCGGTATAGTACCCTGCAAATTCATCAAGTCTGTACTTACAACCTCTGATTTTCTCTGTGTCTAAAGTATCGTCGTTGATGCCCCTTTCTTTCTTATTTGACAACTCTTTCTTTCTCTGGCCGCCCAGCTGCACCTTGCTCTCTCTTCATGGCCTGATCTTGCTCGGCATCTGCGGCCATCTCTCCCTCCCTCCACCACAGCCTTTGTTGATTGCCCTCCTGGGTCTTCTTAGCGGATTTAGGGGCTGTGTGCTGATCCTTCCCCTTTATTTTTCTGTCAGTGATATATGTGTGTGGGAGGGAATCAGCCTCACCTCCTCTTGCTGCCTCTTGTTGCCCCCTATGTTGCCTGGAGTCTCGCAGGTCCGCACGCCCCTTCTTTTCCCCTTTCTATTCACAGAGAGGGCTGAGGGCCGCACCACCTCTCTCTAGGAAGGCCTGACAGAGGAACCGAGGCAGTCCTCCCACTGTTATTCGCTGGATCTTCTCGACTTCAAACCGGGTCCTTGCGGACCTCACACTTTACAGGGTTTGTTGCTAGCCACCCCTTCCCGGCTCCTGTCACCTCCTCGACATGGGAATCCTCAGGTCTTCAGGACTCCTGCTGCCTTGCTGGTGAATGGGCCCAATCAGGAAACTCAGGACAGCGCCGCCCCCTCCTCGTTCCCTCAGAGCTCAATGTTATATCTTTTTATATATATTGGGCCACTTAGACTTCTGCAGGCTAGGCTTCCTCGGGAGTGTCTTTGGGGGAGCTTTGAAGCTGAGTTGGTAGGAGATACTAGGGGAAACTCAGACTTTTTCTGCAACTGAACACTATATCACCCTTTCTTCTGCCTCTGAGGGAACTCATGCAATAGAATAGGGAAGGACTAGATAAGAACATAAATCTACCTGGAAAAATATAACAAGTTTTTTTAAAGTGTACTTACTTGTGAATGAGTTAGTTGGTAACTAACTCAGAGTGAACAGTTACAAAGGTTCTTACTTAACTTGAATGTGTGTTGTGCAATTCTGAAAGGTATATGTAAGGTTGTTTTACTCACCTGTGAATTGGTTGTGCCTCTTCTCAAAAGTAATACTTTTGGCTTCACTTACTTTTTGTATGTAAGTTCACCAACTGGGTCTTGTTTCCCCTGACCTGCTGTATAGCCTGTCTAAACTATGTTTGCCATGGGTTTTACCTACCTGTAATAACATGGGGCCTCATTCCGAGATTGGAGGTAGTCATGGCAATATTTGCGCCATGACTGCCTCCAATAACGGTACCGGCGCCGGTCTTGTTCAATGGGGATTTACCGGAGTAGTTCCACCTTTGCGGCACTGGTAAGTCCCCATTGAAAAAACCATTCCCTATTCCCATTTGAGCCCCAATAGGGCTCAATGGGAATGGGGAAGTAGCTAATAACGGTACCGCAATTTGCGGTACCGTTATTAGCTCTGAAGTCCCTTAGCAGGTCCCGTCCATAACGTTTGGTCAGACCAGGCGTTAAAGGAGGGACCCGCTAAGGGAACTCGTAGTAGGGCGGTAAGGGAGTACCGGCACCGGTCTCCTTACCAGTGCCCGGTATCCCTTACCGCCCTACTCGTAATGAGGCCCATTGAGTCATTCTTAAATTGTAACATTGGGTTTTGCTTTCCCTGGTCTGTTTTATACAGATTCTAAAACAGTTTTAGGGTTATAGCTACCTTTATGGGTTGTACTTACCTTGATCTACCTTGGGCCATCCTAAAATAAGTTGGAACGTCATTGCTTACCCTAGTCTGTGTTCCACTGACCGGAAAAGCAACTGTAAAAGTATATTACAACATTAAATTATAGTTGTCTAGAATAGCTGTGTTCCAGTCTTAAAAAGTGTTCTGTAGGTGTAGCTGACCTCGGTCTGCCTGATGCAATCCTAAATTAATGTAAAGAGTTGTTGCTCACCTTACTCTGTGTTCCACTGAGCTGGAAAGCAACTGTAATTGTATATTACACCAAAAGATCTTACTCACCTAGTATAACTGTGGGTTATCCTGAATGTGGTTATATGTTTCTACTGTTCCTTGAATGAGTGTTCCACTATTCAGACAAGTATACTTGCAGGTTGTTTTACGAAGTGATTCCTTAACTGAGTGTCACTGCACAACTGCTAGGGTCTACTACCCTTGTATTAATGAAAGTAACTTATGCTTTATTCCCCATGAAAAGGTGTGTCCTATACTAAAAGTGTTTGAGTAAGGTCTGACTTGCCTAGAAATACTGTTTGTTTTTTAAACAAGGTTTATGCTTTGGTCTGTGTACTTTAAAGCATTGTGGTGTGTGTTTATACCATATTTATAACTCTATGACCAAGAACTTACCTCCCCGAGATTTATCTTGGCCTAACTTGTATTTAGAATAAACCTTTCTTTTTTTTATAATACTTCTGGTTGTCAGTGTTTCTGTTGAACCCTTGGTATACTACAAATTCTTTGTACCTTCCTACAACCATCTCTCCCTCCTAAAATAAGCCTGGCTGCTCTGTCTACGCTACCATATACTCAGGTGGTACAGCTTTATGCTAAGAGTGGAGTCTTGTACTGTCTCAGTTGAATGGTTTTACTAAGCCCTTAGTTGGACTTCAGAAAAACTGTCCTAACAGTGGCCTTGGGAAGTTTTATGCAAAAGTACTAGATTCAAGTTTAAATCAATGGACTGTTGAGAAGACAGTACCGAGCTATATGCAGGCAGGGTTTTTCCCAAAAGGGTGGGGACAACAGAGCAAGCTCTTAGATTATATTTTTGTCCAGAAAAGGGTTCTTTTAACCTAATACTTGTTGAACTTAAGGCAGTTTTTGACAATGTTAATCCATATTTTCTGTGGGAAACATTAGCAAGTCAGGGTGTCCAACTTCAGCTGCTTAATGCGATTTAAATCGATTAATGTTGATAATGAAGCAATTGTTATATGGGGTATGGTGGTGAAAACTCCAGTGACCAGGGAACCGTTATTGTACTCTTATTTTCTGTGTTTATTAATGATATTGCTGTTTTTCTCCTGTCTTTGTCAGTGATTGCTACTACAATTAATGATGTGAAATTAAGTATATTTATTTTTGCTGAGGACACTGTCCTTTTTGCCACCTATAATATGGGCTTCAAGAAAGAATTCCAGGAGTTTTCTAGTTCGTGTTATATGAAGGATCTAGTTAGTAATGCATTCTAGACTAAAGTAATGCCTTGTCATTAGAAAACATAGCCATCTATCAAATTAGAACTGAATGGCGCTAGGATTGAAAATGCTCACCACTTCGACTATCAGTGCACGATTTAATAATAAGAGGAATTGGAAATGTCAATTACAAAGAAGGGAACTTGTTATGAGGAAACAGGCATGTGCCCCTCTAAACCTTTCTAAAAGATTTTGGGGAAGAGTAGTGGAACCGACAATAGACATATCTAGGGCGCAGACCCAAATCTGCAAGTTCTTTATGGTTCTGAGTTATGATGTCATAATTAAATTGATAGTTTGATCATCAGTGAGAATACATTTGACAAGAGTCTGGTGTCTCTATCCCAGGGTTCTATGAGAATCTCAGCGAAGATGGAGGTGGCACAGACGGGGATACAATATGCTGTCCAATTAAAGCCTGTACTGTTATGGCTACAATTGTGGCTTAGTGAGGAGTTGATTGATTATAGGGAACATATATTTTTTAAACACTTTATTTATTATTAATAAACAAGTTGAACAAAGAAGGATAACACTGACATACATTACATCAGGGTCTTGCACTCTGATTACAGAAAGCATATATAAGTTAAACAAGCAATTATAACAGCGTTAAGATACACGTTATAAAGTCTCAAGTAAACTACTACAAATTCCTATCCCATAGTAAAAATTCTTAAACTCGACTACAACAGACAACAACAAACAAGACAGAACACCATACATAAATCTCCACAATCCCCTAACAACGCCATATAGAAAATAAAGCATACATTTGGTAAATAGCAACTGTATAATTCATTAAAAGAAGCCCAAATTCTAACATAATGCTCTTCTCGCTTTTGTTTTCTGAACATTACTTTCTCATAGCAAGACAAAGTACGGACATCCAACAGCCAATCATCTACATCCGGCTTTTCCCTTGATTTCCAAACTTTTAGTATTTGCTTAATTGCCACTACCCATACCCTATTAATCCAATCTGTTCTTATCGCAGCCTTATCCCCTCTCTCTCTGCTCGATCACAAAATTGTCGAATGACATGTACGCGGGAGCGAGTCCTCCAGGATAATATCTAGTCTATTAAGGACTTCACTCCAAAAGGTGGTGTAAGTGATTTCAATCCAGCACACACCCAAGTCAACGCTCAGCATGTAATGCACAACTGAAATCCTTATTTATTTTTGTCTACAAGTTCATTATTCTGAACGATATACCACTCATTTCACACCCTTCTCCTGGAACCCCCCACCCACCCCTGGTCACACTGAACCAGGAATCAGGCTGGTTTGCAAAGGTAAATATTTATTTAAGTATTTAAATTTGAATCACAATATCTTTAATAAGTACACAACAATCACCAATGGGGTGACAGAACACTGAATAATATATTTAGTACACTAGGAATAGGTAATAAGCAAAACAAATGCAGCACAGAAAATAATACTTTTGTGTTGGTTCAGATCAGATAGCACTGTGGTTAGCAGTTCCTCCTGCAACACCCCTCAACCCCCTTATAGGCAATGTGAAGAGATTGGAGGAGAGAGCGGGTATTCAGGAATAGCACAAAACAGAATATCAGTCCCACTTTCCCCCAGCAAACACAAGAGAAAAACAGAATTTACTTTTCAGCTGTCTGACATGATTCCTGCCTCTCATGTCCCCAGCCCTCCAAGATGTCAGGCTGGAGCCAGGCCACGAGCACCTACATGGCCCTCAAGGGCCTCTCCATCCCTCCAAAGACCCACTTGGAGTCAGACTTGGCACTTGTGGCACCAGACTCACTCACTCACATAGGATAACATTGGGGATTGGACTTGTAGTGCATTGATGGGGACAAGATGGATGCCCCCACATATTTCGGTTCACAGAACTGCATGTGCAGTCTAGTCTTTTGGGTGTGGTTCAGCCCAGAGACACCTGGGATACCCAGAGACTATTTAAGCCACGCCCAGGCTGAGAAACACGCTTTGCGTTTTCTGCACCTGCAGCGTGACACTCACCGTGTTCGGATCGGTCTCCAGTAGGCCTGCATCTTTCTTCTGCGCTCAGCTCCTGCAAGAACAAGAACACCGTTAGGAACAGCCTTACCTTGCGGCGCTTCTGCCCTTCATTCATCGCTCCTTCTGTTCTGCGGACATCTTCGGCGGTGTCATTCTCATCCCGGCACGTCGCTTCCTAAGGAAAAGGGAAAAGGACAGAAAAAAAGGCCTTAGTAAGCATTCTGCAAATCTTCGCTTATTTTTAAAGACTGTACGAGCTTCAAACGCTTACCTGAATCCCAGTCGCTCTGTGGGAACTCTGTCTCCGGAAACTCTCATCCATCTGCAAGAGGGAAAAGACACTCCAGGTTAGCCTGGAAACATCTAGAGGCGCCGCATACCACGCTTACTCACCGCATTTGTTCTTCATAACCGGCATCCACGTTGAAAACGTCACGGCACCGAAAGACACAGACACAGAAAAAGAACTCAGTTCAATACAAATACGAAAGGGGTGCATTGCACATTGTGCTCTCACTCACCTTCAGTGCTACTCATCTCAGCAGCACGCCGCCATCCCCGGACGCCGGCCATCATCTAAGGAAGGAAAGGAACAAAGTTAGAGAACTGTTCAAAAGACTCATTATACTTACCCGTCGGACTCTTGCCAGTGAAGTAACTAGGCAGCAACGAGCCGGCATCAATCAACGCGCCCCTGCCCTGAACGCAGAGCACACTATCCAAGAAAACAAGGTCAGCTGTGGATCAAAGGGAAGGGTTGGACCCCGGGGAAGAAGGGGTTCAAGCACACAGAGACAATAGGGAGTTAAACTCTACCAATCCTGTGTTTCAGGCCCAGTCTCCAGTCGAGTAGCCTCCAGGGAAGGGTTCGAGGTCGTAAGAGGTCAGACAGGCTGAGTGACGTCCCCGTGGATACCAGGTGAGCGTTACACTGTCAGACTGGCTTTCAAGATTGACTTTAGAAGGGACTGGGCAAAAACATCAAATATGGTCAAAATTGCTGAAACTGTTATAAATTCTGATGGGAGCCGTTTTGGATAGTTGCACACAAGCACAAGCAATGGTTTGGTCAGCAGAATTGAAATCCTAATGTTGGGTTCTAGGGATAGGTACAGATGTTAGCTACAAGTAGGAGTTGAAATTTTGTTTCTAGCACAAAAACTGAGGGAGTTATGGAGTTTTTAGTAAAGGTCATTTTTGTAAAATGGGCGCGAGAATGAAAAACAGAAATGCACTTTTAAAAAAGACAAATGAGTTTGCTTAAACTATGGGATGACTATGAAGAAGCGAATACCACACAGGGATTACAGTCACTGGATCAGGGTGACCACCTGATAAGGAAACCCGACTTCTTCAGATGAAAAGCAAAGGGTCAGCACAAAGATAGTTCTAACAATACTGTTTCTGAAGGGAAGATAGGATGGGTTGAAATAGGGACAAGACTATGCAAATATACCATGGGACACAGTTGTTCCTATTTATACTCACTGGATAAGTTTTTAAATGGGACCGTCAGTTCTGGTCATTGGTGGAGTCTGGTCTAAGAAAACAGCACATCAGGCACGGGACTGGATCCTCTAGGCCGGGCGCTGGATTGGCACAGGATCTGCTCTCCTAGTCTGTGGATATTTGAAACAGCTGGATGGTGAGTTCCTCAGGCAAGCCTAGTGGTAGCAAGCCAGAAAAATTCTGGATACTGGTTCAAAATGCCCTTCTCCCACCACACAGCGCTTCACTGAGTGGGGAGAATCAATTTGAGGATTGGGCCTTACTGGAAATCAATGGTCTCTATTGCTGGCAAGAGATTTGGCATCTGGATCTGGATCTGGAAGAATATTTAAAGCTGGATGTAGGAAGCTGGATCAGAGTGCTTTGCCGGAATCAGGAAGGTGGCTGGATCAGTGAGTCCCTATCTGCCCTCTGCTGTCTCTATTTATGCCTTAAAAATGACATCACAAGGGGGTGTATGGGCCGGCTTAGCTAAGCTTGCCCCTGTGAAAGGTGATTGGGTCAGAGTCTACTCTCTGCCTTGATAGGAGGAGAGACACAGAGTGTCTAGTTTAGTTTAGTTTAGTTTTAGTTTATTAATTTGTATAGCGCGCCATACCCTGGAGTATCAGGGCGCAAGCGGACAAGGAAATGCTCAACTTAGTTACAGGTACATAGAAATGGGGGTACAAAGATGCGCTGAGCTTGGTTACAGATATGCTCAGCCATTGCAAGTACAGAAAAAAAGGCAGGAAGTGTAGACATAGGCAATATTACAGCAATCGAATGTGAACAGGGAGACATAAGCAGAATTATAGCAAGCAAATATGAACAGGGAGAGATCCAGGACAGGGGTGCGAGGAGCATGCTCCTGTTCACGTAATATATAGTTATATACAGTATTGTACAATGTGACAAGTGGACTAGTTAGTTGTCATTGGCTCTCAGCCACCTGGTGAGGTTTTGTCTGAATTTAGCAAAAGGCTGAGGTTCTCTGACGTCATGGGGGAGGGAGTTCCATAGCTGCGCCGCCTTAACCGGGAAGCTGTTACCTCCTATAGTGGCAAGTTTGAAACGCGGGACTTGAAGGCAGTTTGCGTTGGCTATTCTGGTAGGTCTGGAGGAGGTTCTTTTACGTAATCTATCCATGAGGTAAGGTGGAGCTTTGTTGTTGATACATTTGTGGGTGAGGGAAGCGATTTTGAGATGAATTTTGTCTATGGTGGTGAGCCATTTGTGTTCTCTTCTTGTGGAGGATATATGTTCGTTTCTGTTTATCTTGAGTGCTGCTCTCAAAGCATTGTTCTGGAGCACTTGAATTTTGTGGATGGTCTGTTTATTAGCTCCAATGTAAAGTCCATTACAATAGTCTAATTTGGATAGTATCAAGGCTCTGGCAAGTGTAATGCAACTGTCTGTGGAGAGGAATTGTTTGCTCGCTCTGATAAGTTTGCATGTATATGCTGTGGCAGAAGCTAGAGAGTTAACTTGTTTGGTAAAGTTCATGGTGGCGTCTAGGTAAAATCCTAAGGTTTTTACTTCATGGGCTACTTTTATGTTGTTCCCATCGATAATGAAGTTGTCATAATCATGGCTGAGTTTGGATATATAGGTAGTGGTGCCCAGGATGATAAGCTCAGTTTTATCATCGTTCAGGCATAGGCCGTGTGTGGCCATCCATGCCTGAACGATGCTATAAATTCTGTTCACTAGGGCCAGGTCCTTGGCGTAGTCTCCTGATAGCGGGAGGAGGATCTGGGTATCGTCTGCGTAGTTAGTGTAGGCGATACCCAGATGATCCAATTCATCAAAGAGAGGCTTCGTAAAGACATTATAGAGGGTAGGTGATACACAGGACCCTTGTGGAACACCGCAGGTTATGGGGACTGGATCTGCTGAGGCTGATGGCGCGAAGACTCTCATGGTCCGATTGCTCAGGAATGACTTGATCCAAATTATGGCCTCTTTTGAGAAGTGGGCTGCCGAGTCGAGGTGATTACAGAGGACTTTGTGGTCCACTAGGTCGAATGCCGCTGATAGGTCCAGGAGGAGAAGTAGGGCCGCTTGGCCATTGTCTCTGCAATCGTCTATTTGGGCCTTAAGGTCTATTAGCGCTGTCTCGGTCCCATGTTGCGGCCGGAAGCCTGATTGACGGGTTCCAAGTAAATGGTTAGTCTCTAGGAAGCTTTGAATTTGCGAGTAAGCCACTTTATCTAAGATTTTTAGAAGAAAGGGCACCGTCGTGATGGGCCTGAAGTTAGTCGGAATGGCAGGGTCAAGGGTTTGCTTCTTTAGTAGTGGCAGTACCCAGGACTCTTTTAGGTTGATCGGTACTGAGCCTGAGGTAAAGGAGGAGTTGATTAGTTTGGTTATAAATGGCGACAGTTCTCTCGCAGCATCCTTGATGAGTTGTGCTGGGCATTGGTCGCCTTTGCAGTTGGACGGTTTAAGTCCCAGGATGACCTTTTCTACCTCTATGGTCGATACCTTAGAGAAGCAGAATCGGGCTCCCAACTTGGGCTGGGGCGGTGGCGCTGAACTCTGAAGGATGTGTGGTGTTAGTGATGCCTTCTTGATGGCAATTTTGGTTTGTAGGTTTGCTACTTTGTTTATTAAGGCAAGTTGTATGCTAGAGCACCATTGTTTATCCTTGGTGCAATTTTCTTGGGGTACAACGGGTGTCTCTAATTCTTTCAGAATGCTGAACAGTTCTTTGACACTAGATTTTGAGTTGGATATTCTAGTATTGTAGGTTTCTTGTTTGGCTAATAGTATTTCTTTCTTGTATTGGGAGGAGGCTTTGGAGAGGTTGAGTTTATTTTTGACTGATGGGGAAAGTCTCCAAATGGTTTCAAGTTTTCTTTTAGCCAGCCTAAGATTTTTTAGGTGGGGCGTGAACCAAGAATTGAGGTGTTTTTTAGGTTTGCTGTTTCTTAGTTTGAGCGGGGCTATGTGATCCAAGGCTGAGGACATGGCTGCATTATAATGTTCGACTAGCAGATTAGGGTCCATGCAGTCAGATAGTGCGTTTAATTTAGGTAGTATAACGGGCATCAGATTTTCTGCTGTCATTAGTTTTTTATTCCTCGTTGGCATAGGTGGGGCAAGTGAGGGCGGGGCAGTGACCTGATAGGTTGTCACTGAGAATAATAGCAGGTGGTGGTCAGTCCAGATCTGCGGTACAGAATCTGTAATATTTACATCGCAATTATGTTCCGCTATCCAGTCAAGGATGCGACCTTTGTTGTGGGTGGGTAGTTTAACTTTTTGGGAGAATCCCAGCTCTTTCAAGGTCAGAGCAATCGCTGACGATTGGGTGTCCTTAATGTCATTGTACCCTAGATTAAAATCTCCTAGCACTATTGTTTGGGATGTATTTTTTAGGTTGTTGGACAGGGATGTCGAGATGTCCTCAGAGAAGGTTCCGATAGGACCTGGTGGTCTGTAGATGAGGATGATGTTTAGGGTTTGGGAGTTGGCGGTGGCTATTTTGACCGTGAGGGATTCACAGGATTGCATATTGGTAGCAGTGATGATCCTCATGTCCAGGCTAGTTTTAGCTATAATTGCTAGACCTCCACCTCTGGAGGTAAGTCTGTCCGCGCGTAGGATTGTATAGTTGTCTGGGACTGCTAATGATAAGGCTGGGCCAGCCGCATCATGTAGCCAAGATTCTGAGATGGCCAAGAAGTCTAAGTTGTCTGTGACAATGATATCTGAGATCTCTGTAGCGTGTGCGACTAGCGACCTGGCATTTATAAGTGCGCCTTTGAGATGTGGTTTGTGGTCGGTTAAGTTAGGGCTGGAGATGTTGTGACTACCTTTGGTTGTCTGTTTGGAGTTATATATTTTAGGTCTGTTATCTTTATGGTGTAATTTTATGATGCTGAGAATCCACCCCTAGCCACTGGAACACAAAGTCTAATGTTGGCAAAATACATATTTACACATGTGCAACCTCTATAAAAATCACATATACAGACTGCATATTTTACATAGCAGCTATTCCTCAAAACCCCATAGCCGTGGGATCATGTTTCCCCTTTCTATGGAATTTTGCCCTTTTCGCTATGAACACACTTTTCAATTTTTATGCAAGTTTCCACAAATGTGCGTTTTAACATGGGAATGAGTGTATAAAGTTTCACAATTCTAGCGGAAATACAGACCCCATAAACCCACATTTATTGCCATTCCTGTTCAGAATAAGCTACAAGACTGTACTAAGTTTTCAAAGGTAGTGCTAAAAATTAGGTTAAATAATCTGCCATTTTCAGATTTTGCACCTCTTTTGATAATAAGTTATACACCTTCTAAAAATATCCATTTCATATCCTGTTAACACCAAATGGTCAGTATTTGTCACTCCTTGAAGCGTGTGTTGGCCCTCTCCTTTGGAATTTGCTTCTGTCAGCCAGGAGTTTCCTGTGCTGCAGCAGTTTTACAGCCTTTCACACCTTCAATGTCCTGGGTTGGAGGAGGGTCATTGTTCCTTTGCCCTTTGGATCAGGTTCTGTTCAAACCCCGCAATTAACACCTCTCTGAGTTCCTGCTGAGAAAAGGCATTCCTTCTGGGAGAAAACCTGCTTTTCAAGTCCTGGCAACTTCAGCCAAGCTAATTGCTTTTCAAACTTAGCAAAACCCACATTTGTTGCATCACATACAAATACATTTCTTTCTTGGCCTTAAAATCTGTGGAATCAAAACACAACTAAAATCTGTATTTCTTTTTTGGCAACAATCCTGTTTGTGTTGCTAATTCAGCAGACATTTAGTTTTAGGTCAAATTGAAGCTTCCTCAGTTCTCCTCTGACAGCTGTCATTCAGGCGGCCCAGGGTACTGCACGCAGATTTTGGCATGGCTGTCAGTTTTCAGACAATCCAGTTTTCTTTTGAATGTTTTGCTCTTCATATCAAGACTTTGTATGCTTACAATGCTTCATTAGATACATGACTTTTAGCACCAGGCAAGATTGTGAATGTTGAAAAGTGTTGTGCTATAAGCATTTTGGAGTTTTTGGAAACAAAACAAACGTCAATTGTAGGCACATTTTTGGTTTCACTTGCAAAGTGCTGCTTTTCTCTGTGCACTCTGTTTGCTGGTCATGGGACCCACTGGCACATTTCTGCAGGATGTGCTCTATTCCACTGCACATGCACCATGGGTGGCCGGTTGTGCATCCCTCTTTTTGTGCGCTGAAGCACACGTTTTTTGTGGGTTTTTGTAGGTGTTTGGCACGCACAATGGTTTTGCCGCCACTGTTGCTGTTTCTATCCCCATAACTGGCAGGGTGATGCCACATAGCATAGCGGAGTGGGTCAATGCATCCCACAGTGGACACCCTAGAGCATGTCCATAGCCTATGGGATAAGGTGCCCCCACGAAGACCACAACCCCAACAGACATCATTATCCAACAGGCCTAATTTGGCCATTTGAGCTGGGGTCCAATATAATCTACACAGAACCCTTTGCCTAATATACCTTAATCCTAAATACATTTTCGACTGCACACCCACCGGGAGCAGACTTTCCCATTCTGCACTTGAAATGTCCAAACCCAATTCCTCCACCCAAGCCTGGCGAAGTTTCTCCCACCCTTCTACATGAGAGATTTCTATTGGCATTAGTTTCATATATGTAGACACTGCGCATGGAAGAGATTGGATAATCGCACAGATCATGGGTCGCTCTCTCATGGTACCCACTAGCATTTCCTGACTTTCCAACAGAAGAGCCCTTAGGTCTCGATAACGTGCTTGTCCCCTATCTCCTAATCCAAAAGAGACCCTCAAACGCCGAAAGGAAATCATACCACCATCTTCCCAGACATCACATATCCTCAATTTGCCCCTTCTGATCCAACTTTGCCAATTTAAGGTCTTATTGGCTTTCTGCATTGTGCCACAAAGACGCATCATAGTGTATCCAAATGTTTTCCCCTCTACCTGCCATAAAACTTTGTAAGGCCCCTCTCGTAGCACTCAAGGTAGGTAACATCACTGTAGAGTTCGGCATCTTAAACATAGAGTACATACCTCACAATGCATAAGGTGAAAATTGTTCACACTCAATCTGCCAGCAGGGGACATATTCGCTGTCATCAGAAAAATAAGATGTTGATTATTTTAGAACCAATCCAGTTAAATAATTTGCTAGATTAGGGTAACCAAATCCCCCTTCCTTCACAGAGCGTGTTAAAATGTGTTTAGGAATCTTAGGTAGTTTGCCCTCCCCAAAGGAACCCTTGAAAGACCTTATTGATACCACCAATGACCTTCTTAGTGAATTTCAAAGGGACGGATTTGATAACGTAGAGGACTTTTGGCAAAAGAACCATTTTGATGGCATTGATTTTTGCCCAAAGACCCAACCTTAAGCGACTCCATTTTGATATGTCCCTCCAGATTTTCTCCAAAATCTGCAAAATACTGTATTATGCCATCTTTTTCAGGTTGCGAACCAAGTAAATTCCCTAATATTTTATTGCACCCATCTCCCATTGACAATTCCAAGAACCCATATCGCTCCTTGGGTGTCCGACATCTAAAGGAAAGACTACCGTCTTTTCCCAGTTTATCTTGTGACCAGACAATGCTCCCACCTCCTCGAACATACACTTCAACTTTTCACTCCCTTCCAGCAGGTTTATCAAAACAATGGTCATATCATCCACGTAGCACAAGATTTTGATTTCGCTACCCTCAAACCTAAGCCCATGAAGGGACCGCTCCTGCTTTATGTATGAAATCTGTGGTTCTATAGCTAGATTAAATACATATGGGGACGACGGGCAGCCCTGTCTAGTACCCCTTGACAGAAAAAATGGAGAAGACATAATATTATTAACCCAGACTCTAGCATTAATGGATGAATTTAGCATTTTAATAACTCTGATAAAAGTATCCCCAAAACACACTTCCCTGAGCGTGCGGTCCAAAAAAGTCCAATTAACCCTGTTAAAGGCTTTCATATTTATAATGGATTATATGGGCGGTATCAAGAATAAACAGTGTGAAGTCATTGCCCTGGTTTATACATATGAATGTTGTGACAAAGATTAACATGTGACATTTATGTGGCAGTTCTGACTTGATAGTTTGCTCGTCTTTGAACTTAGAAAAGAGCGCATACTGTGACTGGGTGGTGACAGATTTTATGAAAACAGTCAATGATAAATCCTCAGTATTGAAATATATCAAGATTAATTTACAATTGGGATATGAGCTTTACCTTAATTGCAGGGGTAAACATTTCAAGTTGCAACCCACTGGCCAGGCTTAAAAAGTCACTCCGTTTTCCACAGACACAGGACACCATTTGCTACTCGACAAGAGTCAATTCTCACAAGCCCATGGGCAGTGCACATTTTGAGGCCTGCTAATTGAACATCTCCTACTCATGAGTTATTTCTAAAATGTTATCAAGCAATCCTTGCCTTGATGAGTTTTCCTTATTGTTGGAGCAATTCGATTACATTTTTGCCTATGTGCCATCGTTATAATAAAGATTAATATAACATTTTATTCTTTATTCACATTCTCAATATACCTACAATAGTTGGAGCTCTCGATATATGAAAGGCAGCAGTTGGCGAGGCTATCAGTTATTTCCCGATTTCTCATCATGGCATGGAATAGACAACGAAATATTTGAAATAAAACAATATGAAATTCAATGTAGGGTTTGATTTCTTAGTTATGTGGATTTTTAAATAAATTAATCATTTGCTATTTTAGCTAATATGCATTATCTAATAAGGCATCAATTTGTGAATCGATGTTGTCTATTTTAAGTATCTGTTAATATGAATATTATGAAGTTGTCGTTAGTGCGTTATGCAATTTCTAGCTTGATTTTATGTGATTATTTCAGAAACATACTGCATAAAATGAACAGAAATGTGCCTCTACACTTTACCCTCCTGCCCCGCGACTCAGTCAAAGAAAGCATACTAGCTTTTTAATTGTTATTTGGGGTTTTGGCTTCCCCGCGAACTGACTTTTTTTGTTCTACTATGCAGAGACCAATAAACCTTCCCCATGATAATTTGCCAACACACACCTCTCCTCATATTGCTTTAACTAGGATTTTGCCACAAAATGAAGTTACAAGGTGAGACACCAGTGTTCATAAACTAAAGGCTGTTTCAATGTAAGGGTGTACCTGCTGACAAAGACAGGCTTCTTTAAAATGGGTTACCTTACCACAGACATGCCGTGCCCCTTTTTCAGCTTTTCAGCTCTTTCATGTGTGGCAGTAAATATGCTTGGAAATCCATAAAGTTCAACGTGGGGCTCATGTTATGCACCCTCAATGATAAAAGCAGCAAAATCTCTGATTGGAATTTGTAGTAGGAAACATCTCCATTATAATCTATAAATCACACATCTGCCTCAGGCAGGTTTTCCTAGCTGAAGGGAAGGTGACCCCCACACATGCATGTGAAATGGGACTGCAAGAGTTCACAAACATCTTCGGACATCCCTGCTTTATGGTCTATCACTTGAAACATATTCCAACAATCCAGGAGGGTATAGCATATGTCAACCGTCGGTGTGTTCAATGAGCCAGTTCATATGCAGTTATTAGGAGTGTGCCCAATACTCATATACTCAGGGAACACTTGGCTGTCCAACAATTTCTGGTCCATTCAGCTCTCCCTTATCACTCAGGGTTCCCCTTTGAATAAAGAAAGCTGTGGGTTGACCACAAGCTGCTATGCATATCTCGCAATGAGTTACCAAACCCATTTGAGAATCTGGCCTTACGATTCTCAAAAATACAAATATGATGATGACGAAAATAACAAAAGGCTTTCACGCCAAGACCAACATAAATACTTATTTGTCACTTCATCATTTTTGTTTATAACATATTGACATTTTTGATTTAACAAAATGAGTTATTAGCGAAAAGCAATATCTGTGGAATTCATATCTCAGCATATGAGTCAATTAAATTGCATTGCATACGTACATAACAGATTACATTCTAAGAAATGGTGACTTAATGGGAACAGCTCTGCTTCTGCTTTACATATTGCAATCATATATGCAGACATTCAAGCTGTGCGGCATAGCTAATCAGTGACAAAGGTCCATACCTTACACTTGAGGTCATCTGTATCTAGCAGATTGATGAGTACTTCAAGGCCCCCAACATCTCTAATTGCCAACTGGCTTGTTTCCTGTGACAAGTTAAAATCTCGCATTGAGCACAATGCTATTACAGTAGCTGTCGGATTCCCACCCTGAAAACAAAAAGGCAATTTGGATGACAAGTACAAGGACAGAAATTGTGACATTATTAACAATTATATAAAGAATGTCTATCTTTGCATTAGATAATTAAATTAAATAAAAATTCAATAATTACAACGCACAGGTCTTCATTTCATTGGCACAAGAAACAAAATATGGCCCAAGCAAATATTTTTAAATACGTGTATTTATTTTCATAAAAAGCTCTGAGAAATACTCCTAAAAAAAGCCTTGTGTTGTCTTAGTGGCCCTGGGAGGCGGGGACATCTAGCGGGATTTCTAAACCTTGGAATTTGAGCTTGCTGCTGTGTCACTATGTTCATGAATTGTGGGGTGAGCACAGGCTGCTCCAAGTGATGAGTTGATGAGCCTGTTTTTGTGCTTTCAAACTATGACTTCACATGCTTTTGCAGTGTAGACGAATACCAGTTGGAAGATAGCACTGTGGGATTAATGGGAGAACATTTCTGTTTGCTCAATCCAATCGGTCACATCTCTGCTGTTGTTGGTGCATCTTTTGATGCCTACATGGCATTTGATCACTTGGAACGCTTTTCCTCTTTGCTATTTGGAGAAAGGTGGTCATTGGTGAATTTCTATAGTCATTGATTCAACTCCTGTGTGAATTGTCTGTTGTCAGGGTTAGAAATAAGAGGGTGACTTCTCATACCTTAAAAAAGGCATTGGACGCTGTTATCCGATTTCAATTCTCAATGCCCAGTGGACAGGAACAACTTTTAATGCCCTTAGGTCTTTAATGCTAATTTCAACTTAACCCTCACGATAGGCACATTTTTCTGTTTGGTAGCATTTCTGAATTATTCACAAATTGGACCAAATTTTAACCTATCCCACATTACCCACAAGCTGATAATATGGCAGCAGGTCACTGACAGTACAGAAACAAGTGACTCTGTTATCCAGGGCTCTATAGCCAAGGATGTTTGGCGTAACCACTTCCAAGGGCTCTATAGCAAGACAAGACATTTCCCAAAAAACGATATTGACATATCCTTGCAGAAAGCGACACGTTTCCCCAGAGGCCAGAATCCTTACAATATCGGACGTTTGAGATGCGCTCTGTTTATAGAAGAGAGGAAAAGTGCCAGAGCCTGATAAAATACCAATTGCCGTTTTTACGGTAGAGCCTGTAATTTGGGTGCCCGTTTTGCTTCGCCTTATTAATGAGTTAATCTTAATGAACTGAGTACCGGAGACTTGGGCAAAAGCCAAAATAGATGCCCATATATATAAAAAGGGGGCAGAGAGGACCCTGCGAATTACCATCCACTATCTCTATTGGACGCACCAGGGAAGATCTTCGCAAAGGCTAGGTTAGCTTTCCATGACGACCCAGGGAGGAAATGTGCCAGAGCCTGATAAAATCCCAATTGACGTTTTTACGGTAGAGCCTGTAATTTGGGTGCCCGTTGTGCATCGCCTTATTGATGAGTTAATCTTAATGAACTTAGTACCGGAGACTTGGGCAAAAGCCAAAATAGATGCCCATATATAAAAAGGGGGCAGATAGGACCCCTCGAATTACCATCCACTATATCTATTGGACACACCAGGGAAGATCTTCGCAAAGGCTAGGTTAGCTTTCCGTGACTACCCAGGTTGATTGTCCATTCAAACTCACTAGAGAGTGGGCATGGGCTATGGAGGGTGGAGGCACATGATGTCGTTTTTGGCTAGTAGTAGTGACTACTTTGTAGGTGAAATACAGGCTAGTGGGTCTGTCCCTTGGCCCTATCAGGCCTGATCAGACACTTTTTGAGTATAGCCTCTGTATTGAAGCTAGCTAAATTTATGAGTAAAGCCACTGTATTAAAGTTAGCTGCATTTTTGATGCAACTGTCCACTAACCCTACTAAAAACTCTCCATTGTTTTGCATGCTCACCCTCAAACACTGAACAAAACACACTCATACCTCTACCGCAGAAAAACATAAAACCATTGCAAACTGCACAGGCTCTGCAAAACACCCAACAAGAAACTAAACCAACTACACACAATTCACTGCATACACCCTCATATACCAAACATCACATAAGGTCAACAAACTAAAAACAAACCAGCACACAGTGACCGTTTTTTCTGAATTGAAGCTACTAACAGCACATCAAAGCTCTCTTGCGCTCCTACCTCTCAATCCCACTAAGTCCTCCTAGCCCTCCTTCCTTTTCAGATCCGCCAGAGCGCCGGGAGACCATGAAAATGGCAGCGGTTGGCGGTATAACTCACAATAACATAACAGTCGGAACAGAATCACCTGCATGTCTGGGCAATGAAGAATTATATTATAAGCCATTTACAGAGGCAGGTTGTCAAGTAGAAAGGAGTACAGTTGCCCGAGGGTTTAGGTTATCTCTCATTGTACAGATACATGTTACTCTGAGGAAAGTCTGCCTTTACAATGTATTAATTGACTTGAAGACAGCATTTGACGGTGTTCCCAGGGTAACACTCTGGAATGTGCTCACAGATAAGGGGGTCCCTGAACATTTGTTGGAGACCATAGAGCAACTCGATACAAATAATGAAGCAGTGATCCGCTGGGGTCTTGTGGGCGAAACAACCCAGTAATGTAGAGTTGAAAAAGGCATCAGGCAGGGTTGTGTGCTGGCACCGACCTTGTTCTGTGTATACATCAATGAGATAATCGATGCACTAATAGCAATGAGTCACAACCCCCCCCCCCCAAGATTAGGTCAGGACAGAATTCCAGCACTTTTCTTTGCTGATGATGCAATCCTGCTAGCGACAACATCTTCTGGACTCAAGAAATCATTGTCTATTTTCAAAGAAAAATGTAAGGTTATGGGCATGGAAATCAACATCGGCAAAACAAAGGCCATGGTGTTTCATTCCAGACGCATGAAGAGCCCTAGATTAGATGCTTGGATTGATGACAAGAGACTAGAACAAGTCCTGGCATACCATTATGTAGGGACCAGGTGTAGGAAAGTCCCTAGATGCTCATACAAGAGAAAATACCACCCGCTAGGGAAGAAAGGCACAAGGCGATCTTGTAAGGATAACAAATTTTAATCTCACCTGCAGATGAGAGCAACAGCAAAGAACTCTGCTGCTAAGAACGTTCTGTCGAAAAGTGGTAGAAGCAGAATCTTATAAAGGAAAACATTGTCATAGCTGATGCAATACATACGTAAAAACCTATGCGGCTGGTTGGTGTGCACCCATAGATCTGCCTGCTCTATAAGGGATGCCAGGCCATTGGTTTCAGCCCAGCCCGTCCGTATTCCATCAGGTGGGTGCTGCGGTGATCATCTTCTTCTCACGTCGAAGGTCAAAGAACAAATTAACTATACTTCTAACATAAAGCTACTTTATCACTATACTATGCACCTGGCAGGCCTTAAGATAGGCACAAAGGAGGTTCTGGGGCACTCTAACCTTCACACACACATTTCACTCACTCCCTTCCGTGCCATCCGACTCCAATGTCTCCACCCTCGTTTTGAAGTATAATTCATCCCTCCCAGCACCTTGCAATACAAATCACACGATTGTCCCTCAACAATGTGAGCTGTCTGTCCTCTTTGAACATTTCAGGACTTATTACTTTGGGGTTGATGATCAAAGGGCACCTGGTGCCATGGAATTCAGGGATCTTAAGGTTTAGTCAGTTATCTTGGCTGTAACTCGTGGTCTCATGGGGAGGGGCCGGGTCATGCTTTGGCCAGTGTGAGATAACATGCAAACCAGGTGCCAGTCTGTGATCACGACCTTGTAGGGCACATTCCATCTATGCAACACTTTTAGAACAGTGAATAGGCGTTGTGGTGGTTGGGGGTGTGGGCTGTCCTCATGGGAGAAATATCAGTTGTCTCGTAATTTGGACCTAGTGCATGTAATGCCGCATTCGCTGCGTAGGCCTTCCCTTCTACCTATGATTAATAATATCAACGCAAAATAGCAATGCTGCTCGCGCCCAGCTCTACACAATATGGGTTGACTATATTTGATTATATTGAAGTGGGGTCCTTTGTATTGGGAGGTGTTCCTTTCACCGCCCACCCTCGCCCCTGGCCCATCATAGTGCTTGGAATGCCTCTCGCCTCACTCTAAAGTGCTTAGGGGTGTGGGACGGGGCAGCCCCCTTCCCAATAACAAGGTTTATTTCCACACAAAAATAGAAAACGCCAACAAGGCCGTGGAAAGATCTGTCAAAATCTGCATGAGAACCACGTTAAGAAGGTACATAGCATCAACAATGACATCATCACATACAGTATAAACCCTTAAAGCTGGTTAGTGAGACTCTAGACATACACCTGCTCCATAGGGGATGCCAGGCCATTGGTCCCAGCCCAGTCCGTCCATCATCTTCCGTGTGGGTGATGTTGCATTCGTCATAGGTCACGAGGCGGCTAATTGGCAATTATGTACAACCTAAACAATAGATCTTTATCTATGCAGCAGTGCACCTGGTACAAGCAGACAGGGGCCCAGGAGAAAAGCTGAGGTCATACTAACTCACATACTGCACTCGCTTCCAGACAGGCCAGCACCTCTCCACCTCTCGTTCTGGGCTATAATTGTATCCCTCCCTACACCTCGCAGCACAAATCACGTGACCCTGAGGTGAAGGCAAGAGGCATGAGGCATGTTTCAGGCGGATCCTCATGACTGGGCCAAAAATGTCGAAAAAGGTTTATCAAACAAACAATAACAGGGTACGATTGGGAATGGAGCCATAAGGAGTGAGATATCTTATAATTATGATATGTCAAGTGTGGTGAATCAGCCTCATGAAGGAACAACAATGGAATAAACCTAAACATTCTTATTTACATGTTGAAATGCTAGCATGCAGTCATCACAATATGCTATGAATTTCGGCCTGAGAGACTAGTGGAGAGTTTCTGAAAATGGTTTACCTGATCCAACCAGGCGGTCAGGGTGCACAACTGATTTTGCCAGAGGGCCGAATGTACATTACATGCTGCCTATAGTGGGCCGAAAAGTAAATGTGTGCGGGCAGGGACAGTAGGCGGGCAGAGGGGGGAGTAGCAGGAGGCCTTTTCAACCCCAGAATTTTAATAAACACATAGAAGGACACCTGGTTCCCCTACTCTCACCCCACCAAACAACATGGCTTTGTTGTCGTACTCCCTGACCCACCAAACAGCATGAACCCTGAGCCCCACCCACCACCCCACACCAAATGGCATGTCCCTTCAGCCCCCAAAAAACTGCATGCCCCAACGCCCCACCAGACAGAATGTTCCTTGAACCCCACCCACCAGCCCCCAGCAAACTGCATGGCCCTAGTCCCTCTTTACTCCTCCCACCAAATGGCATGGCCCTGGTCCCCCTACACATCTCAACAAAACAGCATGCCCCTGGTTCAGCTACTCTCCCCCTCCACCAAACAGCATGTCCATTGACCCCCAATCATACCCCCACACTCAGCATGTCCCCTACCCCCCACCAAATGGCATGGCTCCTGACCCCACCCATTACCAAACAACATGTGCTTTGACCCCCAACAATCAGCATGTCCCCCACCACACACCAAATGGGACTGTCACTTGAGCCCCACACACCACCAAATGGCATGGCTCTTGACCCCCACCCCTCTCCCCCACCAAATGGCATGTTCCTTGATCCCCTCTGACTCCCCCACCAAATGGCATGTCCCTTAACCCTCACCCACCACCAAATTGCATGTCTCTTGACCCCCACCGAATGGTATAGCCCTTGACCCCAATACACACCCCCGCCTAACAGCATGTCCCCTGACCCTCACCCACACCAAACAGCATGTCCCTTAAACCCTCAGCAAACAGCATGACACTTAAGCCCTCACACCACACCAAATGGCATGCCCCTTGACTCAAACCCATCCCCCCACCAAAATGAATGTCCCTTGACCCCCACCGAGTATCCCCACCAAACAAGCATGTCCGTTAAGCCCTCACACCCCACCAAATGGCATTCCTCTTTGGCTCCCAACCCACCGAGTAGGCAGCAGCAGCAGGCAGGTGGGCAGGCAGCCAGGCATGCAGGCTGGCTCATGGGTGGTTGGGCTGACAGCGAGCAGGCAGGCACTGGGGCCAAACAAGCTCCCCAAGACCGTTGGGAACAGCACCGCAGAACAAATTAGTACTGTGGCTGGCGTGGTGAGGCTAAAATGCCTTCAGCTTCTATTGGTCCAGCACATGCAGTGCGTGACTCTTAAGATGTACAGCCATCTAGTGCATCTGCTGAACCAATAGAGGGCCATTGGTGTTCCTGCCACGGTTAAAGACTTTCCTAATGGAGGGTGGCTCGTTATTGCTTGTGGGCCACACTCCATTAGGAAAGTCTTTAACCTTGGCGGGCCAGAAATAACGTTGTGTCATGCCGCACTTGACCCGCGGGACGTATCTTGTGCACCCATGCCTACAACCTAGATGTCAAAATATCCTAAGAGGTTTCTAAACACCTCTACAGGACAACTGACTGTCCTAGTCAACACCCTGGAAGAAATGATGGAAGAACCATTGCAGTGTGTGCCCCTCGTAAGGTCAAGAAAAAACTGAAGAGCCAAGAATATAGAGGCGGTATGGGCTCCAAACATTTCTTAGATGTAGGAGTAGGTGTTATGGATTCCAGCTATCACAATGGTTTACATACACATTTACCAGCATGTGTAAACCATTGCAAAACCATAGATTTGCACCGGTTTACAGCAATGCTGCGAAACATTTGCAAATCTGTTGTTTATTTGGTGTTTACACAACATGTTAATGAGTGTACATTCTGTTTGCAACATGTTTACGGGGATGTAAACAATTCACACACTTTCCACCTACTATGTTTTGCATAACAAACACATGGTTTTAAATGTTTGCTACGGTTTTGTAAGCCATAAAAGCAAGGTTTTTAACAGTTCACAACAATCTTTCAAACTTTTAGCAAAATTGATACTTGGTTGTTTTTCTCACAATTTTTTGAAGAATGAACATTATGTTTACAAAAGATTTACAAGGCTGTGAAAATTATGAAAAAGTGTTACTGTTTATTAAAACATTCAAACATATGGTTTTAAAGTTTTCTTAATGTTTTCTGGACTATAAAAACAAAATACAACAGGCCGATATAAGGAACAAGTTACTTACCTGTAACTGTTGTTCTCCAGCATGGGTCTGGCATGGATTCACATGCTCATGAATATTCCCCGTCGTCAGGCCGGGAATCCTCGGTATAGAAAAAAATCAGTATCAGTTTAGTTTCTGATCTGTCTTTCTTAGTAGTAACCAATCCCTGGTCTCTGGGTCATCTGCCCCCAGCCAATGACTGCCCTCTCCCTAAGCCCCGCCTCTGGCAGCCATTCTCAGATTTGGTAACACGTAAAGTGGCAGTATGACCAAGTGAAGAGCCGCAGAGGGGTAGGCGGGAGGGTTCGCATGTGAATCCATGCCAGACGCATGCTGGAGAACAACAGTTACAGGTAAGTAACTTGTTCCTTCTCCAGCATGGGGTCTGGCATGGATTCACATTCTCATGAATAAGAGAATACATAGCAGTACACACATGCACAACCGCGGGAGGTGGCAACAGGCTCAACATTAAGCAATACAACAACTCAACATTAAGCATCTCTTACCTCTTCACCAGGCTCAGTTTAGGCGAATAGGTTGCGCAGCACTGCTTGGCCGACCCTGGACTCCTCCCTGGAGTCCCGATCGACGCAGTAGAATCTTGTGAAGGTGTGCGTCGACCTCCAAGTCGCAGCCCTGCAGATGTCCAGCAGGGGCACCCCGGACAGGAACGCAGTGGTAGCAGCGATCGCTCTGGTCGAAAGGGCTCTCGGACGGCCGGGCAGCGGTCGGTTTGCCAACCGGTGACAGTGCATGATGCAGCCGGAGAGCCATCTGGAAATGGAAGCCTTCGAGAGGGCCTTCCCTTGATTCACAGTCCCAAAGTTCACAAACAGCTGTGACGTCTTCCGAAAACTCTTTGTGCGGTCCACGTAGAACTTCAGCACTCTAGCTACATCCAGCGAGTGCAAAGTCCTCTCGGCCGGCGACGAACGCGACGGGAAGAAAACTGGCAACACAAAGGGCTCATTGAGGTGGAAGTCCGACGGCACCTTGGGCATAAAGGAGGGGTGTGTCCTCAGCACCACCCTCGTGTCATGAAAAGTCAAGTATGGAGGCTTGCAAGATAGGGCCTGGATCTCTCCCACTCATCGTGCAGAGGTGATGGCCACGAGGAAAGCTGTCTTCCATGACAGGAACTTTAAAGGCGCCGAATGCATAGGCTCGAATGGGGCCCCCATGAGCCTGGTCAGCACCACATTAAGGTCCCACGCCGGGGAATAGTCCCTTCATGAATTCTTTCACCAGGTGATGAGACCACAAGGACGCCCGTCCCGTAGTCCTGGTATATCGGGAGATTGCAGCCAGATATATTTTGATGGAGGCGTGAGCCAGTCCAGCTTTGGCCAGCGACAGTAGGTACAGCAGTACTTGAGGGGCCGTAATCCGCAGAGGGTTAATCTTCTGTGCACGGCACCAGACAGAGAACCTCTTCCATTTATGTCCGTAGCACTTGAGAGTTGAGGATGCCCTGCCCTTTGCAAGAACCTCTCTGCAGTCGGCCGGGATGTCGTACCCTCCAAACTCTAGTGCTGCAGGAGCCAGGCCTGTAAATTCAGTGACTCCGGGTTGTGGTGAAGAATGGCGCCTCCTTCTCTGGAGAGAAGGTCTGCGTCCGTCGGCAGCTTGACTGGTGAGGACGTTGACAAGTCCAGAAGGTCCGGGAACCAGATCTGTCTCGGCCACGCCGGTGCGACGAGGATCATCCTGCACCGGGACCTCTTGAGCTGGTTGATGAGCCGGAGCAGCAACGGTAGCGGAGGGAACGCATAGAGAAATAGGCCGTCCCAGGGGAACGAGAAAGCATCGCCCATGCTCCTCGGCTGGGGGAACCTGCTGGCGAACCTCCGGCAATTCGTCGATGTCGCGAAGAGATTGATTTGGGGTTCGCCCCATCGTCGGAAGAGTCAATCCACTTCATCCTGGCATAGTTCCCACTCGTGGCATGAGCGCAGCTCCCTGCTGAGTGAGTCAGCGATCGTGTTTTTTATTCCTGCCAGATGAAGAGGCATCAGAAACATCCCTTGGGCGACGGCCCAATGCCACAAATCTTGGGCTTCCTTGGATAGGGCCGGGGACCTGGTTCCGCCCTGCTTCCGGATGTAGAACATTGTGGTGGTGTTGTCGGTGAAGATCCTCACCACCTTGCCCTTGAGGGACGGAAGAAAGGACCTGAGGGCCCAGAACACTGCGCGGAGCTCCAAGATGTTGATATGGAGTGACTTCTCCTCGGGGAGCCAAAGGCCTCTCGCGTGAAGATCTCCGGAGTGCGCTCCCCAACCTTCCAGGGAGGCGTCCGTCGTCACCGTCACCTGGGCTCTGAAAGTCCGTGCCCGCCGACAGATGGGAGCGGGTACCCCACCACCGGATCGCCTGACGGAATGTCTCGTTGAGAGGGATCCTGTCCTCGAAGCTGCCCGTCGACTGGACCCAGCGGGCATCGAGGAACTCTTGTAAGGGGCGCATCCGAAGCCTGCAAAGGCGCACCAGATAAATGCAGGAGGACATCATCCCGAGGAGGGATTTGATAGATCTTACCCTGGCCATGTCTGTGGCCAGCAGACGCTGCACCTTGCCCAGAATGGTCCTGGCCCTTTTCTCCCACGGCGAGGCCAGCCGCGCCACTGTGTCGAGCTTGGCTCCCAGAAACAGGGTGACTTGCGACGGAACCAGGTGGGATTTTGGAAAGTTGATGGAGAATCCCAGGTCCGTGAGCAGCTGGACGGTCTTCGCAGTGTGCTCCACGGCGAGCTCCCTTGTTCCTTGCCTGGATGAGCCAGTCGTCCAGGTAAGGGTAGACGTGGATCCCCTGTAGGTGCAGCCGCGACGCCACCGGTGCGAGGCACTTGGTGAACACCCTGGGTGCCGACTTCAATCCGAACGGGAGGGCCTTGAACTGGTAGTGCCGCCCTTGGACCACGAACCTGAGGAACTTTCGGTGTCTTTTTAGAATGGGGATGTGGAAGTACGCATCCTCCAAGTCCAACGACGACAGGAAATCACCCTCCTCCAGCTGTCCCAGCACGTGCTGGAGGGTGACCATATGGAACTTCTGTGCCTTGATGTACTTGTTCAGTCGTCGCAGGTCCAGGGGGTGCCATCCTCCTGTCTTCTTTTTTACGAGGAAGTACCTTGAGTAAACTCCGGAGCCCCAGAGCCCCGAAGCCTCTTTGGGACGAGCTCGATGGCACCCTTCTTGAGCATCGCCCTTACTTCCAACAGTAGTTGAGGGACGTGATTTTCCTTCCTGGCCACGGGTGGAACGCGAGGGCACTTCTTCTGAAACTCGAGGGCGTGCCCTTGGGCCAGGGCGTCCAGCACCCAACGGTCGGTGGAGATGGACTCCCACACGCTGATGAACCTCGCCAGCCGGCCTCCCACCGGGGTGCTTCGGCGGGGGCCTGACCCCACAGTCTGTTCAATCTTGTTTGGAGGTCGCCTTGCCTCCTTGACCTTCCTGTCGACGACGACGGGCACCACCTGACTTGCCGCGTCCCCTGTTGGCTTCATGGGACGAAGATCTTGCCACTTGGCGCTACGTGGAGGAGCCACTGCCGGATCCCTTGGAGGCACCTTGTCTGCCTCCGGAGCTCCGAAAGGACGGCCGTCGTTGCTGGAGCACTCACAGTGCCCGGGTAGTCTCTGTGTCTGTCTTGATGGCCTGAAGGGACTCATCAGCCGCCTTCCCAAACAGGTTGTTCCCATCGAAGGGCATGTCTAAAACCTTGGTTTGTACGTCCTGGCGGAAATCCGTGGCCTTGAGCCATCCTCGTCGTCTCAAGCAAACGCTGTTGCCCAACTGACGGAAACCGGTGTCGGCAATGTCCGTTGCCACCGTGATGGCGTGGTCCGAAGCAACCTCACCCTCCTGTAGGATTTCAAGGGCCTCAGCCCTTTTGGCGTCTGTAAGGAAGTCCAACAGAGGGGCGATTTTGAACCACAACTCCCTGTCGTAGCGGGCTACGATAGCCAGGGCGTTGGCCGCCTTGATAGCCGTCGCTGCGGATGAGATGATCCGTCGTCCATCGTGTCGAGCTTCCTGCCCTCGCCGTCCGGCGGGGAAGTTGATGTCGAGGCCGATGCCCCCCCAGCTTTCTTCTTTGCCGCTGCCGAGATGACCGAATCCGGGGTAGGTTGCGCCCGAAGGCACAAGGGGGCAGCGTCGGGGACTCGGTACTTCTTCTCGTACCGGTCCCTCTTTGCCGGCGCTGTGGCAGGGTTCTTGAGGAGGGCGAGCCCCTCATCCCAGATGTCATCAAGAAGCGGTACAACGAGGACCGTCTTCCTTTTAGCCTCGCACTGTTGGTAAAGGAACCCTTCCTTTTTCTTCTCTTCTGGGCAGAGCTGGAAGAGCTCGGATGCCCTGGAAATCATGGCATGAAAGGATCCAATCTCGTCGGGCGGGGACGCCCGAGCAGGGGGTGATGGGGACACGTCCCGTCGTCGCCTCTGTCATCATCTGTACCCGTCATAGCCGTGTCCGTGCCTGTATCATTCCCGTGGGTAGTAGACCGGGGGGAAGGCAGAGCAGGCCGCAGAGGTGGGAGAGGTGGCGTAAGATGTGTCCTCCTCCTCTTATGCGGTGGACTTTCCGAAGGTCCTGGCTCCGGTTCCCCCGTCGGGTCTGGCTCAGGTACCTCCGTCGGGGGGAGGGGCAACCTTGTCCTTATCTCCGAGCATAAGGACTGAATCGCTGACAAAATGGCTGCCGAAGTGTCCTGCGGTGCCGGAAACGACAGGCACGAGGGTTCTTGAGGAGCCTCGTCGGCGACACCGTCGCTCTCGTCGGGATCCCTCCCGATGGGCTGGGCCTCTTCCACGACTTCAATGAGTTCTTCTTCAGAGGTCGTGTCCGTATCCATGATGGCCACCAGCCCCTCCCCCACCTTTTCCAACGAGGACTTTGTGGGGGTCTTCTCAATGGGCCTGAAGGACGACTCCCTCCGCGGTGGCAGGGAGACTCTGGGTCCTGAGGTCGCCTCCACTGGTGTAGCCTCCATAGGCTGAGCTCCTCAATCGAGGTCTTAGCAGGGTGAATTAAGGCCATCGTCACCTTCTGTACGCCTGGGGCCTTCACCTTGGAGGGAGGGTCCGAGCCTCGCTCCCCCCTCTGCCGGAATCTTCGAGATCGACCGGGGCCTCTCCAGAAGCTTCGCCGGGTTCTCGGACTTCCTCTTACCCGAGCCAGAGCATTGGCTCGCGGTTGATGGCGCTGGGGAGGATGCGCCCTGCCTGGCAGCCAAGGAGCCCGAACCTTTGGTGCTCCCGGTGCCCGCGGACTAGCGGTGCTTAGCCTTTTGTTGGGCCCCCGTCGCCGGGGCGCCCTCACAGGACTTGGAAGACCGCTCTGACTTCTTTTTCTTCTTCTCGCCTGACGGGCTCTTCCCTTCCAGCCAGTTGGCGAGATGGAGGTGGCTATCCTTCATGGTCCGCCCCGACATGTTCCCACAAAACGCACAGTCCTTCTCCGTGTGCGTCTTGTCCTCATGGAGACAGTAGAGGCATAACGAATGCTCGTCCTCCTTGAAAACATTCTGAAGCTGGCATCCAGGGCAGGTCCTGAACAGCTTCCCGGGCGTCGAGCTTCCTTTCTCCTGGGCCATGTCCGGGGTAGGCCTTGGAACTTCTGGAATCCTCCAAAAGCGTAACTCAACGAAATCTTCACCCTTGAGGGGCGTAGAAAACTCCGAAATGGATCCCCGTTGATCGGATGTAGAAACGGTGGAGCTTGAGGCTCTATTTAACCGAAAAATTAGAAAAATGTCCTGAAAAAAGCGCGAAAACGCAGCAAAAGCTCGAGAGCTACAGCACGAGGACTCCCAACACTTGAACGTGCGGTAAAAATCTGAGGATGGCTGCCAGAGGCGGGGCTTAGGGAGAGGGCAGTCATTGGCTGGGGGCAGTATGACCCAGAGACCAGTGATTGGTTACTACTAAGAAAGACAGATCAGAAACGAAACTGATACTGATTTTTTTCTATACCGAGGATTCCCGGCATGACGACGGGGAATATTCATGAGCATGTGAATCCATGCCAGACCCCATGCTGGAGAAGTGATGGTGCCACATTAAGAAAGGTATGATGTGTAGAGTGGTCAAGCCTTGGTCAAGCTGTTGAGTGAGGAGGGAGTCATAGCATGAGCAGGGATGGGGGACTAGTCCAGTGCAGAGAGTAACAACATTCTGGAATTTGACATTTTAAGGCACTTGCAGAACTACATGGTTTGCGCATATGTAAACCAACATGTAAAACAAAGTTTTACAAAATAGTTTCAGATGCTTGCAAACATCGTTTGCATTGTTTTACATGCATTTTACAAAATGAGTAAACTCTGAATTTCATGCAGCAGAACCACAGAGGGTACTAACTGGATGCCTACCAACTAAAAGGGGTGAAGGAAAACTTCACCATATAGGAAAGCAACTGAAAAAACCTTTCACTTAAGAATATATTTGCTGCCAGAAACATGTAGGGAAGCCATACACGCTGAAGCAAAAAATAAATAATAATGCTGGACAGCAGGGTAAAATATTCACTATTTATATGGTCATCGCCAGCAGTTTTGGTGAACAAACCAGATGGAAATTGGTGCTTAGGTTTTGGTTTCAGGAAGGGTAATGAGATATCCGAGTTCGTAATATCTCACATATGTATGTGTGATTTATATAGCTCAAAATGTATCGCTGTTCATGAGTTATAGTAATAGGAGCAGGAGGGTAGTTTTACAATGGGCTCTGAGAGGTGGTAGAACTGGGGACAAAGTTACCCAAGTTGTGCCTAGGAATTACCTGATGATCAGGTTTTTCCGTTCTTTCCTGAACTTCAGGAGTGTTAGAGTTGCCTTGATTGCCACTGGGATGGTGTACCGTATGCTGGAGCATAGGAGGAGAAGGACTGTTTCCTGGACTTTTCCTTGTGGGCAGGTTTAGTTTCCAGCCTAGTAATGCTCTGGTGCCTGGAGGAGCATTTATTGCCTGATGGGGTTTGTCCGCAAGGTTGCCTGGCAATCAGGTGGTGCTTGTTTTATAGGTGATGCAATTTTCAAAAGGATCCTGGCAGCAATAGGTATCCAGTGAAGGTGACACAGAATAGGGGTGATGTGGTTCAAATGTGTATAGCCAGTGAAAAGGTGGGTTGCAGCATAATGGACTTCTTTGAGAGGGCCAATCGTACCACGTGGAGCCCAGCAAGGAGGCCATTACCCCCTCGATGTGTGCAATCATGAGCGTTTGTACCACAGTTCAGAAGTCCTAGAGAGGGAGGGCTTAATCTTCATATAGGAAAAGTAGGACAGTTCAAAATCATTTCAGTTTATTTTACATCTTGGCACACTGTAGACCAACAAAAGGAGGGGGAAACGAGGGAGAAGCACAAATGAGCCAATCACAGAGCCCCATAGGGAAGAGACAGAACCAGGGCGGATACAAATCAGGGAAACACAGAGAAGGGAAGGAAACAGCCTAACAAAAGGAGGTTAGGAGAAGTGACCAAGTCCCGTGTTTCAGGCTAGAGAAAGGGCCTAAGAGAATCCTGAGCACCAGGGATTACCAGACACTACATGAAGTAGGCACCTGGAGGAGCTAAATTCGGATCTCCCAGGTCCTCCAGTCCATACATAGCCAATTATGCCTGGACAGGCCAGCACCTACAGGAACAGTGCAGTAAGGAGACTGGAGGCACTAAGAAGGTGGTACAGAAGGAGGATGAGCTATTGAGGACTTAGAGGTGTAGAGTGGAGGTGAAAGACGGTAGAAGGAGCTATATGATATGATAGTTTATTTATATAGCACCTATACACAATGTGTTTCAAAGCGCTTCAAGGCAAGGGAGGTAATGGACACTACAATGACATTCTTACAGGCCATGAACAGTAAGGATGTGAAATTAACTACCGTACTCGGCCTGATGACATTTCAGATAGTGCAAGAGCTAAGATATAGATAAGGAAGGGAGGAGGAGAGTGGGAAGGAAATGGAAACAGACAGGTGACTACCGTACTAGGCCTGATGACATTTCTGGTAGAGCTGGCAAAAAACAAAAGGTGCGGAGAGGGGTGAAGAAAGGAAGGGAATGAACAAAACAGGCGCCATCGTACTAGGCCTGACGACATTTCAGATAGTGCTGGGGGGGACGGGACAAGTAGGGGGAGGAGGGCGGAGACAGACGAGGTTGCTATCATACTAGGTCCAGGGACAATTCTGATAGAGTAAGTGCATAAAGAAAGTAAGGGGAGGAGGGGAGGAGATCGGAAAAGGGAGAAAGGGAGAGGAGGATAGAACAGAGAGTAAGCAGTCAAAAAGAGTGGAGAAGCAAGAGGGGAGAGCAAATACAATTGCAGGAGTTAGAAATAACACATAATGTTGCAAGAGAGGATACAAGATGAAAATGGGAACAGCATGATTAAGGGCCACCATGAGTACAAGATTCAAAGGAAGTCCAGCATAAGAGTTGAGAAAGGGTGATGCACCGTGTAGCAATGAAGTCCATAAAAGTCAAATCCAGCATTGGCCACAAGACAGTGATGGTGAAACCAGAATGTATCAGGACAGACTCCTGCAGAAGTAGGCTGGAGGGGAGGAAGGGGGAGCAGGGTAGAAGAATCACGCAAAACAGGAAACACCTGTGTGCGAGAAGGGAGGGGGTACAAGTGAACATCAGGGCAGAAGAGAATATGAACAGGGAAGGAGGAGGTGAAGACTAAGGAATGGATTGGCGGTGAAGGAGGATGAGAGGAGTCAAAATGTCAAGGTGGAGGATAGAATAAGAAAAAAAGAAAGTAGTCAAATATAAGAGGAGCAAAGAGAAGGTGAAGGAGAAGAGTTATTTAAAGGAGGAGAATGAGAAGGGATGAATAAAGGATATCATGATGGTGGTGGCAAGAAGCCTGGAGAGGAAATGGGGAGGAGAACCAGTGGAAGTAGCAAGGAGAATAAGAAGAGGCAGAGAGAAGTGATTCCAGGATAGGTGGAGAAGAGAATCAAAGCATTGAGTGGTAAAAGGAGGACAAAGATGGCAAGGAGGAGACCAACCAATACATAAATGCAGCTGAGCCTGACAACCCGAGGGCCCAATACAACACTGGCTAAGCTCTGATGTTGTCTGATGCCCAGTTCACATCAGGTAGGCCCAGCCCAGCAGGTTTAGTGGCATCAATTGCACATCAAAACCCTGAACATTCCTATGAAAGTGAAGAATCCAGCCGTAAACACTTAGAAATAAACCCTGGGACCATAGGGCCCCAAAACAGAGAGTGACCTTTTGACTGCCGTTTCGTGAGACCTAAAGGAGAAAGGGAAGGGCTGACTATGGTCCTCTAGAGACTGATTTTCTTATGATATTTTGAATATTCCACAATGTTGCTTCAGTTCCACCTAATCCCTTACTATTTCTGTTGTTTAATAAAGGTCTTTGATACTTGGGCTTTGAGTTGTCTGTTGATCCTTGAACCGTGACAGAGAACCGAAAGAAGCAAACAAACAAGAGAAACAAGGCCAGCGTGGAGGATAAGGAATATGGAGTAAGCTAGTCATAGCAGGACAGATAGTAGTTGTAAACATGGTCACCTAGCAGTATTCAAGGGGGTGAGGGGATGACTTATTTTGAAAGAAAGACTCTGAAATGTGCAGTCATCTGGGCAGGTAGACCCAACAGGGCAAAGACTGAGGCTGGTCCCAGAAGATGGACTCACAGGAGGCCTTTCTTCAGTTTACCAAGAACCTGTAGAAACCAGATATAGAGAAACTTGACACTTTATTATTGCACCCATCCTGACACCAATCCCGGGTGTGCTTCAGAAAGTCTTCTAGCCCCCCCCCCCCTTGGCATTGTCCCCAATCAACCCCCTTTGTTTGAATAAAAAACATGTGAACCTTCAACCTGTATGTCAACTCACCTGTTTTTTTGGATCCACCACAGTACTACCAACAATTTTATCTTGCTATCTCTAGTAAGGGACAGAAAAGAAAACCCCATTCTGTACCTTAATAAAACATTATTTCATAGAGAAAGCAAGCATGTGACAGTGAATCTGGAATGTGTTACCATTAAATGGGCAACAGAAACTCTTTATTACCTCATCCAAGGGATGTTTGTTGTGATCACAGACCATGTTCAATATAGTTTTGCAGACAGAAAGATACTAATGAAATAATCCACTATTGTTTAGTCCTGTAAACTTTGTTTTATCATACAGCACAGAAGTAAGTCCATACAGAAGAATACACGCTGCCTTTCTCAATTTCTTGGGTTCTTTATTGCTATAAAGGGCAAGTTCAGAGTCTTTGGTGGGAGTATGAGGTTAAGTACCTTATGTTGAAAGAAAGAATGGACTATAATAATAAATCCTCACATACATAGTCACATTTTTCTGCACGGTTGCTGTACAATGCTCAGATTCACTGCCATTTGAAAAATCAAAATGGCTGCCAGGCCTTATATTACCTTTCGTACCACCTCAGTCCAACCTGGAAAGAGGGCTGATCTGAAAACAGCAAATCCTATCACCAGCAGAGAAAAAACAAGGCAAGTGACAGCCCAATGGGAACACACGTGGTGCAGATGAGAAGTAGCAGTTCAAGGTAGTCAGCCATTAGGAAGCAGGTCTTGAGTCCACAGCACCAGCAAACCAGCAACTATTAAAAGATTGACCAAGAGAGAAGCGGCACCTGCAGGGAAGGATGTCAAACACCCAGCTGCAGGATACCCTCAATTGCCATCGTTTAAGTCTATGAAGGAAAATAAATGCCTGAGAAAACCAAGAGGCAGTGAATTCTCTATAGGAATATTTGCCTGACAAAACTAAGAGACAAGTGAAGTCTCTGAAGAAACAGTTGCCTGAAAAAGCTGGGAAAATAGTTTAGTCTCTGAAAGGACACTCGCCAACAGCAAAACAAAAGTGGGGATGGTTCGATGGTTTAGAATGAATCTTAACCTATGGCATCGATCTGGGCAACCCTCCAGACCATCGTTCTTTGCCTGCCAAGCCGTTACAGGAGGGGGAAAGACCATATACAAATCAGGCTTGGCCCAACCTCAAGAGGGGTAGTCCAGCCAGAAATGCTTGGCCACATGCCTTCTGCATGAGACCACAAGCAACCCAGAACATGTTTCCGCCTCTTTGGGCGAAATCAGTGAGGTGTTGCTTGGACCTCTAGGCTCAGGAGTCATGGGAACCATGTCTGGGCCTGCCCGCTCCACTCGGGGTGACTACAGCAATAGATCCCTTCCTAGCAAATCCGAAAGGCCCAGGAGTCTCTGTGGAATGCTTGCTTGACAAAGGCCAAAAGACCAGTGGGGTGATGGAGTGTATCTGGAGAACGGTTACTTGATTATACTAAGAAGTTGCTGGCTCTAACCTCCAGTTGTCTAGGCAACATAAAAGGTTGGTGAGAGCCTCTAGAGGACAAATGACAAATTTGAAGTTGTATCTCTGGATTAAGATCTTTGAAAAATGTGCTTTTTTATTTTTTATAATGGTAACATCGCATATTTTTAAGTGCCGTCTGAGAGACCTTAAGCCTATTTGGCAGGCATGCCTCTGTGCCCATGGATGAGTAACCTTACCCAGTTAAAGCACACCACTGGTTAGTTACACTGAAATTTCGGTGCAATTAATATTTTTTAACTCAGATTTATTTATGATTTTCAAATTACAAAAATGAGGAAACACAGACAAAGCTTTGACCACATCATAATTATGTCACAAAATGTGTGGAAAACAGACTTGGAGGGGGGTGGTAGGAAGGTAAGGTAGGTCCATTAGCGCAGTGGGATTGTTTGAACCTGTGTGTAATGAACAGGCTTAGTCCTGCGAACGAAGTTGAAGGGCTCTGGGGTCATTGCACTGGGAAAGGAAAGAGTCTAATGCGTCCCTACACTGTCAGCTAGGAGAGCCAGGTCCTAGAGAATTTGGACAGACATCATTTAGAGAAGTTGTGTTATTTTCCATTGCCTAGGACTCCCATATCTTGATCCACCACCTATTGAGGATTGGGATCAGTGGATTTCCAACAACGGTTAATCGGGCCGCAGCTAGAATCTAAGTGATTAGGAACACGGAGTCTCTGCATAGGCCATACTCTCCCTCCTGATGTTCATCTCAAATACCATTGTAAGGGGGTTTAGTGGAGTGTGTGCCTACTGATGCCCCTGGCGGTGGACAGAATTTTCTTCCAGTAGAATTGGGAGTGGGGGCAGGACCACCATATGTGTTCCAGGGTGCGCCCTGAACAGGGGAGTACCCTGAGGAGAGTTTGTGGAGCCGATGATGCGGGAAAACCTACGTAGAATGATCTTGTAAAAGTTCTCTTTGATGAGGGTACACTTCTAGCTTATTTGGGCCCATCGACCGGATGTGGGCCCAGTACTCGGGGGAAATCTCCCATTTCCCAAGCCAACATGTATGAGCAATTCCTCATGATCAGACCTGTCCAGCAGTCTGTACATTCTGGTTATCTTGGGTTTTGATGGCATGTCACTGATGAGTGACTCAGGAGAGGTGGGTTGCCTAGTTCCGGCTCAGCGCATTTCCCCGTCTGTGATCCAGTGTCTCAGCTGGCAATAGCAGAGCCTCTCTGATTCAGTTAAGGAGAAACTCTTTTTAAAGTCTTTGTAAAAGGGTGGGTGGTCATGGTTAAAGCAGTCTCGAAAGAGACCCGGTCCCCGCCAAACCAGCAATTGAAGGTAGCGGGATGCAGCCCCAGGGTGAAGTCTGGGTTCCTCAGGACTGCAGAAAGGGGGCGCATGCGAGACTCTATCCCCCAGACTCTGTGTGCCATGTTCCAGTAGGATACGGTCATGAGGGTTGAGGTCAAAAGGGCTCCCCACATAGTAGGAGACTGTGTGCGCATGAAGGGGAGCGAGCAGAGAGGGCAGGGTGTGTGGACTGTTCGAGATGAGGCTAGCCTGATTGACATTTGCCTATGTGCGCAAGCTGGGCTGCTAAGCGGTAACCCCACACATTGGGGACACCCAGGGCTAAAGAGGCTACCATAGGGTGCCATGCCACATGAAGTTGAATATGTTGGTTTGGATGTCTGTGAAGGTAGGCTTAACTATCTGTATCAGAGACTAGTAAAGGAGTCTAGGGAGGATATTCAACTTTATCAAGTGTATCTGGTCCAGCTAGAATATTTCCAAGGGGCGCAAGCGGTTGAGGTCTGCGGCATTGGTTCTAAGAGGGGAGAGAAGTTGAATTTCGAAAGGTTTCTGATCGTGGAGCGATAACCACTCCTAGGTACTCAAGGGAATTTTGTGACCAGTTCAAGGGGAACATGGCTTCCAAACAGCAGATCGTGTCAACCTCTTCAGAGACGTTCAGCCCAAAGGACTGTTCAAAGCTTATGGCATAACCTGAGGCCTGGCTGAAGGTCTCAAATTCTCAACTCACGATGGGAAGGGATTCCTCAGTGTGGCTGAGGAAGAGGACGACGTTGTCCGCATATAGGGCTATTTGCTGTGGGGAGGGGCTGGCTGTGATTCCGTGTATGTGTGCATTTGCCCTGATTTTGTGACCAAGGACTATATCACCAGAGTGAATAGAAGTGGGGCATCCTTGGCAAGTGCAACTTTTTAGGTATATCAGTTGGGTAATGTGGCTGTTTATTCTGATTCTCGTGAAAGGTGCGGCTAAGGAGGCTGCAATCCACGTCCTAAAATTGGGCCCAAACCCGAAGGCCAGCTTGGATTTCTCCAGAAAGCCCTGTTAGGAAGGCATGGTATCAACAGCACACACAGACACAATGGATGCAAGTTTCAAAAACCTTTATTTTTTATTTTGGTAAGGTTGGGTAAATTCCTAACTGGCCCTAACTCTAGAATGCGAGTAGTCTCGACCATTAAACAAACAACAAACAAGTCCAAATCAGTTAGTCAAAATAAAAAGGCCTATAAAAAAGAAAATATCCTTGCCCCCCTTCAAAAATGACAAATGTGTAAAGGGGAAAATGAAAAGGAAAAATAGTGTCTTAAAAGAAATGTCAGACTGGCTTAGGTAACAACTCCCTTCCCCACGTTCAGAAGCACAGGGTCTCGAGAGTTTCTGAAAAGGATAGGTGGTTGGCAAAGTTCTATAAATCTGGCAGACTTTGGCTGGTACGATTCAACAGTTGGGCCTCAAGCTTTTGACAGTTCAATAAGTTATTTAGGCTTTGTCCGCCTCGCCACAAATGCACAGTTCTACTCTTCACTTTTAATTTACCACAGTTCAGTACAGGCTTCCCTCCGGTGGGCTTGAGCCTGTCTTTCCTTTCACATACGTTTGAAATTTCATTTCTCACAATCGTCTCCATCTGCCAGGCTCAAATCCTCTTTTCTGTTTGTGGGGGTTCCTTTCTCCACGTTTTGTTTATCCAACTATTTTACTCTCAAAGACTTTCAAAACTGCAACGATTTTACATAGACATCTGCATGACCACTTCGACCTCTCTTTAAACAAATCAACAATCTTCCTCACCTCGCAACAACAATGCTTCTTAGTACTTGTAGTTTCTTGGAATTAGTATTTCTTTACTTTGCCCTCTTGGCATCTTTCAAAGTTCATATATTTTGCCCTCTTGGCGTATTCAAAGTTCATATATTTCGCTTTGCATTCAATCAACTCTCGTTCAGGATCGTGGTTAGTATCTTGCCATCATTTCCTATTTTATCACAACTTCAAACATTTCACAGAGACTTTCCAATGTGTGATTCCACCTCGCAGGGCCACTCTGTTACTTGGTATACGTTCATCACAATTCAGCAATAGTCTTTTCCATCACGCGTCTTATTTATTATTATTATCTTTTCCACACGTGCAACCTTCAACTCTTGTTACAGTCACTTTTGCTTTTAACACAAACCAGGAATTTGTTGCCTTCGATAACTCACTGGTTGTGTTAATTGGGTTTCTTTCTTCAACGCTTTTCATGTAGCAGTCAAGGACATTACCAATGCCCCCTCTGCTCCTCCCCAACTTTGCCGTTCACCCAGGTGGATAGCAGGCTGCCTTGAAGTATTTTGAAGGTATATCCTTTCTGCTCACTCAATTTCAGTCTTGGAACGCTTACGGCTTTCCGAAAGTGTGGAATTCTCGCCTGGCTCTCTATCGTTCTCTGCAACTGCTGATCAGCCCCTTCACCTTCCAACGTCAATAGTCTGGTTTGCATCAGCCCGGGAAGAGCTGCTCCTTCTCGTGGCAGATGTGTGTAGTTACGATTACGTGCCTGACTCTGCCTGGCCTCATTAAATGGACAGAGTCATTGCAAGTCAGTAAAGGTAATCTTCCTGGTCTCATTCCTCATCTTCCTCGGCTCAGTAGTGTTGTCAGTGTGAAGTGGAAAGAAATTATGGGAGCTGTAGTTTCCCATAAAATAGATAATGATAGGGTTTAGATGGGTTGTGGAAAAAGGGGGATACCACGTCTTACCATCGGGTGCTTCTCCCCCACTCGCCGAGGACCCCCTACCCAGGTGATCCGATCCAAAAGCTATGGCCTCCCCCTGACCACCTGAGTACGGGATCCCCAGGGACCAGGTTGTGAAACACCCTCTGGTTTTTCACAGTCTCAATCCAGCCGGTAAAGCGCTTTCTTCGCGTCTAGGGCGAATAGCAAAACATTTTGTTTAGTTTGTCCAGCTCGATTACATCCAGTACTGTCCGAATTTTATTGTGTGTGGTCCTATTAATCACGAATCCTAACTGGTCGGGATGTATGAGAGGGGGAGGACCTTTGAGAGCCTATTAGCGAGGATCTTCCTTAAGATTTTGGCATTGGTGCTCATCAGGGCTATCAGTTGGTAGAAGTCGCAGCTGGAACCCGGCTTGCCAGGTTTGAGGTGCAAGATCATTAGGGACTCTGCCATTGTTTGGGAGACCGTGTTGAAGGTCAGGAAGGAGTTGAAGAGGTTGGTTAGAGGGGTAGACAGCTGAACTTTAAAGATATTGTAGATTCGGACTTTGAAGCTGCCTGGGCTTTGGGATTTGTTAGGGTCGAGAGTGGAGAGGGCATCCTCAACTTCCTCTTTTTTAAAATAAAACTTATCTTTTTTACATGACCGGCCGTTAGGTGAGACATCATCTTTGTGGCTGGTAGCACTAACCACAAAGATTAGAGCTACAAACAGTACTTGTATCATTAACGTTCCACAAACCCCTTTCTTCAGGTACTGTCAACCCGATCAAGTACTCCTCCATTTATCCCAGATCTTCAGATATTTGTACGGACACCCCCTGGAGTTATAACCATGTTCCTCAATTGTCTTAAATTCCAGACTTCAACATCGCAATATCATTTTGCATAGGTTGGTGTTACAGCACTCCCCCATAGCATAACAATGTTACGTTTAACAATCCTCAAAGCTGTGGCTTAGAAATGTTTGTCATATCGAGTAAAAGAGGACTCACTCCATACACACAATAGTGATATTTTTGGATCCTCTGGTATTTCACTTCCTACACCCTGGACATGTTGTCAAGGATACTTTGCCAAAACATCTGTATATTGGGGTATTGCCAGGCAGTATGAAAGAAGGAGCCTTTGGTCGTTTTACAGCGTAGGCAATAATGGCAATGTGCTCTAGCACATCTAAAAATCATATCTAAAAATCAGTGTGCGCATATAATACATTCTGTGTAGGATTTTTTGTTGCACCGGAAGTAACTTAGATGACATTGCTGCCTCATGCAGGAAAATGAGTGCCTCGATCCATTCCTTCGCTTCGAGGGTCCCCATATCAATTTCCCTTTTAACTTTGATATGTGTTAACATGTGCAATGTGAATGACGTAATGGCCTGGTACAATGTCGTGATGCCTTTAGATTATATTTTTTCGGGTATTATATTAATCTTCAAAGGTGAGTGTGACGGAATGTCATGAAAATCCCATATGTGACAATGTAGAGCATGATCAAATTGGATATGGTGATAGTATTCAGACATAGGTAGATCATATTTAGCTTTCCCCCCTCCACTACGTTCCCGAGAACTAGGATATTATTGCAAGTTCACAACGAGATGGTACCCATTTCAGTAATTTCAGGGTAATTTCAGAGAGGTCTGTATTCTGCCATAGTGGATTGTGAGTGTTTTTTTTAACTTCTTTTATTGTTTTTCTTTCAGTAATTAAATCACATTTGCAATGCCAGTTGCATTGTTTCATCTTCCACATATTCGTTCCCTTAACCTTTCTCCCACTGCCCCATCACCCCCTAACCTAACTCCCCAAACCAAAACCAACATTCTACATGGCTTGCATATTGTCAGAAGTCTATTTTTTTTTGCTGTGGCCATCTTACTCAAGCTTCGCCTCCTCCCCATCAATCAATAACCCTCTTCATTACGATTGCCTCCTCATCTCATATTCTGTTCTTGTGAGGGCCTTGTCATCTGGGGAGCTGAACAGAGCACTGATTAGGGCATTCCAGGTTGTTATGTTCTCTATGTTGTACCCCATGCCTGTCTGAATCGCCTCATACTACACTACTGTTTCGGCCATGGACCATCTTTTCAGGTTTTACCACCACCCCTCTATGCTTGGGTCCGCCCGAAATTTCCATGCCATGGCAATCCGTCTTTTCACCTGTACCCATGCAAGATCTAGCAGTCTGTTTTCGGGTGGGGCATTTTTTGGTCACCTAAACACTCCCAGCAGGCAGGCTTCTAGAGTCCATGTGTAAGTGGGGAGTTCTGCCCCCCAAAACCGTACTTCTCTCTCTCGCCAGAACCCTTGTATCACTGGGCATGCCCAGAACATGTGCATTATATTAGCCTTGTCTCCCTTACACCTTGGGCACTTCTTATCCCCCGCCCCTTGGAATTGTGAGATGTGATGTGGTGTCATGTATGCTCTATTGTATACATATAATTGGGTCTGTTTTTGCCTTGCATTTCTCAAGACTTTCCTGTAATATATAATTGCTCGGGTCCACTCAGTTTCCGTGAATTCCCTACCTATGTCTCGCTCCCACTTGTTCTTCCTTTAAGACACCCCTCCCGATATGGCTTATAGAATGCCCTGATACATCCTGGACACGCCATGCTATCCCTCAGAAACAGAAAACAACAGCTCGAGGGTGCTATGCTTCTCTGGGGAGGGCTGGGTGGTCGCCCATCTGTTCAGTACTTCATGTAACATCCTGGAGTGTGCCAAATATTGTCCTCTACCCATGCCAGACTCCTCCACTAATTCCTGGAACCCCCGGAGACCCTCAGATCTGTATAGGTCCCCCACTGTCACCAGTCCCTTGATCTCCCAATGTGTCCTGATCTGTACTAGATCCTCTGTGTTTCTCCCATATTTTGCTGCTAGAAGGATATAGAGGGAGTATGGCTCCTACAGCTTCAACAATGTCTTGTGCTTTTCCCAGATCTTCTTTGCTAACCTTAGGAGCTGGGAGGCGGGTGTGGGGGAGGGGGTCCACCATTCCTATCCTCTTAACCACACCACTTCTCTCAAGAGGTAGGGGGTCAGCACCGTGCTCAACAGGCAGTTCTCTATCGTTTCTGTATCAGCTAACCATCCGGCGATGTGTTGCAACTGTCTCGCCAGATATTACAATTCGAAATGTGTGAGTCTCACCACCACATCTTTGTCTTCCTTGCACAGAGTATTGAGGGCAATGCAGCGTCTCCCTGAGCCCCATATTAACCCACTTATCAATGTGTTCAGTTCCTTAAAAAAAGACCTGGGTATAAGGTATGGGACATTCAAGAAATGATAGAGTAAACTGGGAAGGGCCAATCTTAAACAGGGCAATCCTTCCCATTACCAAGGGGGTAGTTTCTCCCAGAACTAAATTGAGTTCACCAGCCCACTTCTTACTCTCAATGTATTTTCTCGATGAGTCACCCCCATATTATGGTATATATTGATTTTCAGGTACCTGAACGTTTTAAATTTCCATTGTAACCCTAAATTCGGGCGATGTGGGGTCTCCACTCCCACCCATCTCGCCAGCGGAAGTATGCATGATTTTCGTAATGACCCCCATTGCCTGCATATAGCAACAGAACATCCTGAACTCCATCTACCAGGAGGCCTGTGTTTCTGAGCTCCTTTCTTAAGAACACTGCTAGCGGTTCTAAGGCTCATATGTATAACATGGGGGTCATAGGGCATCCCTGCTTGGTACCTCTCCAAATGGGAAATAGCTCTGACAGATGCCTGCCTGTGCGCACTCTCGCTATTGGGCTGGAATAAAGCATCTTTATCCATTTCATAAATCCTTCTCCAATGCCAAAACTTCTCAGAGAGGCGAATAACCATTCCCATTTAACTGAGTCAAACGCTTTAATTGTGTCCAATGCTACTACAGCGCACCCCTCTTCCCATTCTTTCATTCGATCTATGATTGCGTGGATTCTCCTAAGGTTCTCTGATGTCGCCCTACCAGGGGCAAACCGTGTCTGGTCATGATGGATCAGTTGCCCTATAACTTTTTTAAGTCTGGTCGCCAAGACCACCGTGAGTATCTTTGTGTCTTGCTTGATCAGGGATATCGGGCGGTATGACTCACAGTGTTTTCCCTCTTTTCAAGGCTTTAGTATTGGAATCATGGTGGACTCCTCCAAACCCTTGGGCAGGCTGCCTTCTTCATATGCTCCTTCAAAGTTTGTAGTAAATTAGGGGCTAGTTGCTCAACAAATTCTTTATAGAATTAGAGTGCCAGGCCGTCCCCTCCCGGCACCTTGACTGTGGGTAGTGTGGCTATAACCTCTCGCACTTCCTACATTGTAAGTGGGGCTTCTAGTTCTTCTGCCTGCTCTATGGTTAGTATTGGTAGGTCTATGCATGCCAGAGTTTCGGCAATGTCCTGGCCTATAGTGTCTTCCCTCTCTTCGTAGAGCCCCTCATAGAATCTCTTAAAAGCGTTATTAATCTCACTTTGTGACCGCCATAGTTCCTCACACTCATCCTCTATTTCAGTGATTCCCTTCCCGCTGTCAGCGCTCCTGCACAGCCACGCTAACATTCTGCCCGGCTTCTCCCCTTGCCTGTGTAACTGCTCTGTACATCTTGCGTAGCTATACCTGCCCAGTCTTTCACAGTGTTCCAGGAACTCCTGCATTAATTGGATAAGGTTTTCCTAAGACTTCTCGCTCCCGGGGGGTGGAGGGGATTGCTTTCCTCTATTTTTAATTTCTTTTCTGATCCCTCCCGCCTTGGTTATTGCAGCTCCCCTTACCACTAGCTTGAAGGCGTCCCATAGGGTCCATTTGCTGTCTCTGCTCCCCTCATTGATAGTAAAGTATTCTATTTGTTGTGCTATCCCCTCTCAGAATGGTCCATCCCACAGTGTCTCAGGTCTATTGCTCAATACCCATTCTAGAAGTAAAGGGGAGTGATCCCATACCATGGGCCAGGACATCCCACTGCAGTCAGTGTGTTCTTAGTTGAGCACCGGCCCTTCCAGTGCATGATAACTCGCAATTCTACTGGCTCCTCTGTAACCTCGCAACCAATAGAATCACTCACCATGTAATGCTCACTGTAACCCTGTATTTTGTCAATGTAACCCTGTACCCTTTTGTCTTGTTTTTCTGCATGAAATGTCACCATCAATCGAGCTTCTATGTTTATATTGTAACCGAATAAGCCTAATGTAACAGCGCCACGATGCCTCAGGGCTGAATGTGCACTTTATAATCCACATCATCCCCCGGTAGGGGGCCAGCCTTTTGTACAGAGAGTTGAAAAAAGTGGCAGCGCCTTGGTTGGGAGCATATGTATTAATCAGGGACACTTCTGTCCTTCCCAGGAAGCCATGTATTATCAGCAACCTCCCCTCAGTGTCTGCGTGTACCTCGATCTTCCAGAAGGAGGCAGTCAGGACCATCCAGACTAGCACCCCTCTGGCGTAACTGGAATAGACCGACCCATGCCCTCTCCCACCCCCTTTTTGCAGGATCTTAGCCTGCCTTGCTGCTGTGAGGTGTGTCTCCTACAGTAGTGCTACTTGGATCCTTTTTCGCCTCATATATGATGCTATGCTTATCTGTTTAACATAGTCATTTAGGCCCCAGACATTCCAGTCTGTAGTCTGAACTTTTCTTTATCTCCCTTTCTGACCACCCGCACACCGCAAGCGGATATAATGGATGCAGGTAGAAGCAGTTCAGTATATATTTTCAGTGGCACAGACTGTACAGGTACCTCTGAACAGGACTGCTATATGCAAAGTAGCCTAATTTATCAGCAGAGCTGCTATACGCGTGTCATGGCACAGTGCCAAGTATTTACAGCTGGGCTGAATGAATCATGCCCACATTTCTTAGCAGGACTGCTATGTTTCGGAACAGTACTTGAATTTCTTAAAAGAGCTGCTGTAATGACAAAGCACGAACATGTGTTGGCATTTTCTGCAGCAAACTAAAGTACTGCGCAAGAACAGTGTCTGAGCTCTTCCCACTGGTTTCACTACCGGTTTCCTGAATCCCATTACTGCGATGTAGAAAACCTTTAATGGAAAACAAAAAATGTCCCCCAAAGAATAGATGGGGAGGGGCTTTGGGTAGCAGTGGTATTTAATAAAATGGGTGGAGGGGGGGGTGTGTGCTGCGAGCGGTCTCCCCAGCTTTAAAAATACAGAAAATGTAGATCCTTCCCACTACCCTCCTGAGCTGGTGTGATGCACACTGGTGGACAGTGTGAGAAGATGGCAATGTTGTCATATACTTCAATCCCTCCGCTCTGCCTTGCGCTTTTCAAATCTTCTGCTTCTCCAATGTCACATTACTGAGTCCGACTACCAAAAATCTAGAACATTTCAAAGCCTCATTATGAATCTACTGACTCACAAAGGATAGTCCAAACAAGCTGAGACATTTTGACAAGCCAGTTATGTAAGGCAAGCCTCACATGGAACTGCCAGTGCCCTAGCCCTATTTGCCTTTCCAAGGAAACAGCATGTTGGGAAAGTTAGCTCAGTTGGTCAATAACCCTGCTGCAGAGATCATTGTGTAACCTGTTAGTTCAAATCCTGTTGATAGGTGAGCTAATGCGTATGCATCAGAGGTATGTGTTTAAGATGCAGGTAACATTCAATTGTAACAGAACTGACTTAGCTTTCGACTTATCAAAAGGACTACTAAATGTTCAGTGATTCAGAACACACCTCTCATCGGGATCATACAAATACTGCGCCTTTTTTACAGCAACCACTGAAAATGTAGACTTTTTTATTTCAACCCCATATATATGTGGGGGGGTGGACACACACACACACACACACACACACACACACACACACACACACACACACACACACACACACACACACACACACACACACACACACACACACACACACACACACACACACACACACACACACACACACACACACACACACACACACACACACACACACACACACACACACACACACACACACACACACACACACACACACACACACACACACACACACACACACACACACACACACACACACACACACACACACACACACACACACACACACACACACACCCCCCCCCCCCCCCCCCCCCCCCCCCCCACCCCCACCCCCAATCTGGTGAGACACACCTCTAACTCTGTATTTACCAGCCTAATGGATGGCCAAAAGAAGATTTGCACACATCTAAAAAAGGAGCACCCATTGGTAAAGCTGCACTGGATTTGTAAATGGAAAAGGCATTTTCAGCTTTGTAAATATTTATTAGTGCTATGTCAAAAGACTAAAAGGAGAGAAAGACCAACTCTGAACCTAAGCAATAAAGGGGAGCAAAGTGAGGGGAGGGCGGAGAGGCTGCGAGAACAAAGAATATATTAGACAATCCAAAACAGGAATTCGAGCACCAGGAAGAGAGATACCAATGAGCTACATAAGAGAGCAAAAAAGAAAGAGAGAAGAGAAACAGAGGTAAATAATAGGACACACACAATTGGAGTGAGGGGTAGAAGCAGAGTAAAAGGCATACAGAGACAGTAAAATAAAAAAATCACAGATCAACAGCAGACAGGGAGATCTGGAAATGGAAAATCCAGATTAGAGAAATGCAGGCCAATAACATAAAAGGCAGTGCAAGATAGACAATCAAAAGGAGTACCAACCACAACAGAGAAGATGAAAAAACAGATATAGCCAGAGTAATGCCATGAGAGAGGAAGATGAGTTGTATCAACCGATAAAGAACAATGTAGGAGGGAAACAGCAATAATAGAATGCAGAGATGTGAGAGCAAGAGTGACAGAGCAAGACCTCAAACCGTGGCATAGCAAGAGTGAGAAGCAGAAAATCAGAAAGTGAGAGACCGGGGAAACAGAGTAGCAAAGGAAAAGAGAGATGGAGCAAAAACATGGAGTGGCTGTCAAGCAGGTATTGCCAGGCAGCAACAGTAGGCCCGAGAGGCAGAGGCAGAGAAGTGATGCTGGTAGAGTGAGGGACTTGATTTACTTATTTATGATGCAACTAGCTGGCATCTGTAGTAGTTCTTAACAGAGTTTTGGTGTCCAAGTATAATGAAGATGAAGCTGGGTAGTACGCATCAACAAGTTCTTTGTCGCTGTTTTCGAACACAGTTTTAATTTTACGCACACATAGTTTTCAGACACTTCTTTACTCTTGCGAAGGAAGAAACACATTTTTCTCTCTTGAAATTGGATTTACTCTCCAATTCTAAAAACTGGGAGTCACTTACTCTCACGCCAAAATCCTATCTGGAGCACTGCTGCGTCTTGACATATTATTTTGAGAACACTTCTTTCTTTTCTTAAGAACTATCTTACACCCCTTTTGGTAATAGTTGTGAGGTTTGGCAATAGTTTTTTTTTAGTATAGGCCTTTTTATTTGACACAACACCACTAGGACTTTCTTATTTTTCATTTGATGGTCGACTCTTGCTCCCATCTTAGATTTAGGTTTAGAATAGGCGTTTTTCCAACCTACATTCAGAATGAATTGTTCAATAAACACCCCTGAACTGCGATCACGTGTGTCGGTCTTACTTGTTGTCACCATGAGTTCCTCACACGGCCCATTAAAGAATATTTTGTAAGACCTCCACTAGATACAATGTACCACCAGGCCATTGATGCAAATCCAGGGTTTGGTGCTTCACAATGGGAAGTCGGAAAGAGGGATGGCACAGTGCCGTGCCGAAGGACTGGTGGGGTTCGAAGAGAACGTGGTGAAGAAAATAGATGCAGGGTGAAGGAAAATATGGAATAATAATGTACATGCTGTAACCTGGATAGATGAAAACCATTGCCCAGTATACATAAAACCGCTCACACAGTACTCTTTGTGTTTCAGAGAAAACGGGACATTGGTGGTGGGGAAGGACACCTGCTGCAAGAGGACGATGGGCACTGCAGCGTTGCAGAAAGGGACAGCGACAGTGATAGACGTGTGGTGGGCATGCAGAACAAGAGCGTACGCCCAGCTACCACTAGACTGGAAAGGTGTATGCGCACTGGTGACCCTCCACTAATTGCAAATTGTTCTGGGGTGGGCTGAGAATCCTTATGGCGCCACATGGGGAGGTGATGTGTTGAGATACTGTTGAACTGTTTGCTCCAATCATACTTCACTAACATTTCTGGGACACATTGAAAATATGAACATGCTAAATTGCAAGGGTTTCCAAGTGTCTTGACCATTGTTTTCTATGGTATAAAACGAATGTTCACAGTACACTCAGTAGCTCTCATCAAATCAGATCTATTTCACTGTTCTACTTGATTTGTGATTGCCCAGCTGTAATAAACAGCATTACTTCTTGCCCGGTGTGTGCTCTTTTTTCAAGTATGTGGTTTTATGGTATGGTCTAAATGAATGACAACTGCAGAATACATATTCAAGTTAGACCCAATGCCACCCCACGGTCTGCGGGGGAGCTATAGAGAAACAGGAAGGAGCAAAAGAAAAGAATTATGCATACCCAATGAACCCTGTAGTTTGCCGGGCAGTCAAAAAAAAAAGACTAAAGGGGAAAAATGAAAAAGTAGATAAACAAAGGACAACACCAGTGCCACCTGCATTTTGCAGGGGAGTCTAAGAGAAATTGCATATTAAGAAAAGAAATGCAAAAGAGAGATAACCGAGTAAGGGTGAAGCCACCCACAGCGACCAGGCTTCTGCCAAGGTGAAGTTATCTACATTTCTATGTTCTTCTTCTCTCCTCTTCTTCCTCCTCCTCCTCCTGCTTCTCAGGAATATCTGCCTCATTGAACTTCCCTCATGATGGCCTCTGAGGAACACTCTACAATACCACCCGCTGCAGGGCAGGTGTTGATGAAGAGTTTACGAAGGAGCAACATTCCCTAATCCAGGAGCACACCAGGGACACAAGTTGGGAGACTTCTAATCTTTTATGTTTTAGGGGCCCCATTGGCTTTTTTACACCTTCCATTAATGTTACGCCCCCATAGAACATGGGCCCTTGTGTAGTTTTGCTCCTCATTTTTTTCATAAACCACAGCAGATGCAGCATGGCAAAAAAAACATGGGGCCTCATCACGAGTTGGGTGGTAACGCCGGTGCTATTAGCGTCGGCGCTATTAGCCCTACCGCCAAACCCCCAGCACTATTGGCGCCGGATCACGGGTTTGGCGGAGTGGTTAGTGCCCATTCCCCATTGGGCCCAATGGGGAAAATTCGCGCTATTCCCGCCGGCGGATTTCCCGTCGGCGGTAATAGTGCCGACAATCAGTAAATTTGCTGCAGATTTCCCGCAGCACATAGCTGGGGGGAAATCCGCCAAGGCCATGATCTGGTGGACCCTTAAATGCAGCGGTAATAGCGCTACCACAGCATTTAAGGGTTATCACCAGACTCGTGATGAGGCCCACAGACTTAATGGGGCCCCTTTTACGCCTTCCATTAATGTTAACTCACATTGTCATTCATTTGCATGGTTGAGAGGAGGGGCAAGGAGCAACTTGCAATTCCGTCGCCTCCCTTCAGCCATACAAATGCTCCAGCATTTGCACCGGCATGGTTTAACTGCCCGGCGCAAATACTGGAGGTCTCTATGGGGTCCACCAGCCTTATGCAACAGCATAGAGCCTGCGGACTCCATAGGAAAACGTTGTACATGCTGCCTGCCATGCTTGTTGTGGGAGATTGCCCTGGGATTGTATGTTCCTAAAAGTGCATTTGTACTGCTTCTTCTGTTGTTGAAACAAACGTTTTTCAGCAATTTTCATGGGTCATGTTTTTGTACCGCATTGGAATCCTCTGCTCCAACTCCTTTGTTTTCAGGTCACACGGTTGGTTTCACTCATTTTTTTAGTTTGGGCTAATAGGTGTCGCTTGCGATACCTGAATGCCAAAATGATTATATTCGAGTGCAGATAGGGTGGAATAGCATATGAGGAGGAACACAGCCTGTAGGTGTGGTTAGTTGCCCACCCACTGACTGCCCATGGCCCTGCTAATCCCTACGGTCATTCCCACCCACTTCCTGCACTTCCCAGCTCCAAAACACCTCCTCATGGGAACTCTCTGAGCTTGCTTTAATTCAGCCTTACCATCAAACGTTGCACTCTAAGTGCCTGCCAGTGTTTTTTCAAAGCAGTCTTCTGAGAGTGAATAACTTAATTGGAGTTGTAAACCTGCTACTGCTGAAATAAAAATGCCTCATCAGGTCTGCCTTCAGCCACTCGATGTATAAGCACTATGTGTGTCCATCACTGAAGTCCCGATCAAAACAATCATTGGCAAAGCCAACAGATTTGGCTTGTGTATAAGTATTAGGCATTTGCCAGGCACTGCTATTAGATGCACAGGTACTCGCACCATTTTGCAATGGCCAGTTAACACCATGCACACAATTCAGTTATTCGAAAATGTGGGCTTTGACCAACAGAAACAGCTGTTGGTGACTTTAGACATCAAGTCACTACATACCAGTATTCCTCAACATGCCGCAATTGACTGTGTGTATGAATATCTTATTGCAGTCAACATACAGACAAAAGCTCCACCAGAATTCATCATTGAAGTAATGACACTAGCCCTATGTAAAAACTTCTTTGAGTTCGACAAACAGTTCTACTTACAGACCCAGGGAACCGCTATGGGGGCGACATTCGCCCCGAGTTTGGCAATTCTATTCATGGCCAACTTCGAACGGAAGTTTGTTCTCAATCAAACCAACAGGTGGAGGGATAATATTAAACAATGGCTATGGGAAGGATCGGAAGAAGCACTACAAGAGTTTTTTGCATGGCTCAACACATGCAGACCTGAAATTCAATTCGCGTTCGAACAAAGCAACTATTCACTTTCTAGATCTTACAATTGAACACAATCAAGGCAAACTAATGTGTACCACTTTTCGCAAACCTACAGACCGCAATACCCTACTACATTTTGAGAGCGATCACCCTCAGCACATCAAAGAGAACTTACCATTCGGGCAATTTTTGAGAATTGGCAGAAATTGTACCACTCTAGACGACTTTTACTACAACGCCAGCCTCCTAAGCGACAGGTTGTGAGAAAGAGGCTACCCCAAAAAATTGGTGGCTAGATCTTTGAAAAGAGCTCGATTCACATGTCGTGACTCGTTCCTTATCCCAAAAAAAACAGCTATAGGACAAGACCAAATCACATGCATAATTACCTATGGCCAACATGCTTTTCAAATTAAGGAAATCACTCATAAGTACTAGCCGATAGTTAGATTATGCTTACCGGATCAAGAAAAGCCCAGATTTGCATTTAAGAGGGACCGCAACCTCAGAAAACACCTGGTACATTCATTGTACATCAAAAAATCCAGGGCAGCCTCTGGAATCTGACCTCTCAAAGGTCACTACCCTTGCGGGGTGTGTTCATTATGCCAATTCACCATGAAATTGCAACAATTCCAGGTCGATGAAAGACCCTGGACCCTCAATGATGTCTCAAACTGCAAAACCAATCAAGTGGTATACTGTATTGAGTGCCCGTGCCACTTGCGCTATGTTGGGCAAACTATGTGCAATGTTGGCACACGAATATTTGAACATCGATCACGTATCCGATATAAAAACCTGACATCTCCACTAGTACAACACTAAATAGAGAATAAACACAGCACTCAAGACATCAAATGGTGGGTCATTGAATGGGTCCGCGGTGGTCCCAACATCCAAGGTCGACTTTTAGACTTGGAATGTAGGTGGATACATAGAATGGACTAATTTGCCCATGGCCTTAATGAACAACAACTTTTTCCGCACAGATGATTCATCAGTGCAGCTGAAACATTTTTTACGACTGCCGGCTATAGAGACTAATGATCTTTCGAGATTTATGCACAGACAATGCCTGACAACAGGAGAGCTCCAGTCTATTTTCAGCCATGGCATGAAAGACCACCACACAGGGAGACCTCAGTATACATATATATTTTCTGATCCAACATCTTGGACACCCCCTCTGATCCCAACTGACCAACACCCCCACATTCAGCTGACATCCGTCTCCATGTCGAGGGGCCAGTAATGTTTACCTCCTCCTGCACACTGAAATGGATCACCTTTTTTGCCTGCCAAATACGAGGGACAATATACGCACGCGAGCTACTTCGCCGTAGGCATGATGGTCTTACAAACTCCAGGTCCAGGGCCTCCGCACCACGGACAGAGTTCCGGGTCCGCACCAGCACAAGCAATCATGGCTTGGTGTCCATAGGACCGTGATTGGAGGATGCCCAGCACACCCCCTTAGGGCCTGCCGGGCTCCGACACATGCAAACCGCACTAAATAAATTGGACCGCACAAGTATATACCGGGCATCCAGTTAGGTACGGTTTCCAATGCATTTCGCCTTGGGTCCAAGAAAAGTGCACAACTGGTTTAGTTTCATTTGTTCAAAATACTCGGCCCACGCAGCCCAGGTAGGAATTCCTGTTTCCGGACTCCATACGTCACAGCCAATCGGGATACAGAATTTCCAGTATCCCGATTGGGCGGGCGATACACACCTTCTAAACTCCTCGGGGCTGGCTTCACTGCAGAAGCATCTCTGCAGCACCGCTGACGCTCACCGTACGGCTCCGGGCACTAGGCTGTCACCTCGGGTTACATTTCGTTTCGTCAGTGAGCCAGCAATACAGTCGGGCCCCGTGGAACAAAGCTGTGCTTTTTGCAGGGCAGGACAACGGACCCCCTCAGGTACAAAAGGTCCCCATTCACACATTATTATTTTTATCATTATGTTTCTCAGCAGAGATTGTGTGTAAAGTGAGAAGACGGATGAAAAACAGCCCTCCTTCATGGCCTTTCTATTCTCTCCCTCCCTGGCAGGATCCACATGATGCTGTGCTCATTTTGGAACACAGACACAAGTCGAGTCCCGCTCTGACCTTCAACATTGGAGGACCACACGGGGCTCCAGGGGCGTACCTTCACTCTTAAGGTATATCTTCCATACTTTCTATTAAACTCACACTGGAAACACAACCAGTCTAGTCGTGTTCCTTACCTCATATGGCCCCCTTTTTTCACCCTTTGGAGTCCATATTTGTACTAGGCATTAGGCTTTGGTTCTCCTCTATGCATGTACCACACACAGAGATCTCAGGACGCATTTTTACACAATGCTATTTTTTCTATTTTTGCTTCTCCGTAGAGACACACGACTCTGTACTCGAGCGGGATTTGCGCATTTCAACTGTGGCAAGCGCGTTGGTCTCTTTTCCAAACTGGTGAACAGCCCTGTTTACTGCAAAGTCCCGACCGGGGAGCCTACCCTATCAATAGATACTCCACAAAGTTTTTCTGTGGTGAGACATTTATTAATAAATATGCCCACCATAGAACATCAGAGGTAGTAGCAATTATATTTTCTACCCTGAATTGATACCAGCCCCACTATTTTAACAAGTGTTTTATCTTGAATTAATTCTTCTGATGTATAAAGAATTCTTATTTTACTAATCCGCCTAGAAATGTCCAGAAAGGAAACACAATGTCACCGAGGGGACATTAGATTTATTTCGTCTTTTCTCTTGGCTTTTCTATTATAGGGGCTGCTCAATCGCCCTGAAGAAGGCGGCTAACATGCACTAACATACATCTCTCAGACGCAACTTCAAGATGGATATTATTGCCGCCGAAAAGTCATCTTTACGCAAGGGGGAATAATGAATCTCTTGTTTGGGATTCTATGACTTACATGATTTATTTGATTTATACACATTGGGTGGCGTGACCACCACTCCACCCCCTGCTACGTTGGCATATGGCTATTGGGACCACTTTTTCCCGGTAGAATCTCTAAGATTGCTTGTTTTCACTTAGGCATCTCTAAAACTTTTTTAAATAAGGATGCAAGGTGGATAAGTTAATGCACCAGACACATTTAATCTAGGCACTTTCTAAGAACACAAGTTCTTGACAGATGTATATATGTTTCAATTTACTCGCACAGTCAAAATATTCATGGTTTTCTTTTATGTTTCATGCTGTGTTTTTGATTTTCTTCAAAACATCTATGTCTACGCTTTATGTTGTATTTTTGATCTTCCTTTAAACTATCTTAATTTAAGGATTATAATATGTCTTGTTTTGTTTAAGACACCATTATATGTTATGGCTTGTAATTTTGAATGTTGTTCGTATATGTAAGTGTTTACAAGAAAATGTTATTTTGCTTCAATACAATCAATTCACACCTACAGCCTCTTATTTGTATTTGGTTTCTCTTCCTGGACAATTTCATGGGCTATTAACCTTGGGACATATTACATTAGTAAAATTGATAACGTTTCCCTGATACAACGAAATGTTTTGTTTCATTCAATGACAAAATCGGGTTGAGCCTTATCCAGTAGCAGTACTACCCCTTCTGTACTTCAGTTAATACCACTGCGGCTGTGCCTGGCAAGTGCTTTTCCCCTGCCTACACAAAAGCCCAAACTGTTGGCATTGCCAATGCTTATTTTATTTATAACAGATCGACACTATGTGCTGTCGCTCAGAGTCACATGACCCCATCCAGGACAAAGGGGCACTCTGCTCGTGGTATATGGTGCAGCCATCTCGTGTGTACATTTCTCTACCTCCTTGCAGGGTCTGCCAGAACCACAACACTCTCCGTAGGCCCGGAGTCGCCTTGAATGCATAATGTACCCTAAGTGCAATGGCAACTTTCCTGCAGAACACATGCAATGACAATGTCGGTCTCCAAATACCAGGATACTCCCCACCTTGGAGTATGCTTCTGTCTCTTCTACCCTCATTCTACTTTTTAGCATGAAAAAGACAGGACCTCTCATATCAAGATACCTGCCTTTTTCTCTGGTTGTGCTACTGTTAGCAACGGCTGGGGTAGCTCTAGCCAACTTGCACCCGACAAAGCTACAGGTAAACTAGACAAAGAGAAAGAGAGAAAGACAAAGAACGCAAACTCTAGATTGGCACATGATAGTAGTGAAGAATTCAGGTTGCTTGAATTCATGATTACCTTTTTGTCTATGACTGTTGTGTCGGAACCGCTAACAAATGTTGCATTATTGGCTTGGTATCTTAATTTGAACAATTTACTAAAATAATAAGTCACATTAATACATTTTAAATTGCAGCTCACTTACAGTACTTATAATCGTCCAATGTAAAATTGTAGCAACATTCCATAGTCAAAAACTGCAGATAAATGATTGTTAATATTTAAAGTTGCCTGTCACTGTCTGGCTCCAGTTTTGTGATAAACGTCAGTGGCAATGGTTACTTTTTCTATATGGCGCGCTCGTTTTCAGAGCCATTTAGCTTATGATTGCCTTAAATGATGCGATTAGGAGTCCTTATGTGGGAGCACATCCAAACAGAGTTTAGATGACTGAGCATTTTCTGAACGGCAGCTCTTTAGAATTCCACATATTGCTTTCTTTTTCTCATTCTCCACTGTTGATTCAGCTGTAAGGACTACTCCATCACATGCACATATGTTTATTGTAGTTTTAGAGGGAGGTACTTGAGAGGGAAAGGTACACATTTCTTTAAATCTCACGTTTGCATGGTTGGAAAATCACGTATGTTACGGAATAACGTATTACACTGAGCAAAAACGGTCATGACAGAAAGACAGTAAAACGGCACCAAAGCAAGATGAAAGCAGTGTTATTGGATGGCGTAGATTTTAAGAAGATCCGATTGTGATGCAACACACCAAATTAATTCGTGTTCATGTAATGATTTATAGAACTGTTATACTACAAATGCAGGCTGTTGTTTTAAGGGATTTCTCTGATTTGCCTTGCTTGTGACATTTTCTAATGTTTATACATTTTTAGTTTGGGCTGCTGTCAGGCAGTCAAGTGCCACATATGAGCTGAAACTATTGCATTGGGGTACAGGTGGTAAGGATATGAAATGCAAGGGGGGGCCACACAGCTTTTAGGTGCGGTTTGGTTATTTACCCACCTATTGACTGCCCATGGCCATGCCAATCCCGATGACCATTCCCACCGCAATACCTAACCCTCCATACCCACAGCCTCCTGGGATCCCTGATCGAGCGTGCCAAGCAGCAACATCAAACTTTGACCCGCCAGTTTTATTTCTAAGCAGTCTGCTGAAAGTTAATGGCTTAATTGCAGCTATAGACAGATGTGCTATTTGTGTAATAAACATTTCTAATCCAAGTGCGCCTTTAGCCCTTTAATTTATATCTGTTCTATGCACAGCTTTCCAGCTCAAAAAGTCATTGATAAAACCAACAGTTTTGGCTTTCAAATACCTAGTAGATAGGCATTTGCTGGGCACTACTATCATCTCTAAAGGTAATCACAACATAGCATGTCCAGTTGCTGCTGTTTTATGTCCAGCTAGTACCACAGTATATCACTGTTTGCCAAATGCCTACCCCATACCTTCAAAAAAAGGCCAATACGTTTCGATTTGCCAATGCTTCTTTAATTGATAAGCTTATTCCTTATATAACATATGAACTACTCATTGGTTGCTCGTGTTTTATTAGGTGTGCCTCTGTCACTAGAAAACCAAGAGGTGATGTTAGGAACACAGCTGAGCCCTGCTAGAATATATTTCTCATTGTAGGCCCAATATATTATATTATACTGTAAATGATATATAACAGAACACACCTCATCATACTGTACACTTCATCATATTGTACATTACATACATCTTGGAATGAAACCTGTACGGCCCATTAGGAAACACTGATACCACATACCCAAACAGTGTTATAGTTTGAAAATTCGTTTGTTCTGCAATGAAAAACATGATTCCACCAAGTGAAAACAATATTGTATATGCTGACATATTTGTGAACTGTAATGACAAGAACACGATGTGTGTGGAAAGTAATATGCTGTGTAGTTAAAACGACACACTTAATACAGAATTCCTTATGCGATACTGCACTATTTGTACAAAACCAGTACTAAAATATATATGCTGAATTTTTTACAATTTAAACAACTATTACATGACTTATTTATTTATACTGGTGTTTTTAACAGACTATATTTTAATTCAAGGAGAGAGAGTGGAGAATAGGGCGAGACGATAGATGGAGGTCAGGGAAGGTTCACAGCTAAGCCCAAGGATCACTTTCCATGCCCTGATTATTAGTAAAAGTGAGAGAGAGAATAGGGCGAGGGGAGAGTAAAAGGTCAGGGAGCATTCACAGCTAATCCCAGGGACGGCTTTCCAAACCCCAACAAGGGGAACAAATGAATGAACATGGGTCTAAAGAAGGAAAGGATAGATATAGATTGAAACACTTTTGTGTAGGCGCGCTATAAATAAAATATCATATCCTTGGCATTAAGCAACAATAACAGTCAATGTGGTCCAATTAGCATAGTGTCGGAAAGTTCATGGTAGGTCTTGAAAGATCATAAGATAATCACATGTTAAAATCAGGGGCACGAATATGAAATGTTGAGGCAGTTCTTCACAGTTGTTATAGATACACAGGATCTTCCTAATGCGGATAGGTAGGTGGGTGCTACCAGAACAATATGAGTTTTTACAAGTGTAGCATCACTGCAGGTGCAACAGGACCACAATGATTAGACTTCAGCACTGAGTCCAGGCAGAGAGGAGAGGAGGGCGAGTCAGACAGCAGGCAAATAGCAAGGGCAGTTGGCACACATTACGCCACCTGCCCTTATCCACCTGACTGAGGACTGGACATGGACGTAATTTCACCAAAATGCCAGGGGTAGCGGAAGTGACCTCACACGACGCTTGCCCCCGCTGATGACATCACTGCAAGAGATGTAATTTGACCCCACCTCCAAGTGGCATCACAGGAAGTGATGGCAAACGACCTTCAGATTTTTTAGATGCATCTAGCACCCGTGTTTCCAGGTGCTCTCATATCAGCCAAATATAAGAACCGAGAAACAGAGGGAGGCATGATTTTTACACGATTACACATTTGGTGAACGCCATTTCCCAGATTCGACGTGGAGTCTAAATGTAAAACATTCATAATGCAGTATTCCTTAAAGGGTAACCGTTGCTGTGTTAAACAAGCCAAAAAAGCACTGACCTGGGGAGGCGTGCACTGCTGTTTAACCAGGAGAAAAATGCTGCACGAGCAAGGCCCAAAAATTAAATCATTGACCAGGATTCAGTATCAACAAAATTCCCTGTTTATAAATGTATATATGATTCAGCTACCACTACCATAGAAGAAACCGATTAGACTGGTCTGCGTGCACAGACGGGAGTGCACCTGATAATATTATCTTTGCTGGAGTATTATACCTGGGAAAGGTTCTTTCAATATAGCCAAGACCCCCCATAGTTTTTATTATCTAAGCGTGATAATGGGTGCCAGAGGACTTTAAAAAAAAACATTTAATGTAATATCATTGCTGCACACATAAATTCATAGCACCACACTGTTATTTTAAATTGAAAACACCCACAAGTTGCTTCTCACCTGGGAACTCACTGGCAGACTTCAAGGCACGCACTGCACACTACCCCCTTGCCAGACCCAGTGGTGCCCAATGGCGTAGCACAAAATTTGGCAGCTCCCCTGCGAGCCATGCTGTGCTCCCCGACCCTCCAAGCTCCTTAACAAGGCACAGGGCACGCCACACCTCAGGCCGGTCTGGACCACCACCTGTGCGCAATGTCCATGATGATTATGTCGCAGGGGCATGCAAGTGAAAGAAGTGAATATGTTTTTCGATCAAAGCTTAAATCATTAACATAACATCGATAGAAGGGGGCGGTGCCTGGTCTACAAATATACCAGAGACCAGTGAGTTGTTTTTTTGGAGGGTGTAAATATTTGCCACAAGTATGTGATTGCGACTGAGCATAGCAAGGAAGCCCGAACTAACGAACATGGGTTGGGGTGGGGGGACCATAGTCTTCCTCTCCCTTTACAGAGTAAATGTTTTGAATAATTGGTTAACATGGTGCATTACAAAGCACCCTTTCTGGGAAAATGTGTGTGAGTAAAGGGCCAACAATGTGGGTAAAAGGCCAAACAATCGTTTTGTAGGGTGAAGGGTAAATCATGAAAAAAATACAATAGATGCAAGTCACCAAACGTGCACAGGGCATTTCCCAATGCATTATCCCTGCAATATATATCAGTATAAAAACATGTGTATGCTGGCTGTGCCCATACATTTCCATGCTGGCTCCATCAACATATGCTAGTATTCCCATATAAAACCATACTTATGTTCGCTTTAAGATGTTTTTCTATAGTATCATTACTGGCACTGGGCACAAAACTGGCTCTGCCAATATATGCAAGTACCCCTATGTAAGTACATACTCCCCGTTGGTTTGGCCATTAAAAGTGACATGTAACAATAGGAAAACCTGTCCAAACGGGTTCTAACAAAAGCCAGTCAATACCCATGAGAACACTTATCTTGCTTGATTCATCACAGATGCTCAGTTAATAAAAAGTCATGCTTCAGTGAATAATATACAGGCTTCTACACCAAAACATCAGTCTAGTGAGGTAACACTACTTATCATGCTTGCTATTGTAAAGATACTGAATAATAAATGTCATGCCACAGTAAGCAATGGCTAGACTGACTGCACCAAGATTCCAGTCTAGCCAGGGAATGGCACACATGAACTTTCCTTTGCCCAAAACTAATAGTAAAACATGTAAAGTCAATAAAGGATGTGACAAGAATGCTCTATTGATCCCCAGTCTCCAAGGGCCTTATACACGCATGCATCCCGTCACTCACCCATATATCTCCTGTCGCACTCACTCACAATGGATTCACAACACAGGCACACACCAAACCCCACCCAGAACAATCAAACACACACTACCACACATGTATGCTCATTCACCCACCAGTCACTCACTCACATCTTCTCTTACATTCACTCATTGCGTTCTCTACACAGGCACACACCCACCCACCCAGAACATTCAATAACACACATCACATCACTTCTCATTCACCCACCAGTCACTCACACCTTCTCTTACATTCACTCATTGCATTCTCTACACAGGCACACACCTACCCACCCAGAACATTCAAAAACACACATCACATCACTTCTCTTTCACCCACCAGTCACTCACACCTTCTCTTACATTCACTCATTGCATTCTCTACACAGGCACACACCCACCCACCCAGAACATTCAAAAACACACATCACATCACATCACTTCTCATTCACCCACCATTCACATACATATATCTGACATGTAATTCACACATGCAAAACACACATCATATTACAAATAAAATGCCATCTTACCTTTTTCTTTCTGCTTTGATCATCCTTCCAGGCCCCGTTGGCTTCTCCGTGCTGCTCACAAACAGGAAGCTAAGAGAGTTTCCTGGTTCCTGTATGTGAGCTGCAAGGAAGCAGAGGGAGAAGGGGTTGGAGCTGAAGGTGGCATGTGACATATGCCACATGTTAAGGTCAGCTCCAACCCCTACTGAGTGCCTCCCCGGTCCAGCCCTCACCCTAATGGGTGAGCCCTGGGCCGTGGACCCACAAGACTTGGTGTGGCGGGGCCACCCGTGCCACAGGAGGGCCCACTACACTTGGAGCACCCGTTTTGTTTTTCACCAAAAAAAATATTTAGTTTAAAAAAAAGATTGGGGTCGCACGGGAGTCCCCAGGGGTTCAACTGTGGCCCTTAGGGGTCGCAGTTGCGACCCCTGTTGACCCCCATATGACGTCCCTGGCTGGAAAATCTAAGGGCATCCAAGAAGAAGGGCATAGTCGAGGTCACACTGCATGCATTTAGGGTATCTACTTGAATAGGAGCCATTTGTAATCAGTGTTTAAAAGATGCAAAGGTAATCCTCAATAGTTTGCTTTTGTTAATATATGTATCCATCATTTTCTATTTCTTTTGAAAATTACGACTTCACTGTCAGCTTACTAAAAATCCAGTTTTCAATACAGATAGATTTTTCGCTTACACTGAAACCATTGTGCAATTTCAACTAATGGAGATAATGCTATTTCAAGTTGTCCTCCCAGTTGTATTAATTGATGCGTCAAGTACCTACACCTGCTAGTGCTTAAACAGATCCCTTCCAACATTAACCTATTGAGTGTACAAGGAGGTGAAACATGATGTATGCAAAGGGGAGAAAGGACACAAACCCTGAGTATGAAAAGTGACTCGCCCACAAAAGGACAGATGGACTTTTTCCAAGCACAGTGCTCCACAGCCAATGTGCAAAGTAAGAGAACACTACGTACAGATTATGGATGGGAAGAAGTGGAGCTTTAAACGAGAGGCACTATTCGAAAGAAGGCAAGAAGAACCTCCCAACATGACCAAGTGGCAACAGAAGAACCAGGAGGAGAATGGACAACAGCTTCATGGTAAAACAGTTACCAGTGTGTTCATGATAGACGAAGTGCAGCAGAGTGCACGAGAAGAAATATCAGAGGATGCAGAAGTCGGCCCCAAGACGGGAGATTTGAAGCAAGAAGAATCAATATGTCCCGAGATGACCAGTCAGGGGGTCAGCCCTGAAGACTATGAGGTACAAGACTTCATAATACACTAACACCCTCCTTTTAAATGGGGAGGAGTGGGTGTAAAAGCAGGGTGGAATGCTTTTACACCTTGTGTCACCTCTCTGCCCCATTTTCCTGCAGTGAGAAGATGAATGGGTGGGGGGAGTGGGGGTTGGGGGGTGCAACAAACAAAGATAAGATCTCTGCTGTGCATTCCTCCTCCATCTTGTCACTATGTTTTGTTTCACACGTGCATGACATTTTCATAGAGGCATGAAACAAATGGATTCCTATGGAATTTGCCTTGGTTTTGCACCTGGTCCAAACCAGGAGGATTTTAATAGAATCCATTTACTTCTTTGCAAGACAGAGGAGAAAATGAAAGAATAAAAGCAAATCCACCCGCTTTTACTCCTTCCTTCTCCGCTCCGCCTTGCCAGTGGGTAAAATTGCATGCATGAAATTTAGCTTTTTAATAAAATTAACCTATATGCACATATAAATAAAATATTGGCGGAGTATATGGTTTGTGCTGCCACTGCAGCATAGAAGTGGAAGCCATACGATGTCCGATGTTTTGGGGATCATGCTGGAAATGTGTGTGCAGGACACCCACTGGTGTCACTGCGGTTACCCTTCAATTTGCCTAGGAAACAACAGTTTGTATAGGGAAAAATAGTTTGAGTTTGGGAATTGAGATTGTATTAATTTAAATGAGAGCACCATTGTATGCTTCAAAATAGGAGAAGCCAATCAGAGCCTAGAATTAGCCCCTTAAGCATCAAAAATATAACCGAGACACATTTACTTCTGTCTATTGAAGACAATATAGAACTACCTCAGGAAGACCTTATAAATCATCTAGGCATACTTACCAACACACTACTAGAAAGTAACCTTAAGCCAAAATCTAAATGTATACCTATTATACCACAAGACAACTGTATTGACGCTTTCCACAAGGGGATCATTAAGTACATAGAAAACAAGATGGACAATGAACACCTGTTCAGAAATAAGAGTAACAAATACCTTAATCACCAAGAACGTAAAGCTCTTAACAACTTAGCACACTACCAGGACATTATAATCCAAAAGGCTGACAAGAGAGGTAATGCTGCTGTACTCAACAAAAGTGATTACATCAAGATGGCTGAGGAATACTTAATAACCCTTGGATGCTACAAACTAACAAAGAGATAATTCATTAAGAAAGCTAGTGAAGAAATTAACGAACCAATTGTCAAATGGCATGGAAAACAGATGTTGAACAACAATGAAAGAGCGTTCCTATGCTGTAATAAACCCAGAATACCAACTATTTATTTTCTACCCAAGATACACAAGGAATATTACACATTGCCGGAAGTTGGACCTGTCATGAGAGGGAATGATTGGATCACTGAGAATATGTCCACATTTATAGACATCATATTGATATGATATGATATGGCATTTATAACGCGCCTATACACAAGTGTTTTAAGGCACGACGAGGCAAGGGAGGGGGAACAGAGGGAAGACAGACAACGATCTTACTAGGCCAGGTGACATTCAGATCGCGCAAGTGCAAGGGAAGGGGGAAAAGTAAAGTGTGGGGGGGAGAGGAAAGTGCATGGGATAATAAAATAACAAGATAAATAAAAGAGCGGCCAGCTGGTGGCAAGTGTAAAGGTGAGTGCAGGCATAAGCGCTGGTGGGGGGCCTGTAGGGATACAGAGAACAGTCCCCAGGTGCACGGGGTGCCAGGGAGGCAGTGCAGGCGTGCAACTGGCAGGGCTTGGGCCCGAGAGGGGGAGAGAAAGCAGAAGCAAAGAGGCAAGGTTTAAGGTGCTTCCTTAGTCAAGGATGCCTCACTCATGGGGTGGGGAGCCCATGCCAACGACTTGACCATCAGCAGTCGTTGGTCTCCATCGGAATCCAGACTACACATCAACCTGTTGGAGCCGAAACCAATCGGACTAGCGCTGAAAGCTTTTCTGCCATCGGTACAGGGAAAGAATGTCCTGATAATGACGGACAACACAACAAAAGAGGAGGCGTAGGGTCACTGCCACTGTGCAGAGAGGCAATGCAGCTCTGGTTTTGGGCAATTCAGGAAGGAATCCCTCTATCAGCAGTTCACCAAGCCGGAGAGAAGAACTTGACGGTGGATGCTCTGAGCAGGCAGAGCACAGTCTCCCATGAGTGGGAGCTAGCTCAGGAAGTCCTTCACTCTTTGGGGAACCCCTCAAGTGGATATGTTCGCCACCAGCATCAACACGAAGTGCGATCAGTTTTGTTCAATGGAATTTCCCCCGAGAGGAGCTCTAGGGGACGCGTTCATAGTGGACTGGGAGTTTCCACTTCTGTATGCGTTTCCGACAGTCCCTGTCATTCTTCAAATGATCAGGAGGTTGAGAAGATTCTGGAAAGCCAGGATCCTAATTGCCCCGGATTGGGCCAGGAGAACGTTGTACCCGGACCTTCTAGACATGTCCATCTGTCCTCCGATTCGTCTTCCGCAAAGAGAGGATCTTCTCTCACAGAAGGGAGGTCAGGTTCTCCATCCAGACATCAGAACCCTCAACCTTCACGCTTGGTTTCTGAAAGGTTGAGGTACAAGGATTGGGATCTCCCGGATTACGTCATGGAGGTGTTGCTTTCAACTAGAAGGCCAGCAACAAAGACTTTATACCGCTGCCGTTGTTACACATTTTGCAGCTGGTGTAGAGAAGAGAATATTGAACCCTTTTCATGTTATACACCGATGGAGTTATCTTTCTTGCTTTACTTAGCAAATTCAGGTCTCTAAATTGGTACGATCAAGGGCTACATCGCAGCGCTGTCTATCTTTAAGCGTACTGCTGAGGAGCCTTCATATTTCAAACTACCTGTAGTAATCCAGTTTCTGAAAGGATTAACAATTGTCTATCCACCAAAACCTTTTCAGGTTCCTTTGTGAGACCTAAATTTTGTCTTAAAGTTTCTGATGGGGACTCCTTTTGAACCACTTAATTCTTGTTCATTAAAGTTTCTCACTCTTAAAACAGTCTTTCTAGTGGCCTTAACTTCGACTAGAAGAGTGAGCAAGCTACAAGCTCTATCTTGCAAACCACCTCATACAATCTTTCATAAAGATAATGTTGTCTTACAAGTGAAGCCCAATTTTCTCCCAAAGGTGGTCTCTGAATTCCATATTACTCAGAAAATAACATTACCTTTGTTCTATCCTCCTCCCTATCCAGGGAAAGAGGAAGAGAGATTACACAGGCTGGATCCAAGCCGTGCCTTGAGTTTTTATATTAGCGGATTTGCTAGGATAAGAAAAGGAGACCTATTATTTGTAGGATATGCAGGGCATAAATTTGGATTGCCAATCACAAAACAGACCATTTCAAGATGGATCATTTTAACCATTCTAGAATGCTTCAAATTGGCAGGAAAAGAGCCCCCTCAACATCTTAGGGCTCATTCATCCAGGGGTATCGCAGCCTCTTCGGCTCTCCAAAGAGGGGTCCCAATTAAAGATAAATGTGCGGTTGCAACTTGGTCGTCCGCACATACTTTAACTAAATTTTACAGCCTGGATTCCTCCTCTAGCCAGGAGTCAAGATTTGGGAAAGCTGTGTTGCATTCTGTACATCTTTAACAGGAAATATTTCCTCTTTACTCCCACCTCCTCTTACTACTACTGCTATGGGAGTCTATCAAAGATGAGGAATACGTCGGAGGACACAATCCCTTAGAAGAACAAGTTACTTACCAAACTGGTAATGTTCTTTCGATGGGATGTTCCTCCGACGTATTCCTCATCGCCCCTCCCATCCATCCCCGCAGTAAAGCTTCCCTTGTAGTTGCAGTTTACGCTTTTTCAAGGTCACTAACCAATTAATGCAAAGTAAATATGAACTTCAAAACGGAACTGAACAACGGACATTGTGTGAGTCTATTTATACTCATGATGACGTCGGCGCCGATACAGAGGCTGTCGAGGGACACCAACTCAAAAGACAGCGACGCGCAGCGCCCTCTACTGAAAACATTTTCCGAGGCCAGCAAGCTGGAATGGATAACATCAAAGATAAGGAATACGTCAGAGGAACATCCCATTGAAAGAACATTACCAGCTTGGTAAGTAACTTGTTCTTCTGGTCTGTACCCCTTCCCAGAAGTCCTACAAGGATGGCAATTTTCTCCACATTGCCACTCTTAACTCTCGCTCAGCTGTCAAACATTCCTCCGACATCTGCCGCCTACTGGAAGAACTTGACCTAGATGTCCTTGGCCTCACAGAGACATGGTTCAAGGCCAGCTCTGTCACAAGCTTTGACACGCTCCTCCCCCATGGCTACAAGATCCTCTCTGCACCCAGGTCCAGCCGCTGCGGAGGGGGTGTAGCCCTGATCTTCCCTGAGTGGATTCCTGCCTCTATCATTCCTACGCAGGCCTACTCCTCTATTGAATGCCTCGTCTGCAGGCTCTCTCTTTCCCCTAGCCATTCCCTTACTGTGGCTACTATCTATCGGTCACCTGGTCAGATGTCATCCTTCCTACCTGAGTGGGCAGACCTCTCCTCTTCCCTCCCGGTCTCGACCAATCAACTCCTCCTTCTTGGTGACTTCAACATCTTCCTGGATGCCTCCTGTCCTCCCTCTGGACTCTTTCACAACCTCTGTGACTCTCTCTCAATCATTATTCTCCCCTCTGGCCTGACTCACTCTGCAGGGCACACTCTGGATGTTCTGATCTCTACAGACCTTCCCCTTTCTGTCCCTCTCACTACTCCCCTCTCCTGGAGTGATCACTTCTCCTCTCCTCCCAGCTGACCCTCTCTACCCCTCAGGCCCAGCCACTTCCATCACTACACCCACCTTCTCGGTCATCCGACCCATGAAGCGCGTATCAGTTGAGGCTTCCCCGCCACTTTCTCACCGCCCTCTCTCCCCCTGGCTGACTCTCACCCTGACTCGGCCCTCTCCACTCTGCTATATCTGTTACTCTTGATATCCTTGCCCCTGTCATGAGGATCCGCCCGAAGCCCAAAGCAAAGTGCAACTCTTGGTAAGACTCCAACCTCGTCACCCTAAAACGCAAGTGCAGGGTGGCCGAGGGGAAATGGCATGCTTCTTGTACATCCTCTGACAAACTGGCCTGCCGCCTGCTCCAAAGGCAATACCGGCTCTATGTCCTCACCAAGAAGAGAGCTAATATCCAAGCCCGCGTCTCAGCGGCATCTAAAAACTCGGCTGAACTCTTTAAAATCTGCAAGGAACTAGCCAATCCTGCCGCAGTCTCTACCTCTCCTGTCCCTTCCCAGGCCCTATGCATGGCACTGGCTTCTCACTTCATCTCTAAAACTCAGGACATCCTGTCCTTGCTCTCCTCCCCTCCCCTGCCCTCCGTCCCTCTACTCCCGGTCTTCCGCTGCTCCTTCTGCAGCCACCTCTCCTCCCTCCTTCTCTGCCTTTCCCCTGTTCTCAGCTGACAAGGTTTCTAGACAAGTCTGATCTATGAAAGTCTCATCAAAACAGTTTCAACCCTGTTCCTCCAAAACCACCACATTGACACCCTGGCTCCTTCCCTAGCTGACTTCTGCAACCACACCTTCGCCACTGGAGTCTTCCCTTCCCCCTGAAGCACTCCCTTGTGCACCCTCTTCTTAAGAAACCCTCTGCTGATCCCTCCTGCCCTGCTAACTATCGCCCAATCTCCATCACTCCCTTCCTGGGCAAGCTCCTGGAGAAACCTGCCATCTCCCAGCTTAATCTACACACTGAATCTGTTGGTTCTCTTCATGACCATCAGTCTGGCGTCAGAGCTGCCGGAAGCACGGAAACTGCTCTCCTGAACATCCGTGAAGACCTGCTCTCTAACCCTGACTCTAACACCCCCGGTGTCCTCATCTTGCTTGATCTCACCTCTGCCTTTGATACTGTCAACCATGCCATCCGGCTTAATTGTCTCCGTAATAACCTCGGTAGCACCGGTCAGGCCCTGGCGTGGGTGCCTTCTTCCTCTCTGCTATCTTTTTCTCTACTTGTGGTGTCCCCCAGTGGTCTATCCTCTCTCCCTGGCTGTTCAACCAATACCAGGCACTCCTTGCCCACCTTATTGCCGCTCTCTGCCCTAACTTTCAGTGCTATGCGGATGACACTCAGCTCATTTTCAGGCTACCTTCGGCCACCTCTCCTCCGTCCCTCATCTCTGACTGTCTGTCTGCTATCCAGGAATGGTGTGCCACCAATGACCTCTGCCTTAATGCCAGTAAGACTGAGATTCTCCTCATCGGTACAGCCACTCCCTACTTTCCTGTAGGTCTCTGTCCGGCCTCTCTTGGCCCTCTTCCCGCTCCCACCTGCAAGGCAAAAAACCTTGTTGTCATCTTTGACTCCACACTCTCTTTCTCCCCTCACATCTGACATCTCTAAGAAGTCACACTACCATCTGCACCTCCTCAGAGGTATTCTTCCCTTTCTCTCCTTCCCCCAGAAGCTCACTCTCTCCAGAGCTCTGGGGCTCTCTAGGCTGGACTACTGCAACAGCCTCTTTCTAAATCTTCCTGCTTCTACTCTAGTCCTCTGCAACTCATCCAGAACAGGACTGCCAGACTTGTCCTTGGCCTCAAGCCCAGGGATCGTATCTCTCCAGGACTGAAATCTCTGCACTGGCTCCCAGTAGCTGCGAGGATTAAGTTGAAAACGCTCTGCATCGTCCACAAGGCCTTCTGGGGTCTGGGGCCTCAATACCTTCAACTCTCACTTCCTAAATATCTTCCCTCTCGAGCTCTTCGCTCATCCGCCCCCAACTCCCTCAGGGTCAGTCGCTTCTCCAAGCAACGAGTTGTTTCTAGATCTCTCTCTTCGGCTGGGCCCTCCCTCTGGAACAGCCTCCCTGCCTCCCTGAAACTTGAGGAGAGTTTCAAGGTATTGAGGCCCCAGACCCCGGCCATGGTTGCCAAAACTCAAGATGTTCTCCCGACATGCCCACCACTGAAGGTCTCGAGCTACTCTGTCCGGGACTTGTAGGAGATCTGACATTCTTCCTGAGAATTGCGACCACTGGGTTCTTAGTGCCCACTGGAGGGATCTCATTCTCAGGCGAGCCTCTGGCACTAGGGAGATGCAGGATGCCATGAGGCCTAGCAACCTCAAAAAGTCAAAGGCTGGTAGACGTTGGGCATTTTGAGACTTCGTGACCATCTGTAGAATATCTTGAGCCCTCACCTCTGGTGGCGAGGCTTTCCCCAGGGAAGTGTCCAGGACTGCTCCAATGAACTGGATTCTCTGTGATGGTATCATCTGTGACTTCTTTAAGTTGAGGGAGAAGCCCAGCCTCTGAAGGAAGTGGCAGACATAATCTAGCTGGATCTGAGCTTGTTCCGGAGATACTGCTCTGATCAACCAGTCGTCCAGGTAGGGACAGACGTGGATCCCTTCCCTCCTTAGACTTGCAGCCACAACCGCCATTAGCTTGGTAAAGACCCTCGGGCAGAGGTCAGCCCAAATGGCAGAACTCGAATTTGATAGTGAGAGTTGACAATTGCGAACCTCAGGTATTTCCTGTGTTTGAGATGGATTGGCACATGGAAATAAGCATCCTGAAGGTCTAGAGATAACAACCAGTCCTGAAGCTGGAGGGCCTGAAGGATCTGAGAAAGGGTTAGCATCTTGAACTTGTCTTCCCTGAGGAATTTGTTCAATTTTCTCAAGTCCAAGATGGGTCTCAGTCCTCCGTCCTTCTTTGGTACTAGGAAGTAGGGGGAATACCAACCCTTGTTCCTCTCAGCTACGGGTACCGGTTCTATGGCACCCTCCTCTAGCAGGTCTAAAATCTCCTGCATAAGGAGCGGGTCTGGAAGCTTCAAAGAGTTGTTCCCCGGTGGATGATTCTGAGGAGTGTGTAGGAAGGGCAGTCAGTAACCTTGGGCAACTGTCTCCAATGCCCAAGCATCTGACGTAATAGCCTGCCATTCTGCCAGATGTTGAGTTAACCTGCCCCCTACTAGTGTCTTGTGAGGGGAGACGTCAGAGGGGTTTAGAAGCGGCTGACGCAGATGCCGAGGGTAAAGTAGCACCTGCTGCTGCGGCTTTTGTACCTTTGACCCGTCCACCATGGGTGAATCGTTTCTGGCCCCTTTGAGCTGGCTGTCCTCTGCCTCTTCCGAATGTGGAGTAAAAGCGAAAGGACCTACCCCTCCAGGAAGTTCCTGAGGGGCGATTTGGAGTCTGCCGGATAGCAGCCCCAAGAGATTTCGTTGCTGCCTTGGATGTTTGTAATCTCTCCAGGATGTCATCAGCCTTCTTTACAAATAGAGAAGTGCCGTCAACGGGCATGTTCAGAAGTCTGGCCTGTACATCTGGAGCAAAACCAGACTTCCGCAACCACGCAAATCTGCGGATTGTGGTACTTGCCGCCATGGCCATGCTGATACTGTCAGCAGAATGAATGCCAGTTTGGAGGGACACGCACATTGCATCCTTTCCATCCCTGATGATGTTCAAGAATGCATCCCGTTCTTCCCCTTCTGGAAGACAGTCAGCTGCAGATGAAGCACACTCCCAAAGTGTGTGGCTGAATCTTGCTAGCGTGCAAGTGGCGTTGATAGACTTTAGTGCCATGCTACATGCCGAAAATACTTTTTTTGACATGGCATCAAATCTTTTGTCATCTCTGTCCTGTGGAATAGTAGGGTATGCCGACTTACTGTTAGATGAAATCGCTGCCTGTACAACTAAACTCACTGGAGTTGGATGCTTGCTCAGATATTCTGGATCTGAAGCTGATACTCTGTATTTAGCAGAGTGTTTTTTATTTACTGCAGGGATAACTTCAGGAGTTTCCCAATTAGCAGATATTTTTCTTTGCAGAGCAGTATGAAAAGGAACAACAGGATCCTCCTGCGGACTTTTATCTAAAATATCAGTAAGGTCATCCTGCTGAAAAGAAGGTGTAGGTGTAGTCCACCCCATGAATTCAATTATTCTGGCCATCGGAATTCTATAAGGAGTCTCAACATGCTCTCCAGGGTCTGGTTTAGCAAACTCTACTTCAGGAGAAGTATCTAAACCACTTGCCTCATGTAAAGACTCTTGAAGGTCTTTTAACCTGTTCTCCTGAGAGATTAACTCCTCTGGCATGGGTAATGTAGTCCTTTGCAGACCAAAGGGTCTCTCATTGTCAGAATCCTCCCCTTCCTCATATATAGAGGACAAGGCTCTAAAATAATCAGTCCTAGGATATGGTTTAAAACCCATTTCTAGAGAGGAAGGAGCCAAATTTGTTGTCACTGCCTGAGAAAACGTCGAGGTTGTCGACGTGGACGTCATAGGCTTCGAAAATCCTTAGAAAGGCGTCAAAAAAGTTTGAAAAGACCTCGATGCGCTCGAGAGGATCGGAATCCTACTCGGCATCGTCGATGTTGTCGACGGCATCCTCGACGTTATGGCCGGGGATTTCGACACCTCTACTGCCTGTGACGTAGTGGCAGTTGTAGGTTTGTCCTTCATTGGGGTCGACAGTGGTGTCGAAGACGGCATCGATGAACCCGATTTATGCGTCGAAGGGCCCTTCGACAAAGGCGTTGATGATGCAGATTTGTGAGTCGAAGGAATCTTCGACGACGGCGTCGATGACGTGGTCTTATTGCTTTTACTCGAGGGTTCATGACGCTCTCGAGAAATTTCTCTCGCCGGGTTCAACGACTCGCAGCGTTTGGATTTCTCGGGTCTTTCACCCAGGGTATCACCTTTAGACATCTCCGAGGGGGTCGAGGCCGCTTTTTCGAAGACGCTAAGCATTTTTCTACGGAATTCCTCCCATTTAGCCAGAGAACTCTGTTTCGTGGGGCAGGTGACCCTTTCTGGGGAAGTAGAGAAAGAAGAAGAGGGAGATCTACGACACCTCTTCATAGAGTGTTTTGATCTCGAAGACTGGTGAGAACCGCTTCGAGATCTTGAACGGTAATGTTTCTTTTGTCGACGTGGAAACAAATGTCTCGACTCAGCCGAAGAAACTTTCGAGGGAGTTGAAGTTTTAAAGCCTTTAACTCTTTCAAACTTCCCCTTACGCTCCTTCAAGGCTTTCGCTGTCATGGACATACACTCCTCACATTCCGAACAGTGATGTTCCGATTCCAGGCACCAGAAACAGAACCTGTGAGGATCTGTTAAAGACATTTTCTTGCCACAGTCACAACATTTCTTGAAACCGGACTGTGGAGTCGATGGTTCGGATGAAGAAGCCATTGTGTAATGATAATAATCTTCGAAGAATAAGAAGGTTTTTCTGAAGAAAGGAACCGAGCGTTACGTTTCCGAGGCACACCAAGCGCGGAAAAACGGAACTGAGCAACGGTCCCTGCGCGAGTCTATTTATACTCATGATGACGTCGGCGCCGATACGGAGGCTGTCAAGGGACACTGACTTGAAGGACGTCGACGTGCAATGCCCTCTACTGAAAAATGTTTCCGAGACCAGCAAGCTGGAATGGATAACATCAAAGATAAGGAATACGTCGGAGGACACAATCCCTTCGAAGTGTACGCTTTAGACTCATACATTGTCAGTCTAGAAAAATGGATACCTCTCATATGTGACGGCAAACGTATTTTGGTCACCGTGGGCCAACCGTCTCATGCACGATATGACAGACATAGGTTTCCGAGTTTCAGAATAAATCGCCATTTTGTTTTCTAACCATTGCTCATTGCTTTCTGTTCTTACTGCTTCGCAGTACATTTTCTGCTTGCACTGCTCGACTGTAAAACATTGTTGTCTGCACATGAAAGGACAAGGCTGCAGGGCCGCGAGGATAACAAGAGTTAGGCAGCGCCAGGAAAGAATGTCCGGCTCCCTCCCGAATGTAGCCTTGAAGCAGAGCTGCAGGGCATTTAATCATTTCGCAGCTGCCAGCCAGTCTCGTTATATAGTAGAATATGTTTAGAATAAAGCAGCTAAGGGCTTGAATTATGCTCTTTTTACGGCCCCCCCTTTACTGAGCCTTGTTAGAGCGTGTCGGCTCCCAGGACACGAATAGCACCTCATAGATAGCAAGGTCTGGAATGCGAGACTTCCCCTGGATGTAGCTCGCTTCCAAGAACAGAAGCACTGTGTTCTGTTCAACAACTGAAAGATGCCTCTGCACTTGCAAATTGCATATTTTTACTAGAATAGATATTTGAAGGTGTCATAATTGTCGAAAGTGTCCATCATCACACAGAGTTCAAAGAAACCAAATAAAGGGGGGTGTTAAACATGTCATAGCTGATTGTATGATATGCATTTTGTATATATGTAACTGATGTACGTAATTCACTCTCTTGCGTCCCTCGAGGTCTAGAGATACACGTCGCGGGGCGTGAGACCGAGTTGGCCAACTGAGACTATTTGCTTTGCAATAAACCCTACCTTTGGGAATACAACCTTGTGTCTGGAGTATCTATCGTGTGTGGTGACTCGCCTTGTTTCCATAGGCGTAAGGGACCCCTAGGGGCCCCTTTCAAGATGGTGCCCGAATAGGGACCCTCCCCCACTTTTTCCATCGCATACGTTGTAATTGAGTCAAGGCGGAGAACAGCGAGGACCGGACGATCGAGCCCGGATCAAGAGGTGTTCGGGGCGCCCTGTAGAAGTGATGAGATTCCTTTGCAGATCTGCACACATCTGATCCCTGATCAACGTGCCTGGCTAGAGAACAAGGAGGCGAGGGTCCCGAAACGAGGCGGAAGCCAAGAAACGCAGACACGACGTCATTGGTTGCGTCAGTATACAGACGACTTGTGTCCGAAATTACAAATTGATTTATCAGGTGAGTAATTCCCCGATTCAAAGTAATCCTGATATTGGTTGAGAGTTGACTTTGCAAAATCAAACGCCCTAGGTAAGTTTGATTAACCAGGGGGAAGGTTGAAACATGCCTGGGGTATTGTCCACCCTAGCGGGGTTTTTCCGCTGTGGTAGACAATCTTTGGAAGATGACCAAATTGCACCACCTGGGGGAACGCCGGCATATGAGATGTATGTGAAGTATGGAGTGGGTGCAATAATATTCTGTGAGACTTGGCATAGGCAAACCAGAAAGCAACAAGACCATCAGTGGCCGATTAATGGTAGTTTTGAGATAGCGAGAATAGATAACTTGGAAAGTGTGTTGATAAGAAAGAAAGCACGTCCTGCAGCATTTGATATCGTTAAGGACTGGAGAAGGGAAGCAATGCTCAGATTTAGAAGTAGAGCGAAGCATGCGCGCAGGCATAAATCGAAAGGTGAAGTAGCGGAAGAGAAGGAAGAGAAGGAGTGGGCTGAGAGTCTAAGGAGGTCAGGTAGACGTGACCAGTTGAATATAGAAAAAATATACCCACAGCGAGAATTACACATAGCAGATGAATTGATAGAAAACATATTGACCCATACAAAACAAGGCCCAAGATCAGAAGTGAGGCCAAACACGACAGTAACTAGTGCCCAAACCCCGCCCACAGTCCAAACTCTGCCTCCTGTAGCTCAAGCCCTCCCACAGCCACAGACCGTGCACGTAACACTTCCTATTAGCCAACCAGGCCCACAGCAGACACTCCCTGTTCCCATTGTCCCATCCGCACCTCCCGCCTTAGACACATACTCGGTACCGTCCATTCCTCCCGTGATTGAAGTTGAAACCACGGGGCGAGAGGCGGGACTGAACAACGGGATTGCACGAGGGTAACTCGCAGTGCAATCAGCAAAGAAAGGAAGGTGGAATTGCAGCAACAGGCAGAGATGTATATAGACGGGAATGATGGGACGACAACATTGGCTTCGATATATGACTTCCGAAGAAGCAACGAAAGACAGGTAGTGTTGGAATGCATGGGTGAATATTTGGTGGAGAAATGGAAACAGTTCATTAGGAAATTACCACCGCAGCGATTGTTAGATTTGAATGCATTAGCACACTGTAGGGAGAGGGATGAAGAAGTGAGAGAATGGACTTTTTGAACTTAAAGTTGAATTAGACAATGATTATGCCGAAATGTTTTCTACACCTGGGTACAGGGGTAAGGATATTGGGAGACATAGGAAGGGAATGCAGGGATCACATAATGGACGGCAGCAGTTACCATTGCCGGGGCAGAAGGTGATGGTGGACGGATTATCGTTGTTAAAACAGGTGGGGGAAGACTTGAAAGCATGCCTACTGAAAACACAGGTGCTACTGCAGCAAGTAGCAGGACACAATAGAGAGAGAGGGAATGCACAAGGGAGGAGTAATTCGAATATGCATGAGGGAGCAGTGGGACCAAATATCAGTGTGCGTATTGTAAGGAGGAAGGACACTGGCAAGCGCAATGTCCGCATCTGCAGAATAGAAATGGGTCTGGTCAGAGGAGACAGCATAGAGGGCACCAAGGAGCGAATGGACCAAATTGGAATAGTATGCAGCAGCACCACAATAAACGAGGTAATCAAAACCAAGCCCAAAACCAAAGTGCCCCTAACCAGAGTCAGGGACAGCAAAACCAACAGTATGGAAACCAGAATGGGGGAAATAGAGGGAAGAGTGGGAACGTTTTCGATACACAGCCAAACACGTATTACAGTAACAGCAATGATTATACATCGGACGATGTGTTATTTCCCCAATAGGACAGCCCAGGACAGGGGTCGGAACCAGTGTCTATTACCGTGAACCAGAGAGGACCCTACGTAGAAATGAGAGTCGGGAATGAGGAGCACCGCTTTCTTGTAGATACAGGAGCGCAAAAGCGTTCAATAGCCCATCACTTTCTTCCGGATATACCACTGTCGGGGCAAAAGAATGTTACCGTAGGGTTCGCAGGTACACCAGTCATAAACCCAGTGTCCCAACCAGTCCCAGTTACTATAGCACCATTCACTGAACATTGTCCTTTCCTTTTAACAGAAAATTGTGGGGAAAACCTGTTGGGATTAAATTTGTTGAAAAAATTAGGTTCCGTTATACATTGCACAGCAGACGGGGTGTTCCTAACGATTTGGCCACAAGATGCCTCTGTGTCAGAATTCATGTCTGAAACTTTACCAGGAGAACTTAGTAAAGTGCCAACCTGTATATGGGCAATACATGACAACGATGTAGGATGCTTGAAAATAGAGCCAGTAAAGATAATTTTGAAAGAGGGTGTTACCCTACCGCGAATTCCCCAATACATAATTTTGGCTGAAGGTGAGAAAGGATTGAAGAGTATTGTTACAGATTTGGTGAAATTAGGGGTAATTGAAGAAATTACAGGCAGTACATGCAACAGCCCGATTCTTCCAGTTTATAATAAAGGAGGCAATGAAGTTCCATACCGTATCATAATTGATTTGCGCGTGCTTAACAAAGTAGTAGATCCACAATTTCCCTTAGTGCCAGATGTCACTACAATATTGACAATGATACTTGTTTCAGCAGAATACTTTGGTGTAGTTGATCTAAAAAATGTGTTCTTTAGTATTCCGGTGGACAAGGACAGCAGATATTTGTTCGCGTTCACATTAGGAGGACGATCATTTACATTCACGCGGATTCCACAAGGTTACACGGAAAGTCTGAGCATTTACAGTAGAGCATTGAAAGAGCAGCTAGATATGCTAGACTTACCCGTGGGTTGCGTACTGTTGCAATACATAGACGATCTACTATTAGCTGGTGACACAGAGGAGATTTGTAAAGAAAGCACTGTATTACTACTGTCACACCTAGCGGCACATGGCCATAAAGCTAGTTTGAAGAAATTTGAATATAATCAAAAGGAGGTGGCTTATTTGGGCTACCTACATTCGAAAGAAGGGAGAAGGCTAACGCCAGAATGCATAGAAAGTATTTCTTGTATGCCTATTCCAAAGACACAAAAAGGAGTCAGAGTCATAATAGGCATGGCTTCATATTGCCGACAATGGATCGGTAATTTTGCGTTAATTGTGAAACCGATGGTGAATTTGACTAGAAAGGATGCGGTTATGCCTTTACAGTGGGATGAGGAATGTCAGAAAGCATTTGATCAATTGAAAACTGCATTATGTTCTGCTCCAGTTTTGGGCACACCAAATTATGAGAAGGTTTTTAGACTGTGTGTGAAAGTGAAGGATGTGCATTGGCGGTTTTGACACAGGAACAAGGTGGAAGAAATAGGCCATGCGGCTATTTTTCTTCTGCGCTGGACCCTGTAGCGCGCGCACTACCACGATGTTTGCGATCTGTCGCGGCGGCTGCTGCGTCAGTGAAACAAACGGAAGGGATGGTATTGGGGCATACTTTAATTCTGATGGTGCCACATGCCATAGACGTTCTATTAAATAGAACACAGACGCAACACCTCACCTCTGCTAGATTGACAAGATATGAGATTATCTTGTTCGCGCCCCATATCCAAATTATGAGGTGTAGCGCTTTGAATCCTGCAGAATTAATGCCACTACCCATAAAAGAAATTGGGGAGAATGAATCACCCCCCATGATTGCCTAATGGTTACTGAGGAAGAAACCAAGGGGAGAGTTGATTTAAGTGATACCCCACAGAAAGAGCCAGATGGAGAGTTATTTTGTGACGGCTCTTGTTTTAAATTACCTGATGGCACGACAACTGCCGCGTACGCTATCAATACCGTAGAGAGCGTTGTAGAAAGTAAAAGAATCCCCTACAACTCGGCACAAGCCACAGAGATAATAGCATTGACCAGAGCCTGCGAGATTTCTGAAAATTTTAATGTGAATGTCAATTCCAACTGCCTGACAATACCGAACTTTAGACTTCAGACGATAGGTGGTAACAGCTTTCAGGTAAAGGCTGCAAAGATTTGGAACTCTCTACCACAAGACCTGAGAGCTGACTTACCCTACCTTCACTTTAGAAAAAATGTCATCCAACTCCTCACCTCGACTAACCTCAGCTGATCTCACTCGACTGTTGTCACCTTCAACCCGATTGCCCGCACTCGAACCTTGTATATTTTGTACTATCTGTGTCCCACTTATATTTTGTAAATACTTGTGCCCCATGACCTCACAGTTTTCTCTACTGTACATTTGCTAGGATGTTACCTGTAATTGGATGGACCTTTCTCAAATCCGTATACTTTGTATTCACTGTATTTTATATTGTACGCTATGCTTCAATGTAACTTGTAAGCTTTGCATTTTCTTGCCACTGCGCCCTGCTACCCTTGGGTCTGGCGCGCATAAAAAGTGAATAAAACAAACAAACAAATATATACTGATAGTCAGTATGCTTTTGGGGTGGTTCATAACTTTGGTCGACTCTGGGCTGAGAGAGGGTTTTTGACATCACATGGTGCCAGAATTCAACATGGCCCTTTGATTGTACGATTGCTGTCTGCACTCACGCTTCCAAAGCGCCTAGCAATAGTGAAATGCAAGGCACACAAAAAGGTAACATGCAAAGTAGGAGAGGGAAACGCGTTTGCAGACAGAATTTAGAAACAAACTGCCACTGATTTAAATACCAAAATGATACCAAAATGATGATGGTTCAGACTGGGGAAGTACCCTGTATGATAGAAAATAGAGTTGCCACTGTCAAAGAAATGCAGGCCGAAGCTACGGCCGATGAAATACAACGGTGGGCAGAGGGCTCTGCTGAGTTAGATCTGGAGGGTTGTTGGGTGGACAAGGGAACTAGAAACTGGATGTTGCCAAATTCGTATGTGACTGCAATGGTCACAATGCCCCACAGCCCTACTCACATCTGTGCGAAAAAGATAATACAGCACCTATCTACAGTATGGCAGAATGTAAACATAAAGAAGAATGCAGAGAGGTTGGTGCAGAACTGTATCACGTGTTTAAAACACAATGTAGGAAAGGGAACAGTGACTCCAATAGGCAGTTTTGGCCCGCCCTCTATGCCTTTTGAGGAGATCCATTTTGATTCATCAGCAGGTGCAGGAGGCTTTACCAGTGAGATACACCGGTCCGAGCACGTGCTGGAGCCAGGCGACTGGGTGCTGCTTCAAATTTTTGAAAGAAAGTCATTGTTAGCACCCAGGTGGTGCGGCCCCTATCAAGTACTCTTGGCAACGCAGACGGCGATACGGGTGGATGGACGGAAGTCGTGGATCCATGCCACCCATGCCAAAAAGATTCCAACTTCACTGAAAGACTTGCCTGACCCAGACGACCGGAAAGAGACAGCGGTCCCAAAAACTGAAGAAACTGTTGCCAGTAAGCCACCACCAAATCTGCCCAAGTGAGAAGTAAAACTCGAAACAAAGCCTGAGACGATTGCCAAAAAGGGGGAAGGGCAAAGAGTGCCCCAACGTTGCCCAGCAGAATCTACATCACTGTTGGCCGACACGAAATCTGCCTTGCAAATACCAGCAGAAACTAAAAGTGTACCCCTTTGGCACCCACCAGCACTTGCCAGCACGCCAAAGACCGAATCTGCATCCCTGGCGCGCCGCACACCAGCACCTGCAATAGCCCCACAGGCTGACTTTGAGTCTGGATCTGGAAGTGCACCGGCACTGTTCACGGATCACACAATACCAGGAGTGAGGCGATACAATTTGCGGCCTCGAAAGAAAAAGTGATCCACAGTTCTTTGGTGTTTATGTCAACCTCTGGTTCTGCTCATGGACGGAGAAGGAACTAGAGGTGTAGAGGAGAGAAGCGTGAGAATTGTGCAAGTTGGTCAATTCAAGACTCGCGGCTCCACGGTGCGATCATAAAAAGTACATGTGTCTGGAACCAGAGCGGACAAGCTGGGTGCACATGGTACTAAGGCAATCAGATAACTAATACAAAGTCCTCTGAGCAGTATGAGAAAGGACAAGTGATCTTGCCTAAAAACAAAATAAGCAAATTCAGGCAATTAAGGACTGGCAGAACTGAACTGTGACAATTCCGTTGAACTTATTGACATCAGAGCAAGTGCAACGAAAATAGATATCCACGACGAACTCTAATAAGGAAGAAGAAGGACGATGAGAAACATGTCGGGACTGGTTCCAGCCTCCTCCTGCACCACTGCTGAGAATGAGTCAATTGTAAAGACTGTAAGCTTAAGAAAAACGCATGGTAAAAAGAATTGTATGCTGGCACTGACAATTATGTGCTTTATGAGCATGGTAGCACCAATAACGACAGCCCTAGTATTATGGTATGTGGAATCGATACAACCATTGGGAATGTTTTTACCAATAGTTAATATATCCACTACTGAAAGCCCGGTTCAAGTGATTACTTATACCCTGTCCCCAATGGAAGAAAGACACAGGGAAGGGTTTGGGAACAACACGTTATTAATTATGAATATGACACATGCAATTCTGAAGAAAACAAATTGCTGGGTATGTGCCCATTTACCGCAGCATGCTGGGAAAGGAATAGGTTGGTATGTACAGCCATTACCATTAAGTTCTGCATGTAGTGCATCTTTAAGTGCAATGTTCTATGGGAAATGGAATAAGAGTAGTACAAGTCAATTAGACAGAACAAACATGAATGAGTTTGAGGAAATAATAATGAGGCCTGTGGGTTGTTCCATATTCCATAAAGCACAAGTAATGACCCCAGAGCCCACGAGGAAAAGTACGCGAAAAATAACACGACAAAATAGACAAGATAGATTGTCCCCACCAGTTAAACCATCTGTGAGGACGTTTCGTGTAAGAACAGACGGGAACAAAGATACAGTTCCCCCTTCTTACACAGTGAATTATAACCCAAGAACTGTCCCTTTTTGTCTAAAAAAGAAAGGCTCATTTTCAGTCGGAACATTTACTGGATGCATGAATACAGTGGTATTGAAATGGGAAATAGAACCAGTATATGTGGGAGATCCAGTTTATTTTATATGTGGAGAGAAAGCATATCCTTGGTTGCCCAGAAACTGGGGAGGTACATGTTACCTAGGTCTACTGTTCACAGGAGTGTTCCTCTTAGAAACAGCAGACATGGCCAGACTATCCAGATCTACAGTCAAAAGGAGTAGCGAAGGTGTTTTGATAGCGACTGACGTAGCAAAATCATTCATTCCATTCTTGTCCCAGATAGTGAACTCCTATAATATAAGGCAGCTGTCCAGAATACTAAAAAATACCATAAACACAACGACAGATATACTATTTAACATGACGTTGGAAAAAAAAGGAATCAGGTTAATGACGCTGCAAAATAGAATGGCTCTCGATGTGATCCTGGTTTATCGTGGGGGAATTTGCAAAATAATGGGATCAGCGTGTTGTGTATTTGTAGATGACTATTCCCCTACAATCTTTGAAGCAATAAAGAAAATGCATGTCCTAATTTCCGAACTCCCTACTGGAGAAGGAGGCTGGGGAATAGAGTCCTGGTTTTGGGGAATACTGCGTTCTTGGGGATGGAAGTTGATTTCGATATTAGTAGTGGTGTTTGGAATATTCATTACGTGCTGTTGTTGCATACACTGCCTACCAATAGTTTGCACTGAGGTAACTGAGGGATGTACTAAGGGATGTATGCATATGATGACAAAAAGAAAACAAACTCATGGTCGGGCTGACCAAGACACAAATGAGATGAAAACAGTAAAAGAATTGATGACTATAGATATTAATGAAGATGATGATGCTTCCAGTAGCATGCAAAATCCAGACTTAAGTACTTCAGACATATCGTCATTAGAGGAGGATACAATGAATGGATGAGACGTTTGGCATATGGCCAAAGGAGGGGTTGTCAGTCTAGAAACATGGATACCTCTCATATGTGATGGCAAATGTATTTTGGTGGCCGTGGGCCAACCGTCGTCTCATGCACGATATGACAGACATATAGGTTTCCGAGTTTGCCAATGAACGGCCATTTTCATGTAACAAGGATCGCTATTTTGTTTTCTAACCATTGCTCATTGCTTTCTGTTCTTATTGCTTCGCAGTACATTTTCTGCTTACACTGCTCGACTGTAAAACATTGTTGTCTGCACGTGAAAGGACAAGGACGCAGGACCGCGAGGATAACAAGAGTTTGTTGAAACACAACGTAGGCAGCGCCAGGAAAGAATGCCCGTCTCCCTCCGGAATGTAGCCTTGAAGCAGAGCTGCAGGGCATTTAATCATTTCGCAGCTGCCAGCCAGTCTCGTTATATGGTAGAATATGTTTAGAATAAAGCAGCTAAAGGCTTGAATTATGCTCTTTTTACGGCCCCCCCTTTACTGAGCCCTGTTAGAGCGTGTCGGCTCCCAGGACACGAATAGCACCTCATAGATAGCAAGGTCTGAATGCGACTCTTCCCCCGTATGTAGCTTGCTTCTAAGAACAGAAGCACTGTGTTCTGTTCAACAACTGAAAGATGCCTCCGCACTTGCAAATTGCATATTGTTACTAGAATAGATATTTGAAGGTGTCATAATTGTCGAAAGTGTCCATCATCACACAGAGTGCAAAGAAACCCAATAAAGGGGGGTGTTAAACATGTCATAGCTGATTGTATGATATGCATTTTGTATATGTGTAACTGATGTACGTAATTCACTCTCTTGCGTCCCTCGAGGTCTAGAGATACACGTCGCGGGGCGTGAGACCAAGTTGGCCAACTGAGACAATTTGCTTTGCAATAAACCCTAGCTTTGGGAATACAACCTTGTGTCTGGCGTATCTATCGTGTGTGGTGACTCGCCTTGTTTCCATAGACGTAAGGGACCCCTAGGGGCCCCTTTCAACATAAGAGACACCATGCACATACTTTATAATCTCACAAATGTAACATGGAAAAATTAAAACATGTTGGGTACCATGGATGTCAAAGCATTGTATACGTCTATACACCATAAACTTGCACTAGACTGTATTGACTTTACATTCCAAAATGTATCAGAATCACACCTCCTATACAATGAAATGTTGAAAGAACTTTTAGGCTTTGTTTTAAAATGTTATGTGTTTATATTTGATGAGAAAATGTAAAAGCAAACATTAGGTATAGCGATGGGAACCAGCTTTGCACCATCGCTGGCCAGCTTGTTTGTGGGTGAATTTGAACAACATACATCCTATTCTATCCAAATATGTTGTTAAATGGCTAAGATACATTGACAATGTGTTTATTATATGGAAAGAGGATGCCAAACAATTTGATGAATATTGTGAATTCCTTAACACCACATTTGGACTCACCTTCAACTTAGGGAAGACTACAGTAGAAATCAATTACCTAGATCAATGTATTTATATCGAAGAAGGCGAGATAAACACTAGCACCTCAAAAAAACAGAGGCCAATGCAACGTTACACGTGACCAGCTCACACTTAAAAAGCACCATAAACAGCGTTCCCACAGGGGAATTTACCCGAGCAAGAAGAAACTGTAGTACCAACACATCTTACAGGAAATAATGTGAGACCATTGACAACAGGTTTCTTTGCAGAGGATACTCACAACAATGTGTCAATAAAGCCAAAGGGAAAATAATGGCATGAAACAGAGCAGATTTTATGACACCTAAAACTAGAAACAGCGACCTCAAAAAGGATATGGCCAAACTGATCACACAGTACTCCGAAGACAACATAGTAAGAAAAATCCTTTGCAAAACCTGCACATTATTAGGCTAGAACAAATCTAAGTTTGTCGGTCCAGGAATTACGGTACTGGTAAGCTTGTCGGTACCGTAGTTCCCGGACCGGCAAACTACGAGTTGTGCTGGCGGGTGCCTTTCTGCCCGCCAGGTCGAGTTGTAGCATGTGCAAGCACGTGATTAACAATGTACAATCACAAACCACCAGGTACTTACATAATTTACATAATCATCTATCTTTGTGACAAACTGTGCGTTGGAAGTACAATAAGGGAACTACATGTAAGAATAAGGGAACATATCAGTAGCCTAACAGCACCACAGAAGAAAACAGCACAGGCAGAACATTGAGACATAGAACATTCTAATGACAAGACAAGCAACTTGACATTTTTTGGCATCAAACACATACAAGCGGATCCCAGATGGGGCAATCAGGAAAGAAGAATACGACAGGAAGAAGCAAAAATGATATGCAATCTTAGGGCCATTAATGAAGGTCTGAATCAGGACAATGAAATGCACCACTTCGTGTGATTTTTATGCTTTCCACCGTACATCCAAAGGGATGAATACCATTGGGACATAACTAATCACGGACCAATAGATTACGTAATTGAACACCATCACCTTATTAAGGTTGTCCACTCCCTAACAATCAGACTATTGGTTAGCATACATATGAACAATTGGATCTTAATGAGATCATGGTTTTAATACCATCACATGTACAATGAACAGGCTATTACTGCTACTGTATGACTGTTTAATACAGGATCTCACCTAATAATCTAAGAATTATGTACATTTATTAACAAGATGCTTTGGATTAAATTCTTCTGATTTTGTCGTACGTAGTATGTTGTATGCTTGATATATTTTGTAAGGGCACACCTTGAATAACCACCAAATCAGTCCTAGACCCTTGAAAGCCCTTTTTGTCACTAATCAACAAGGACTAATAAGTACATTGGAGATACATTATGCCATTGGCTATTACCTTTGACACTCATCCAATCACACGCCCCATGAATGCTAACAATTATACTTTCAGCTCTTCATTGCATTTGATCCTATTAGGAAAGTCTGACTATTCTGACCCACATCTTAACATGCATATCTTATGATAACTCAGACACGATACGCACGCCATGGCAGACGTTCAGGCATCACATGACTCGGTACGTTAGTATTTCAACAGCAGAACAATGGCGGAATATGCAAACTGACACAGCACTACTATGACCCAGTAGGAGGAACCAGCATGTTCTATACCAGATAAGAACTCTGCATAGGGAATGTCAGAAATCTCTAGTTTGTGGTATAATCTCCCTTCCTCATTTGACTGACGCCTTTGTTTTACCCTATAGGGCATTGGCGCAACCTGTCTAAGAAGTTGTTATCTTTAACAACTAAGACCGAAAGGTAAACTTGCATCGCTTAATGACTATTCGAGCCATTTTAATTGAGCATAGAGCATTAATAGGCTTTTCTTTCTCCCCAGCTTCTCTACCCAATTTGCTGGAACACGGCACACACAACTTTCAAGAGAAACGGAAACACAGCGCAAGAATTATAAAAGGTCACATCTGACTATGGGTAAAAACACATCTCGTTGCGATACCATTCAGATTATCTACACCAACAAACTCACACCAAGCACCTTAATCTTAAGGAATCACTATGGAATTTGAACCTACCTCATAGGTACTTATATGTATGGTATAAGCAGTAATCTGAATTAACCTAACGTCTTAAAAGTACGCCGCTCACAGCAAAAGCACTCGCTTAAATATGACTTAACTCTCAAAGGCACAACCAAACTGAGTTGGATGCAATTGCACTCAACCTCGAAGGCACAACCATAAAGTAATTTACCCAATCATACTCAACCAGGCACTCAACCAGGTACCAAGCTAAGGGATAACTTGTAAAGACAATATAAGCCTAATTTAACATTTCCTTCATTAACTCCTCTGATCTTTTCTCTCTCTCTCTCTCCCTCTCTCCCTCTCACTCTCCTCTCCTCCCAATAGCCTGCGTCATCCACAATTCAACAAATGACTAATGACTAGTAAGTAACCACTACTATCTATGTTATCGCCTCAATTAATATTTAAATGCATACCTGTAATGATGAAATGATACAAAAAAACCTGTACTATGACACAGATAAATGGGAATTCAACTATGACTTGTACTAAAACAAATTAACGTGTGAAACAAAAGTACAGCAATAATGTAAATAATTAATGGGTATATATGTCAGACAGAAATTAACATATGTATACAATGTTCAGATATGATACTATCAACCAACTAAAGTAACAAATCAACCTGCACTCCTGTTTCTGTTCAATGTTTTTGAAGTTTTGATATTTATAAGCAGAATATTATGTATGATTGAGGTGCAGAGGAGATAATAACCAATCCTGGCATATGGGTTGTATAATATGAATCAGAGAACAAATAAGTTCCCAATGTGGGAACTCCCGTCTCCTGCACACTATCGACAAGGCTCAAAATATTTTGAGTCCAGGTAATTTGGTTGCATTTTGTGTGTTTGTTTCAGTATAATTTCCCATCCTTACATTCAAGACAATAGACAATATTACATATAATTCAATACATATCAGATAAACTGACAATCAGTATTCTTGTAGGACATAAGTTATTTATTTGTGGCCCAACGCGTTTTGAGACAATCTCTTCTTCAGGGGCATAAGAATAAATTTCAGACAATATCTGGAAAGAATATTGAATAATAAGCATTAATACATGCTATTTTCAAATACAATTCAACAATCTAGCAAAAAAGGCATTACAAATGCTATTTACAGTATAGGTTTTCATGAACATCATATTGTCATATTTGTATTTATGGTCCACCTAATTACATATATACATATCCTCATTATTACATTTTTTGTTTTTCAACAACATTGGCTCATAGTGGTCCCTAATCCAAACTAGATTTTGCTCAATAATAGATGTTTTATAAGAAGCTCCAAGATCAGCGATACGTTTGTTAGAACTCCTTGACAAGGAGTAAAGCAATGGCTGAATAAGTTATAAACAGAGCACTACGGGTCCCTAGTTGTAAAATGCAGACTGTCAGAATACTGGGCCTCATTACGACGCTCGCGTTGGACCATGGTGCTATTAGCACCATCGTCCATGCCGGATTCCGCCATGGTGGATGGCGGAATTACCGCCCCATTACAAGGTTGGCAGGGCGGTAATTCCCCATTCACCATGGCTCCTTCCCCATTCCCATTTTTGGCCCATAGGGCACAATGGGAATGGGGAAGGCGCTAATTACGGCACCGTAAATTACGGTGCCGTAATTAGCACCAAGGTCCCTTAGCGGGTTGGACTTTAACACCTGCAAAAAGCAGGCGTTAAAGTGTGAATCGGGCGTTAAGGGTTTAACGGCGCCGCAGCCTTTTACGGCGCCGTTAACCCCATAACCCTGTGTGACAGCATTGCGAAAGCTATTGAAAGCTATTCTTTACAATGGAAATGTATGACATGCACTTTTAGTAAAAGCTATAGTGCTTACATGTGAAGAAAAGCCTTTCATTTCCCATTCTCAAACTTTTAAATGTTGCCAAAGTGGTTGTGCGTTTCCAATAAAAAGGGGAACGCTTTCTGAAGTACACCAAAAACTCTGAAGCTGACTTTTACACTTGTTGCAAGATCTTACGTATTCAAAGAAAGGTCACGTGTGACCAATCGTGATTCCCGACCGGAGTAGAACATGTCTCTGAGTAATACGTGGGAATACAAACCCTTACAGAAACTTAAGGTTGAAGATCTACCTTAAAGAGTGGTTGTGTATGCCTAAACTTGTTTTTCCTTTGAAGACTGAACCTTGTGACACTCACACAAGTATTCTTTAAACACAGAAGTTGTTGTATTAATAAGAAGAACACACATTACCCAAGCCAAGAGGGGAAACCTTTCAATATTGAAGAAAACCCTTATTTAAATCAATCCACCTATCTGATGAAGTTGTTAAAGGTCCAGTGTCCTCTGAAACAAGCGGGACATTGTTATCTGAAGTTGGAAGTGTGGCAATACAGCTTCAAGGTAGCCACTGGAACCAGTAAGGTGTATATAAAGGTGGGGAAGGGGGATGGGTGCTTGTAAGAAGATTGAACACATAACTTGTAATGCTGAGACTGTTGAAGTTGAGAGAAAGTCAGTCTGGAATCAGGAGCAGGTTATCCTTGTGGCATTATGGCATACAGAAGAAGAGGCGAATAGGCAGCCCTTTTCTTGGAACATAGGAAAGAAGAGTACCTTGCCTTCATGTAGAGATGAAAGTGTCTTGTCTTTCAAATGCCTAACCATTCTAATATATAAAGTTAAAGCAGAAATACCAGAACTGTGGTTGTGTATAATACTGTCAGTGGATGTCACGTCGAAGTTGTTTGAAGTAGTGGCATACTGTGGAAGCAAGGAGTCTGTTTCCATAGTAACAGTAGTAGAAGGGTGGTTGTCAAGAGGAAAACAACAACCTAAGAAGACGCATCCTGACAAGTATACCAAATGTACTGCAGAGGTTATGAACACTTGTAGAATTGTAGAAGGAGAAGTTGATAATCTATTCTTTTATTAAGTGCATATGGTCAAAGAAACAACCTTTCACACTACACAGTTAAAAAAAGAAGCAATGTGATCCAATATTCATTAGCAATAGACATTAATAACATTATATTAATTACATGATAAGTAAGAACCATGCAGTACCTAAAACAGTTAATAAAACAATACATTATTATTCGATAGGATAAAATGGTTCAGTGTGAGTGCTTGTTAATCTACTAACTGCACTATGAAAAAATGTAATTAGGTGCAATTTGTACTTTATCTATTCTTTGAACTGTGGCAATCTTGGAAGGAAACATCACGGTTTACCATTGGTGCTATTTCCTTGGCTGTAATTGGAAAGAGATATTTTCAAATGGAAGCTGAAAAAGTGTTACCAGTGGATTTATTTTTGGTGAACTTTTGTTTAATTTGGAACTTACAAGAACTGGTTCAAGACTTTATTTTCCTTTTTGAACATTTGGGGGAATTGACTTTGAACAATCCTGGGGAAGGGATTTATCCATGCCATGTGAAGGTCATCAAAATTACTGGTTGTTGGTTAGTCACTCATTTATATTGTTTATAATTGACTTTGAATGTTTTGTTGTTTAGTGTGAGGGCTAGTTTGTTACTATTAGGAGTGAATCCCTTAGCTCTTAGAACAGGTAGGGAATTCCCTGACAGAGTAGGTTTACCGAGTATTTATTAGCATCTTTTTCTTTTAATAAAATGTTTAATTCTGCGAAAAGTACAAGCAGCTGTCCACCTCGCATTACTGACCCCTCACAAAATGCTGAGTTTCACAGTGAGGACGTTTGTGTACTTCAGGGTGGCATCCTTGAAGATGATGCCGCAGGATTTGAAGATGATACACGCTTGCAGTGGGAGCCAGTGCAATTTGATGAGGATTGGAGTGATGTGGAAATCTCAGGTGTGCCTCCAGACGGCATTCCAAAAGGACACTGACATCATCCAGGTGGAAGTTTGACGTACATGGAGCTGCTGTCTTCAAGGCCCGCAGACTGGTGAATAAGGCATCCGAAGTAAGTGGAAGGTAAGTGGAGGGGAGAAGGGGGGCCTTTAGGGCCCCATAGCCAAGGGGGACAGCTGGCACCGTTCGAAAAGGACAGTGAGAGGGGACCAGGAACAAAGACCGACCTTGCAGGGCGGACTTCACACTATTAATTCTGCAAAGTCAGCCTTTTGTTCCTGGCATTTGGAAAAAAGATAAGAGTTAACCACCATCTTCTTTACAGATGGACTACTATGCAAACAGAGCACTTCAGTATGTTTTTGTGAAACAGGCATAATTCGTTTTATTTTTTTTAAATGCAACAAAATACAAGCTTACTAGGTCATTGAAGACATTGTATTTGGGCAAGTGGTAAAAGGACTGGCCTTGGGTATGATGTATTTCTTGAAACATCCTAAGTGTTTCCCTGGCCCTATACCAGAAATGTAGTGTACATTACATCCCCAAAGGCAGATTACTTTTTTCCAGTGCAAAAAGCCACTTATAGAATTATTTTTTTGCAAGCAACCTTTTTGCTGGCAAAGGAATACCTCACAATATGCATGAGCTGAAGCAGGAGTTGTACAATATTGTACATCACTGTCATTAAGTATATCCAGTGCCCCAGATAAGATTTTGAAGTGGGAGTATTTTACTCCCTATTTTTAAAAGGTGGGAGTAAAATTATTTTTTGGGGATTAAAAATGTAAGTGAGTTTCCCAATAGGATTGTTTTTGAAGCAGGTAAAAACATGTTTTAACTGGAAAACGGAAATGCTCTTGTAATAATTATTTCTTTCCACCTAGTTATTTATGTACATGTTTACTTCTCCCAATCAGGCACTAATAATAATGATGTATTCCTATGTTAATACATGCAATACTGGTCCAGACATATACATGGAGCTTTTTGGGTGAAAGCAGGGACAACAAGGTCCTTCGTGTCTGCTTCCTGTTTTTTGTTGGGAGTATTTTTACTCCCCATTTGAATGTTTTGGGAGTTTTTGCCTATTTTTAGGGAGTAAAAGTGGCTGATGCAGCACTTATCTTTAGGGATGAGAATATCAATAAGAGAGTGAGCTTTTCAGAGGAGTACACTGTATTTGCAAATTTGTCTTTATATTTGTTCTCTGATAGATCAGGTAGTTTAATATACACATTGTGCATTTGTATATTTAACTTTATAACTTACAGTATTTGCCCAAGAATAGACATTTTCGACAATCCTTAATGTGGAAAGTCCCAGGGCCATTTTCAGTTACTGTGACATTCCTATCACAACATTCTTTTGAACATGGAACACCTGGGAATCCTAACTATCCGGAACCTCCACATCCACTGCGATGCTTACAATCCACAAAAAGAGTGTAGGTCGAAAAGGTGGGCGATGATGACATGAAAGTCATTTGGCTCACTTTCTTAGGAAAAAAACTAGTGTTATTTCTAAAATGTATCCAGAAATATTAGTACACTAAAATAAATGATGTCAAAGCTTTCGCTATTTATTGCCAGCTGCTGTATATAATCACTGAGCTCTGAAAGCAGCATATTTAAACCCCTACCTTTAAATACTTGACTAATTTTTGAATTTGCCAATATTCTGAGGGTAGGTCAGTGCTCGACTCTTGACGCCTTTCTGGTTGATCTTCCTCCTCATCACTCTCAGTTGAACTTCCACTTAAATCCTCTGATTTCATTCCAGGAGTTTTACTAAAAACAGAAAATATATCAGACAATAAATCGTGTCACTTATGGCAAGAATGATTTATGATTGTTTATGACAGCATCAGAAAACAACCAATAAAGGTGAAAATCACTAAAGTGACCAGAACTAAACTAGCCTACAAAATAATTACATCTTGCCACTTGTGAAGTTTACTGTTTTAAAATGGTTCTGCCTTAAAATAACCAGAGAAAGATAACCCAAAGTAAAATCAAAGAGGACAGATTCAACAGTACAAAACACAATATCACATTAAAAATAATGTAGACAGTGATAACAAAGAAAGTAAAAAATAAAGTACAAATAACAAAATATGCCTCAATGCTTCACTTTTAAAAAGTAATTGCTGTGCAAAGCACTATATAACCTTTTAAAAAGACAAAGTGCATTGAAAATGAAAATGTAAAATTGATGACACCCCATACCTTGAGCACACTGAATGTTATCCATAAATAGTATCCCTATTAACAACTGGACTTTTCGTTTTTCACTCACTTTTTAGTTTTGGTTTTTTGGTGGCACTAAAAGCTACACTTTGAAGTTAAAACCATTGGCATAGGAGGGTCAGATATGGGGGAGATAGGATGTGAGGAGACACACAGCCTGTGGGGTATGTTTGCTCTCTATCTAAAATCTCAATATTCGTGTACCTTATTCTCACTGTGCATGTTCATGTTTCATCCCTTGTACATTGTGCTATCCTTCCACACTTTTGATTTAAAATAACCAAAATGGGACTATATGGAGAAGGACAATAAATATTCTTCACGTTCTTATAGTAATCCATACCCCAGCTAGATGGACCTGTTCAATTAGCAGTACGTCATTCTCGTTCCTCGCTGCCTATGTTTGGTTACAAAAGCCAAAATCATTCTGGGGCTGGTTAGAACTTCATCCAACCTACCGTGGGGTGAAATATAGCCCCTGGATGCCAGAAATAAAGAGGCCAGAGTCATTTATAAATGCTCACCGAAATATAAGGCCAACACATAAATGATGATGCCAGACATAAGGCATATTGAACCTAAATCACCAAGGAAAGAAAGTGGGCTTTAAAATCTAAAGTGCAACCGATATGCGTAATGCATTTCAGTAAGGAAAAGAAAGACATGTGGCTGAAAATCCATGGAGAGTTGCACCCACACAAAGAAACCACAGTGCGTCCAGTATCTTCAATGGCCTATGTTCAACATTCCATTAGAGTGTTCTTTCTAGTACAGGAACCTTCTCATACAGAAACATAGGCATTGGCTGCAGCATGCACCATACAGGTGCAATATTTATAATCTTGCAATGTTGGACAGTAAAATGATGAATGCTTCTGTATCAGCTAATAATACATCACTTTCTATGTACTTGTACTACTACAAATAAAACAAAGATACCACAATACATACAAATATGGGGCATATACAGGGAAAGTAAAGTAAGCAAAAAAGAAGCAGTATCATCAGAAACTGTTCATAACGTAAATTATTATCTTCATGCACAGAAATGATTGCTGTGTTTCAGGCCTGCTTCTTCCCCTGTGTATATGCATTATATGATGCGACTGAACCCTCTACAAATATAGTACCTTTTAAATTTTCAGTTTCTGACTGTCAGTGAAGAAAACCACCTGGCCTAGATAAGTCAGTGAAGAAAAAAGAAGGGGCCAGACATGTGATGTCATCAGTGATGTCATCAATGACATTTGTGATGTCATGGGTGTTAGTCTTAGCACTGCACGGTGGTGGCGCAAGTTATAGTTGCTTAGCTTACCATAACTGGCGAATTTCTGGGGTTTTTAAATTTTACTTGTAACCATAATATCCTTTTAACACACTTTTTCCACTGGTTTTGATAGGTTTTTATTAGCGCAACTTAACCATAGCGTCCCTTTAACAAAGTTTTCTCACTGAATTTCACAGGTTTTTACGAGGATACCATTAATCTGTGTATATGTGCCATACAACAAACTGACCCCTCTGGCTCAATATGATAGCAACAGAGTCTGCAGACACACTGCCCAAATGCTCAGGGGTTGTCTTACATTGTTGGAGCGTGCAGCAAACAAACAGAAGATGTTTAAAGGGCAACACATATTTATACTACAAGGAAAGGTAAGTCTACAAACTCTGTACTTATAAAAGCAGCAGTGCAATTACATAGGTTGTGCAACTTAATGGAATGCACTAAGCAGAAAAATAACATGTGCATCCAACAATATTACCTCAGTGCTGCTTTGCATACACATTGAGAAGCAAATTTCACAAGGAAGTGCACCGTACTAAGAGGAGAACCATACAAAAAAGTAGTAGGTACACCATATTTCTTCCTGTAACTGTGGAGTTTGGTATGTGTACATGACTAGTAAAAAGCATAATTGTTTTTACACAGAAATGGCAAGCACCCTGGAGTGGCTTGTGGAAAATGTTCCTCATGATGAAATGAGTAACGATAGCAACTTTAATGGCACACAGTACCATTTTTGAAGTAGGAAAATAAATGCACATTGCTTCACATGTAACTGAAACATGCTTCCTTTTAACAGTACATACTGCAAATGAAGACAATGGGCTAGAGTTAAAGACATTTCTAGAAAGGCATATGATGGACAATATTAAGTACCACTGCCCCACTTGTACCTGTACCCTTTGCCCCATTCCAGCCAATCATCCCCACAAATTCCCTTTAGTCAAAGACGCTATGATGAGACCTCAATCCCCTCATGACCAGCCTGTGCAAAACGCCAATTCCCCTGTATATGTTTCCCATTCCGACTACCCCTTCCCTTTCCTAATGCAATGTTTTTAGAGTGTGTTAATAAAGTTCTGTGTATTTACTGTTGCTGTGTATGGGTATTTTACATTTTTTTTAAAGCCCCGTTAGGAGTCCGCGGACAGCGCGACTGTCCGGCCTGTCTGTAATCAAAATAGAGGTGTCCTATGGACACCGTGCCTGTTCAGGACTGGCTGTATTCAATATTGAGGTGTCCTACGGACAGCGCACCTGTCCGGACATGTACACAAAATCATAACGCACTTTTATATGATTCAGGGACCCACACCTTGTCCTGCGGACACCTAGACACATCTAATCCCCTGTGCCCGCCAAACACTGCGCCTGTCCGTAAAGCCTGTAAATTTGAGTCGCAATACTAATTAGTTTGGGGATCCCGCCCCTGTCCTACAGACAGCTGGGTGCATGTGCATCTAATCCCCTTTGCCCTCCGAACACCACGTCTGTCCGCAGAGGTCTGTAGAAACGTGACATAGTTTAATTAGTTCGGGGATTCCCATCCCTGTCCTGCGGACACCTGGGCACATCTAATCCCCTGTGCCCTTCAAACACTGCGCCTGTCTGCAAGGTTCGTAAAGTTGTGGCGTACTTTTAATTAGTTCAGGGATCCCGCCCGTCTTACGGACCCCTGGGCACATGCGCATCTGTTCCCCGGTGCCCTCCGAACACTGTGCCTGTCCGCATCTGTCTGCTGCATGCGTCGCACTTTTAATTAGTTCGGACACCTAGGCGCATGCGTACACTGCATCCCGCGCAATAGGTGTCCTGCTGACAGCTATCCCATCCACAAACATTTGTGATGTCACCATGTGACCGCACCCACGCTGAGCGTCAGTCCGTATCCGCTGACGTTGAGACCCCTTTCACAGTTTAAAAATAGAAGTACCAAAAAAATGGTGCAGGCCCCTGTGCAGCCTGCGAAATCCGCATACAGCCTGGCAGTCCACGGACATCCAAAAAACGTAGGTGGTGGCAGCATCTAAACCATTGCACTCTTTTGCGGGAGAAAGTGGTGGCTCTGAAAAGAGCCTTCTTTGTTGTTTTTTCTTTTTGGAAGGTTCTTCCCAAGGTTTAGACAAAATGTAGGCAACACCTACTGTAAAATGCTTGCTATAGTTGCAAAAAAGGCTGCAAAGCATTTCGGATATTTCGCAAAAAAGCAGATTCCCAGCATCAGTAAGATGGACTCCATCTCTGCAAAAAATATTGGTGCTACAAAATGTTATGTTTTCATTGTGGAAGGACGACATGCCAACATCTCTCAAAAATGTGCGGACCAAATGAAGAAGAGCGCAGCCACATCTGTCTCTGGGCAATGCGAGAAAAAATTACTCGGGAGTTAGGAAACATGTCCACGACTTTCCCAAATGCCTCCTTCATCGCAAACTGCAGTAAGATTCTGGTAACATGGCCTAAACTCTACCGTCCACAATGAACAATGATGATGGCGCATCACCAAAGTGGCACAAAGGGGAAGCAAGTCCACCTATTTCATGCCGCGCACTCCATACCAGTGCACATCCACATGAGCAAATCCAAGATGTGCGGCCACTCCACAGTGCGCTGCATACACCTGCAACCAATGTATCCAGGAATCCCCCAAAATCCAGACAGTCTGTCTCCTAAAAGACACAGCCATAGCAATAGCCATCTGCACTCCTCTCAGCAAACAGACTCCTCGCCACACTCTCTCCTTGCACACCACATCCAGGAAACCTTATTGGCTTATCCCCTTGCCTCCACAGTCCCATTTCCATTCGTGCCATCCTCAAAAGCCCCGGATGTGGCACGTGCGATTCGCAGACTACCGCTGTGTCCGTGAATCGTCCAATTCAGGGGGGTGGGGAGATACATTTAACCCAGGGTAGATTTCCTCTTTAGTGGTGGCTCTGAAAAGAGCCTTTTTTTTTAAAGGTGGTCATAAACAAACACCTTTTGTTTTGTACTTTTTTGGGGGGGTTCTCTTGCTTTACTCCTTACTGCCTCACAAACGCCGCTGCAAAGCATCCCTTAGATTGCAAAAAGAAAATGGCATTTCCAAGGATGGACAAAAGAATGCCATCAGCAGTAAAATAGTTCACACTAAGAGAATCAATGTTCTGATTGTGAAAAGTGAACATCCCAGCACTTTGCAAAAATGCAGACATCCCCATAAACAAGAAACCATCCGGCATTTTGCTGGGGTAAGAGGACATTGGGGTTGTTCCATACTGCTCTTGGTGGTATTTGTGGGAAAACCACCTTTGCACTGGGAAAACGCAGCATCAGTTCCTTCACCAAGTCCTTCAGTGTACTGAGCAAACTTGGAGCACAGATGTAACACAAATGCAGTGCTCCAAAATGCATCACTAGAACATCAGGAGTGCTGAAAGTGGCCATAACTCTGCAAAGAGCAATTGCGGCCAGGCACACTGCACCACAAAGCCTCCACTTCTTGAAAACCAAGATTCGCAGAAATACCTCTTCCCGCTGCATAATTTCCAGATCATTTACAAATGTATCTCCAACCTGACTTTCTGCATCTCTGCCATCTTCACTGCACACAGCAATGACAAACAGTATTACCCTCTCTTTCTATGAAGGACAACCTGAACACCTGATTGGCTAATCCCCACAGTCCCATTTCCATGCCAAGCATGCTGAGAAGCCCCGGATGTGGCATGCCCTGTCCATGGACATCCGCGGTGTCCGCAGACCCCGTAACACAGGGCAGCCCTTCTTCCTTTTCCACTTCACTCTTTGCAGCACTCTCTTATTGGCTACTGTTAAGCAGTCACACAACCATCCAAGAACACTACATCTAACTCTGTCATCGCAGTTCAACACTTTAAATGTACTGTTGAACACTCAGAGTACAGGTCTCCTGTTAATAATTCCAAAGCACCTCCATCAAAAAGTACTGTAAAACTCTCCAAGATTTCTGCTTCCACATTCATCCACATCTGTATCCATCAACACAAACTTCAGGTATGCATATATTTTGTAGAGTACATTTGTAACTCTTTTCAAAATGCATGTGAACAGGGTCCCTGCCACTTACCCTGCATAACCTACTCAATAAGCATACTCTCATTTGTCCCATCTCCTGACATCCAGTGGCAGTTTCTTACAATGCTGTGTGCTTTCAATGTTTTCTTTTAATGCCCACTTGCATAACAGTTGCAAATCACATATTTAAATTTTAGCAGCACTCTGTGATTTTTGTGTTTAAAAGAAAACACATTGGGAACATTTGCACTGCAGGTTTAAGTGCCAGATCCTATGTGAAACTTCAATGTATTATCACAACATGCATGCTTGCCCATATCACCCATTGTTAGGCAGAATCATATGCAGTACCCTTTGGAAATACCACACACAATTAAGACTACAAGTGACAGTACAAATTCACTTTTGGTACAAGCCTGTACTACACAGTAAAGTGTTAGCGATGGCTGAGTAAAGTGAGCAGTATCAGTAGTTACACAAAGGACAGCAATTACTATGGTTCAAAAAAACACTGACTCAAGGTTTCTGAGTAAAAGAATATACATTTATTTTACACATCAGTTATAAAACATAACATTCACCACTATCACAATCTTAATACACTACACCACACCCAATAGATTCTGGACAAGTTAAGCTCAAAATGAAGTATGAGCAAAATGGTACTCCAGTAATAAAAATGGAGGGAAAGACAAAGTTAGACAAAAGTTGAGCAGCACCAACAAGTAAGTAAGCAGGGCAATGTAGAAACAGTACCTTCAGTGAGGAAATCAAATCAAGAGGCCTGGGCCAAAGTCAACGGATCAAAGTCTTTGCAGAGGATCACGCAGTTCTGAGTAGTTCTCGGTTAAGTCTTTGCCAAGAGTTCAGAACAAAGTTGGTCGGAGGAAAAGTGACTTGAAAGAATAGAGAAGAAAAAAGCCCTCATATTGGCAAAAGATTTCAAACACTTTCACGGCGGTCGGACGGAACGAACGACCGGATTTGAACAGTACCTTAAATGGAGAAAAAGGCTGCAGCTGAGGCAGATGTTTCTGGCAGGTCCTGCAGGCTCACGGTTCCTGAAGCGACTGTCGGACTGACATGAAGTAGGAAGACTGGAGGGTCCTGCATTGCCCAGGGAAGAAACCAGCAGCAGAGCAAAGCAATGAATAAAAGGTGCGCTCCTTAAAATCCAAACAAGGTCCGTTCCTCCTGGCTATCCGGTTCACTGTAGCTGTGCACAGCAAATTCGACCATAGGAGGGAGGCCTGGCTTGCAGTTTGGCAAACTGGTTGTTCCCACCAGCTCAAGGGGAGAACATTTCTTGCAGATCTTCCCTGTCGTCGAAGTTTGAAGATTCGGACCCACAGCAGGGTTTCACTGGAAGGTTCAGTCGTGGCAGAGGTCCTCTTCTGTCAGCTTCTCTTCGGTTCTCTCGATCCAGTGGCGACTCTCCCTTCTCAGTCCCAGAGACCTGCTTTTTATGCAGTTTTCCCCCATTCGTACAGCCTGGCTGTCAATCACACAGCAGGGTGGCTGTCCCGTCGGGACAGTCACCCCAGCCAATTATACCAGAGTGCGACATGGGTCTCCAAGGAGATCCTGTGCAGGGAGTCTCAAACCCCTCCCTCACATCATGTCCCCCTCAGACATTCAGGTGCCTAAAGAGGACTTCTGTGCGAACAAAGGAACCAAACCTGGTTTGGCGCGCAGAGTAAAATTCGAGAAAGACTTTTACAAAAAGAAATGGCGAATAAACCCAGCCGCAACCGTATAAAGTAAATATGGTCCAGCGGGTTTAAGTTAGAGGCTACTAAAATAGCCTAAAACAATACCAAGGCTATTTAAAATAACCGCAGTAGGAAAAATAGGGTAGTTACCACTGCCACCAGCCAAATCTTAATGAAAAGGGAACGAAATAATGTTCCATGAGAAACACACAAAAAGGGATAACTATTAACCCTTTCCAGAACTCTATGTTAGATAGTTTGTACCGGGTCTGTGAATTTAAAAAGACTAATAAAGTCAATGGCAACTTTACATGTTCTGCGAGACAGTAGTCAGTCCCAGAAAATGGAGTTTAAAGTGGGAAGTCTCAAAAAGACAACCCTGTGTCACTGCACTGAAGGTGCTGTGTAACACACAGTTAAAAGATGATGCCTATGGAGTAAGTGAGGCTCCACAGTCTATGAACACAAAAATGTTAAATGCACACAGCAAAACACATTTAAGAGTGGGGAAAAAGGCACACACTCTTACCAGGTGAAACAAATAAATCCTAGAAATCCAGCAAAGCTGCTGAGGGACTCAGTAGGTAAGGGAAATTAGTCATTCTGGAGAATTCTCCCTAACACCCATTCTAATGTGCAAAGTGCTATTTTCTTCTTTCCTTCTGTCACTTTTACAACCATCTCTCCCACTAACACACCTGCTTCGAAATGCCCAGAATGCACACAGAAATCGAAATCTGTATGTATGTTACCAAAGCAAGGCAAGTACATAGATTGCGAAATTAACTAAATGCAGTACGCTTACAACTACTCGTTACACTATTTGAAGGAAGGCAAATTAATACACGTCTACATTATCAACAGTGCTATCTGTACATTTTGATAAATAAATGAAAGGAACAGGAAAGCATTTCTGCAACATACTGCAATGGCACTCATGTAGCAAGCATCTATGTGTGGGAAAGTTAATAAAATTGCACACCCTAACATTCTTCTTCCCAATATGTACATCTTTCTGGGCTTCTGCCTTTTTCTTAGCCTACTAGGACTTGCACTACTCCATTTCCAATGCAAAGAATGCAACAACAACAACTGACAGGCTTGGAAAACTGTAGCCCCATAGGGCATACTTATCACCGCACCACCGGCCCCCATACCAATGATACTGGTGCTCCCACGTCCCCATTCCTACGCAGTGCTGTACAATATTACACACATACAGAATAACATTTTCCAAGACCTGACTTTCCAGGCCAACATGGCCTGTAATATCCTTGTAAACCTGGGAAGCTTCCTGCCAAACAAGTATTAGGAATTTAGTGGCAACCTGTCTGCACCAACAGCAGTGTTAAAACCGTATTCATAATTATGTGCAATTTTACTTCTTCCTAACAAATCCTCCTAGAATTTAAATATTGTGTTTTACTAGTACAATTATTGTGCCATTAACAAACATACCCACTAACTTCCTTCTTTCACAATTGCAGTGAAGGACAGCCTCCTGAAAGACAGAAACGTCTCTACTGGAAGATAAAACCCAGAAGAAACCTACTCTTCACATCCAACAAAGTTAAGTGCAGTACTGTAGTAGTATTCTTCCTGTTACTCATACAGTGCAGTGTTGTTGTACAGTAGCCTACACAATTCTATCCAACCAAACAGCATTTGCTTCACTCTTACTGATTGCATCTCAGCAGGTCCACTGCTTGTATTCTCATCTGAACACCAGTATCGTAACACCAACTAGTTTTGTGAAAACATCGTAATGTCCTTCCTTAGTCATGCACTGCACACTGTCATACACACTGAAGCAAACCTTTCACACATCAACACACACAGCTACTAGTAGAAACTTCCCAACAAGTAACAGCCCATTGCACAATCACACACCCCTCTATTTATGCCTACCCTGATAGTCAGACACTCATGCACAGTGCACGCAAAAATACATTGCACAACTTTGAAACCCACACTTTCATTTTTTCTCCAACAGACAAAAGAGAATGCCTACCAAAAAGCAACTCTGTAGAAAACAACGCAAAAATAGAGCATATAAAACTAAAAGCATACTAAATAGTCATCCACCTCTAGCAGAGTTTGTACGAAATGTTCAAACAAAGCAGCTAATACAGTCACTGATCAAAACTGAACCAGCTAGCAGGAAAAAAAGTGTAGCCCCTCTTCCAAAATTTTAAAATATAAACAAATGTATTAAGAAGAATACAACTACCAGTAGCGCTAGCACTGCACCTACCAATGTTAATGAGGCAAAGATAAGCATTCCAAAACATTTATTTTACAAACATTTTCCACTGTAGAGGCCTTCAGATCCTTATAAAAGCAGCAGGGAAATCACACTGAACCCTTAAAACGTACCACAGAAAACGGATCCTGGAAGCTCTCATTGACAGTGCAATACTCCTCAAAAGAAAATTGTTTATATTAATTTTAAACAGAATGAAACCACTAATAAATGAAACCACTAACAAAATTAATTAGTAAACTACAAAAAGTACTTCGCAATATCAACATAGATACCTTTGCAAACTTCTGCGCAGGTGAGTGGATTCACACAACCAGCACAGAGCCATATTTCAATGAAGAAGCATACAAACAAGAGCAGACAAAACCAATTACCATACATAACAGTGGCCGAGGGTATGAAATGGTGGACAAAACCCTTATGGCAGAAGAAGCACTCATTGAAAGAATGTCCCCAACAAACTTACAATCAACTCTCCATTCTACAAATGGCCCTGCACCTCAATGTGTAACTTACGAACACAATCCTTCAAATCTTTACGGCAATTCCTCAATCACTATGTAAAAGCGAAAGAGAAAATGAGAATGAAAATAGTGCAAACAATGGACTCCTGTGCAGTGCGCAAATACAGAGGACAGCAAGGACATTCATTAGCCTGCATTTCCAGACGTGCTTGCAGAAGCACCTTCCACCACATCAAAATGTTAGCGACACACCATTCCACTATACAGAATCTTGTCCAGAGACTGTACTATGGAGCATTTAAATCACATTCTCCTACATGGCACAGCCAAAGAACTCTTGGAAGAAATAGACCACATCCATCGCAAATATTTTTGAAGTGAAGAGCACTTACAAAAACCAGTAACTCTAGAGCAGAGTAGTGACAACCTCACAGATGCCAACCTTCTAATACACATGTACAAAAAAGAAATAGCAAAGTTTAAAAGCAGATCTGCTGAAGTACCAAACCAAGTATGTGTGTGTTGCCGCAGAACTTTTTATACAAAGAGCACCAAAACTGTAGATACGGGATACAAAATAGGAGACAATGAGGAATCCCAATGGTTCCAATTAGCAGAAAACAAATCTGAAATTACTAACCCCTCAATACTTTGCACATACTGCACAACAAAGCTTGATAATAACCAAATACCTACACAGGCTATCACTATTAACCTGGAAATATTCCCACTTCCAAAACCATTCCAACAGCTTAATTTGTATGAGAGCATTATAATCCAAACAGTACATTCATTTCAAGCTATAATACACCTTCAACGTAAAACAGCCAGGTTACCGCCTTCTGAATGACTAAAAGGCATTCATGGCAAAGTAGCTTATTTGTCATTAGATCTTAAAGAAAATGTAGACACTCTGGCAGTGCAACGGACAATAAACAATCTTTGATTATCCTAGTGAGTGGTGTACCTACAAAAGACAAAATAATTTGGCAACAACTAGTAGACTTAAACAAAGTTAGACAAGCCCTACAATATCTTACAGAGAACAATGAATACTACAAAGAAATAAACATTGAAGAAAACCTGAGGGAAACCACCTAAATAATTCAGGATTCCTCATCAACCGGCCAATTTGAACTTACAGATCCTATTACAGCATCCAATATTTTAGAGCAGTATACAATTCACCCACTGCACTCCAAAGACAGCATATACAATGCACTAGAAACATATCAAATGCAGCAAGCCAAAGGATCTCCAATCAGCATATGGGAAAAATCATAGAAGCACAAGCCTTTCCTCTGCTCTTTCCTACTGGAAAAGGGGGAAGGCATGATGAAAGATGCACACATATAACAGCATCTGAATACCGCTCTTTACGAAAGTAGTCTGGAGACCCCAGATTCAGACAAAACATTGAATACATATTCCACCTTCCTGTTTGAAAGTGAACTAGCAACTCTGTGTTACGGAATTGCACACACATTGAAAACAGGTTCCAATTTTTTTAACATGTCTGCTATGCAACTACTTCAAAAGGTACAAGACTAAGATGAAGTTTTGCAGTCAAGTATCACAAATCTCTTGGCAAACATGCGTGGTACGAAAGAATATTGGTTCCGACGTCAAGCTGATGTACGGTGTATGCCATGCAACCTTGGCCCACCCACATGGCTTGTCACTTTAAGTTGTGCTGAGTATGCATGGGAAGACTTGCATGACTTCCTACGCATGGCAAACGAAAACAAAGCAGGAATAGACATAAAAACACCAGGAGAACTCTGCACTCTTGACTCTGTAAATGTGTCAAGGTACTTCCATCACCGCTTTATTGCCATGCTGCACTTCATCTGTAAAAAAGCAAATCCTCCCCTCGGAGAAGTGCAAAACTTCTTTTGGAGAAAAGCATATCAATCTAGAGGAGCACCACACATCCACATGCTTTTGTGGATAAAAGATGCTCCTAAATTTGGTCAGGACAGTGATGCCACTGTTTTGCAGTTCATTCACAAATACGAACTTGCAACATCCCTTCACAAAGCACACAGTGAGCTACATGCACAAATTCTGCAGTTTCAAAAACATAAATGTGGCAAATATTGCCGACGCAGATATAAAAACAAATGCAAGTACCACACCAAATGCCGCTTTGGTTTCCCTAGACCTGTTTCAGCAAAAGGACAAGTAAACAGCTACATGTCCTTTGTTAGACACAGTGTGAAAGGCAAATCACCTAAGAACACATACTGCATTAAAAGAAGTGAAGGATCAAAGTACATCAATGATTACATTGATCAATGCGATCATTGACCTCTTGTGGAATGAATACATAGATGTACAGTACATTGCAGACAATTCCACTGCTGTTGCACGATATGTCACAGCCTACCTAACCAAAGCTGAGAAAACAGAGCTGAAAGACCTCTGGGATGACATATCATCTGACAAAACACTGTCACAAAAACTATACAGCTTTGGCATAAACATGCTCTCCCAAAGAGAATGTGGTTGTTACAAAGCTGCAGACCGTTTAGCAGGCACAGCCTTATATGGGAAATCTGAAAACATAGCTAAGCATTGGTCCTGCTGCATCCAGAAAAAGAGTGCTCAAATTGTACCAAGACATAGAAATAATAGCCAAAAATGATCCCAACAGCCAGGACATTTTGAAAAACAATGTATTGGACACATACTACCCAAACAGGAGTACTGCTTTGGAAAACATGAGTCTATACCACATAGCCCAACATTTCTCATACAAGAATAATATTAAACCAGATGAAAAAAAGGTAGATACATAGTCAAAACTTGTGAAGGCAGTCTCATTGAATTTACCAAACCCAGCCGGATTAATCATATGAAGCTATAATTTAAAGCTCCTCAACATGGAGAACTTTACTACATGTCCCTACTCCAACATTTTGAACCATGGGGAAAAGAAGATGATTTATTGGACACCCATGACTCCTATGAAGATGCTTTCAATGCAAATGAAAGCAGCATAACAAACATCAATTTAAAGCAGTCAAAAACATGTTGGACAATGAATGCCAACAGGAGGAAGAAATTCAAGCACAGCTAAATGAAGACACTCCTGAGGGAAGTCAACCTTCTGTTACAGGAAGCCAAGAACCACTTGGCGAGCCACTGTAAATGAAGCAGAATTAGCCATGACTGAAGTAGAAAACACCATGTGTCAATATGAGGAATCTGAAGAAAACTTTGCTACTGAAATCACAACTAAATGATGAACAACATAGCATTTTCCTGGAAGTAACTAAAGAAATGTAACATGCAGCACAAGTAGCTGTCAAAATTATAAACCAGTATTCATGTATGTAAGTGGTGAAGCTGGTGCAGGCAAACATTCTTAATAAAAATCAGCACATTTCTCCAGAAACAGCCCCCACAGGTTTAGCTTCCTACAACATAGGTGGTGTTACTTTGCACAGACTGCTGCTCCTTCCACTGGAACACCAAAACAAATTAGAGTACTATAAACTTTCAACAGAAGCTGCTATGGAGCTATGCTGAATTCTAAAACAAATGAATTCTAAAACAAATGAAAATGCTCCTAATAGATGAGATGAGATGAGCATGGTCTCCAACTTAATGTTGCCTTTGATTTACCTCAGATTGCAAGAGCTCCTTAAAACGAACTACGAAGAACTCTTTGGAGGAAAACACATTATTGTTTTTGGAGATCTTCTGCAATTAACACCAGTGAAAGGTGAACCTATTTTTGAAACCTTAGGACATAAACTGTGCCGTAACACACTTGGCAGCATAGGAAATGTAAATCTCTGGCAACATTTCCAATACAGAGAACTAACTTAAAACATGCGTCAGTCTGCATACCTCACCCATGCTATCATCTTAAAAAGCATTCGGATTGGTCTGCTTTCTAAGGATGCACAGTCTATCTTAAATAGTAGACTCATCCATGAGCAATATGGGCATAACACATCTGCTGCTGATGTCATGGAAAAATGAGCACACAAATGTGAAATGCATGTCCTTAATGCCAACACTAGCAAGCTGTACACAATACAATGAAACAATGTAATAAAAGGCAATGCAACCAATAGTGCAAATTAACTCCATGGACAAACTGGAAGTGCACGGTATGACACTGCCTGTGTGTCAAAAAGCCACAGCGCGACTAAATAGCTTAGATATCTGTATCTCCAACACAGCTGGTTTGGAGAAAATGTTAACATTGTGTTTAAACTGCAGAGTAACTCTAAAACATAACCTTGACGTGGAGCAATGTTTAGTTAATGAAGCACTTGGTACAGTTGTTGGCTTCCAGATATATCCACGTGAAAACAACATTCAGTTTGTCAACATCCACTTTGACAAACTTTCAGAAGTTAAAAGGATAGGATGCTCAAAAGCCCGATTCCTTCTTTTCAAAGACATGTATGTACGCAGAGAACAGTTCTCTCTGTCTCTTGCATATGCAGTCACTATTCACAAATCGCAAGGTCTAACCCTAGATCAGGCATTAATTGACATTGGCAGCACAGTCTTCAGAGAAGTTATGAGTTACGTAGCACTGTCACAGCTACGTACACTTGAAGGACTACTTCTAGTCAATTTTGATACAAAGTCAAGGCTGGCATGCCTTGCATCATAGAGTACAACATACTATGTGCACTCTATACACCCCATTTCGATATGTACCCTGTTCCTCAAAAAGGAAAACTTGTTAAAAGAAAAGTAATGCAAACAGAACTTGTAAGAGATCGCCCAACAGTGCAACAACCAAAGAAATTGAAAGCAGCTGCTACTCCATCAAGAAGAAAACCACAAAAGGATGTAGTGCAAACGCAAGTGCACATCCAACTGCACAAAGAAAGAGAAGAACACGTTACTTGCCCATGGTAATGTTCTTTTGACTAGATGTTCCACCCACATATTCCTTATCTTTGATATTTCCAATATCCAGCTTTCTGGCTACACATTTTTTTGTCAGCAGAGGGTGCTGTGTGCTGAAGCCTGGTCGAGTCGATGTCACTCGGAGGCCTCCGTTTCAAAGTCGACGTCAATGCAGGTATATGTAGCACGTGCAGCGCCCATCGGCCTCCGTTCCGTTTTAACGAGTGGAGCATTACCTTGCGTTCAACAGTTATTCCCATTGAGAGAGCGTAGACTGCAACCGCAAGGGAAGTTCTACTGCGGGTAGGTTGGGGCGGGCCATAAGGAATACATAGGAGGAACATCTAGTCAAAAGAACGTTACCATGGGTAAGTAACTTGTTCTTCAAATGGATTGTGTCCTCTCACGTATTCCTTATCTTTGATACATTCCCAAAGCAGTTTACATAATTTGGAGGAGGGAGTAGAAATTAATATGGTTATGTATGCACAGAGTGCAACACTGCTTTTCCAAAAGCAGAATCTTGGCCCGTGGATGAGTCTAAACTGTAGTATTTAGTAAAGGTGTGCACAGATGACCATGTGGCAACTGCACATATATCCTTTATTGGAACTCCCCTCTGCAACGCAGACGAAGTTGCAACACCCCTGGTCGAATGAGCTCTTTGATGTTCTGGAGGGTCTTTCCTGCCAGTTTTTAACATTCTGATATAGTTAGTATAATCCATCTGGAGATAGTTTGCTTGGTGATGGCTAGTCCCAATTTGTGACTTGAATAGCCCATGAATAATTGGTCATTCTGCTGCAATTTTGCCAATCTGGAGATGTAAAAGGGTCAAGTCTGAAGTCTTTCCTCCTCCTTACCCGGATGTGGTGGAGGGTAAAACAATGGGAATGTTATCTTCTGAGTAATATGAAACTCAGAAACAATTTTGGGAAGAAAAGTAGGCTTCACTTTTAGCACCACTCTGTCTTTATGAAAGACAGTATGAGGAGGCTTGCAGGATAAAGCCTGTAGCTCACTGACCCTTTGGGCTGATGTAATTGCCACTAAGAATACAGTTTTCAGAGTTAAAAGTCTCAATGGATATTGGAAATATCAAAGATAGGAATACGTGGGAAGACACAATCCATTCAAAGTATGTCTTCTAAAAAAACAAGTCGTGCTCCAGCACAATGACACAGACACAGAACTGTCAGGTCCATTCAAATTTTCCAACACAACTTGTGTAAATTGCTATGCAAATGTAGCAATCAATGTTCTGTTCCAATTGCCACCAATTGTTAGAAACATTTACTTGAAAAGCGCAGACCAGTTGTGTTTGCAAATGCTCCTCCTTCATAGAAATGCAACAAACAATCCTGACAACCCTTACAGTGTCTCTGGAATAAGGCACGAATTGCACTACTGTGCGGGAATGGTGAGATTCACCATAAACACACAAGATGATCCACAAGAATTTCTAATGTACTTACTGCAAGTGCTTGAAAAGCAAAAATATACCTATAAATGAAATCTAGATTTCATTTATGTGGAAACATACATGCACTCTCTGCAACCATGTCGCAAAGGATCAGGCCCCTAATGAACGTTTTGTGTCTGTATCTATACCCAATTGTGAATCCATTCCATTTCAGCAGCTGGTGCAAAATGCAAATCATGGTATGTTATGTACTGTTTGCAATTCAGACAATCGTTCCACCTTACACATAAACTCACATAGCCAATATGTAATAGTAACGCAGACGGTACCAAAAACAACTGCAAGCTTACTAGCTTCACACACGGGCAAGTATCGCTTGTCAAGAAAACCTTCACAACAGTAGGCATAATCTACCACACGGGTGCCACAACCAGTGCAGGTCACTGTACTGCATACATTAAAAAGAAATGTGGGTAGTTTGAATGCAATGATACTTCCGTTACTCTGAAACAGAGATTACCAGCAAATCTAACAAATGCTTACTTAATATTAATGGAACCTAAATTTACTCACTGACCTGTAAAAGTAGCATAACCTACTGCCCGATAGACACCAACAGGTATGTCCGTGCAAAAGAAAAATACCCTTCAGCCCTGTAAACTGTAAGAACTTAGCATATACAAATAACCAAATAAATAAATAAATAAATACATAAATAAACAGTTTTTTCCCCAATGACCCAATGATTATAGACACAGAAACAACTGTGGAAAACACGCACTAATTTTGTTTCACACATAGTACTTAAAAAGTACTGAGGATGACGGTCTACAAACTGTCGTCACTAACCTGTAAAACTACCAACTGTTAGAATATGCCAACTACTGTCTAACTGTGTCCATACCACTGCAATGAATATGGCAACTGGCATCTAACTACACCCATAATACTGCAATGTCACTTGCCAATAGTGGAAAACTTGAAATCCACCAACGGGAACGAAAGTGCTTCAAAACATACCCCGTGAAACTGTGAAACTATGAACAGTTAGGGCCTCATTACAAGTCACCCGGTCCGGAAACAACAGTGGTGGTAAATCCGCCACCACAGTTGTTTCCGGACCGGTTGATTCCGAGTCCTGCAGGCGGGAGGGGTCACTCCCGCCAGGTCTGACCTGGCGGGAGTAACACCTACCGCCTGCAGGCGGACATGGAAACAATGGCTCTGTCATAGACGGAACCGGTGTTTCCATGGTCCCCATTCCCATGCACTCCTATTGAACTCCAGGGGAATGGGGCTCAACAGAATTCCGCCTCCAGAATTACCATGTCACCGGGGTTGTAATGCCCCGGTGATTCCGTCAGTCACGGAGGCGGAAAGGAATTACCGTTCCAGCAGCAGCCTGCCGGTTTTTCCAGCACGGCTACCGTCGGACTCGTAATGAGGCCCTTAGACTATGCCAACAGGTATCTAACTGCGCCCATAATAATGCAATATTACTTTCCATTACTATAAGAGTTCAAATCCACCACCAAAAATGAAAGTTCTTCTGAAGACTCGTAAAATAACAGTCAGAATATGCCAACTGGTATCCCAGTACACCCACAGTATCACAATGTTACTTTCAGTGGTGAAACTACTAAAATCCGCCTTCAAGAATGAAACTACTTCAAAACATACCCTAGAGAACTGTGAAACTAGCAACTGTTAGAATATGCCAACAGGTATCTAACTGCCCCCACAATTCTGCAATATTAGTTTTCAATAGTAGAGTAGTTAAAATACACCAACAGGAAACAACTGCATGAACGCATAGTGTTAAAAAGTGAAAAAGGATAAACAGTTACAATACGCCAACTGGTATCTAACTGCAACCATACCACAACCACTTCCGAAAAGAAAAAAAAAACATCATTTCAATTTCTCCGACTGCAACAGTGCTTGAAAACAGCAAAACCACATAGTTGTGCACCATAAACATTCCTGTAAGTACTTCATACTTCGATGAAACATAATGTGGCATGTAACGTCAAATATATGTACTCGATTTTTTTTTTATCCTGCATGGATTTTTTTGCCACAGACCCAATGATTATGCAACCGAACACAGGCACACGTTTATGTTTATTGATTTTGTACCGTGCTACACGAAGGCTTATGGGCGCAAAAGAGAAGACATAACACAGAAATTAAGTCCCTAACATATACTAGGGGTTTCCAGAGCCATACAGAGGAGTGGAGGGCTATACTAACATAACAATAGTGTCAATTTCTTCTTGAACACATCGGTCAATTCAATGGTTCAAAGGGCCAGAGGCAAGGGGTTCCAAGCCAGTGGAGCCGCTATGTTGAAGGCTCCGTTGTGGGTTTTGTTGGTTTTGCAGCGGGAGGTTTTTATAAGGTTCGTATTGTCAGATCTTAGGAATCTCGTGCTTTGCTTTTTTGCTGTGGCTTCCACTAGGTATGTTGGCATGTGACCCAAAATGCATGTATAAATAAAGAGAAGCATTCTAAAGTGTACTCTGGCCTGGATGGGGAGCCAGTGCAGGCTCCGTCTTGCATCAGTACATGGTCCCTGCGATTGAGGCATTTCACAACCGTCACTGCCCCGTTCTGGATAGCCTGGAGACGTTGAAAATCAGCTTTAGTGATGCCGACTAAAAGGCTGCAACAGTAATCTATTTTAGAACCAATGATTGCTCTAGCTAACGTTTCTGAGTTTTCCTCTGATATCAGGGGGCGAAGATGGCGCAGCAGCTTGATGAAATAAAATGACGAGGAGGCCAAGCTGTTCACTTGTGCCTTCCTATTCAAGTTTTTATCCAGAATAACGCCCAGGTTCTTCACTTTGTTTTGGACCTTGATGTTGCAGTTGTCTATATTGAAACTGATATACATCAGATCCAGTTTGGCAAGCCTGGTATCAGAGCCAACAATCATGAGCTCTGTTTTTGCACTATTCAATGCCAGACCGTTCAGGACCATCCAGCTTTGTATGGCGTGATATTCTTTGTTAATATTTGTTTCATCAACGCCGTGTGATCCGGAGATAGGAATGACACATTGTCCACGTAATTCATGGATTATTTGCGCCAAAAAAAAAAAAAACACAGGATTTGTGCGCCCGCAAATCCCCATTTGTTAAACAGAGATTTGCGGGCAGAATGGCGCACAAATCCCGTTTTTTTTTGGCGCAAATAATCCATGAATCAGGGCATGTGTGTCGTCAGCATAGCTGGCGAATATGATTCCTTCTCATTCCAGCATATGGAAGAATGGCACCATAAAGATATTATAGAAATATGGTGACACACAAGCTCCCTGAGGGACTCCATAGAGCAAATGTGTTGGTTTTGCTTCTGCTACCTCACTTGCCACTCTCACCAATCTACCGCTCAGGAATGATGTAACCCATTGGATAGCCTGAGCTGAGAAATGGGCAGTATCCCTTAACCTAGTGGTCAAGATGGAATGATCCACCAGGTCAAACACTGCCAAGAGGTCTAAAATCATGAGTAGGGATGTGTGAACACCATCCAAAGCTTGGAGCAGCTGGGATTTTAAAGCTATAAGGGCGGTCTCAGTCCCATGATTTTGACGAAAACCTGATTGATATTTATGGAGGATCTGAGCACTGTTAAGGTAGTGTGAAAACTGATTGTGTGCGACCCTATCCAAAAATGTCAGCAATAAAGGAGTATTAGAAATAGGTCTGTAATTAGTGTGCATCAGAGGGCAAAAATTTGTTTTTTTCAGTAATGGAGTGATCCAAGCATTCTTAAGATCATTTGGGACACAGTTCTAGGAAAAGGAGGTGTTGAAACATTTTGTGAGGGCTGTGATGAGTATGGGAGAGCATTCCTTTATAATCACAGCAGAGCAAGGATACCCCCCTGCAGCTGGTGGTTTTATGTTGCGTAATGATTTTGGATGGATCTGTTTCCGAAACAGGGGAAAAGTTAAATGTGTGAAGTTCTTCATCCTTTTGGGGTGATGTGACGAGATTCACTTCAAGATCTTTTTTGCTGAAGGATAATTTTTTCTCTTTAATAGTCTCTTTAATCTTGTCTAGTTTGTTGAACATAGCTGACGGAAAGTTTGCACACCACGTCTCATCTTTTATGGTGGGATCTTGTTCAGGGTCCTTTAACAGTTCCTGTTCTTTGATAAAATGTTGAAAGGCTCTTTGCTATCTGATGTGGCATTTATTATTCTACAATTGAGTGATTACTTTTGTGCTGCGAAAATCGCTGTTTTATATGAGGTTGCTGCTTTTTTATAAATGTCCAGACTGTTGAAATCCCGGGACTGACACCATGCATAAAAAGATTTATTTTGTATGGCTTTGAGCTCCTTAAGATTGTCATTATACCAGGAATTACTTTTATGTTTCACCTGGCATTTTTCCTTAACCGGAGCTAGAGTCTCTGTGACAGCTCGCAGAGATTTAACTAGCTTGTCGGTAGTGTCCTTTAACTTTCTGGTATTAAGAATTTCTTTATTCAGAGATGTTGCCCATCTTCTAAGATTCTCTAAGGTCAAATTCATGTGGCTTCTGACTGTAATAAAAGCCTTCTTTGCAGCTAGTCTCTTTGTAAAGAGACTGATGCAAGTCTGAAAATAAGTACAATAGTGATCCAACCATGGGCACAGTATAACTTCACTGGCTGATAGATTAAGATTATGGGCCGTAACCCAGTCCAGAGTATTTCCCTTTATGTGAGTGGGCTCTCTAATGAATTGTGAGAAGCCCAACGAGTCAAGAGAAGTTGCCATCACGCCTGCCATGGCCTCCTTGTCACTGCCCAGCCAGAGATTAAAATCATCCAGGAGGATTAATTTTGTGTTAGGGTTAAGAACAGAAAGGAGATAGTTGGGAAAGTAGATAGTTGCTCAGCTGAATCGGGAAATTGGGTGCTGGAGTAGGTGCCCTGTAATATAGCAGAATATTAAGGGTAGTTTCTGCACTAATTCCAACTTTGACCAATAGGAGTTCTGTCCGTAGAATGACTTCGACCTTACTTTCCCAAATATTTAGGTCTGACTTAAGGATCAGAGACACTCCCCCACCCCTGACTATCAACTCTATCCTGCCTTATCATGCAGTATCCTTCTGGCTAGGGCCAGTGCCAGAGCTGGACCTTCAGCTTCGTGGCTCCATGTCTCTGTGAGGGCAAAAATGTCCAAGATACGCTCCTCAATATGCGTGGCTAGAGCAGTCACATGTTTAAGGAGCGATCTTGGGTTTAGCAGCATAAACTTCAAAGTGCACGAAAGTGGTGTCGCTGGAGTGTTGTCATGTATGGAACTGGCTTGATTGCACAGTAAAGTTGTTTGAAGCATAGTACTTGTAATGTACTAATTATGAGGGTCTACAAACTACATGAATATGTGAAATTGTGTAGAGTACGACATTATAAAGTACCTTACCTAACATATTATGCTGTTTTTTTCCCACAGAGAAAGAAACAAAGATTTCTCCTGCATTTCCACATGCAAGAAACAGAATGTGTGCCTGCAATGGCACAATGTCCAAAAGTGTTATTTCCACTTCAATGATATTCTGTCACTGTGTTCCGAAAAGTATGCAGTGTCTTCACAGTACGTATAATGAGTAAACACATATTAGTGTCATGCTTCTTTCTAATGGGCAAATTGCATTTCTATACACATTTTTGTGCAATACTTATGCCAGTGGTCACATTGTTGGGTGCATGGGCGTATTATCCTGTGGTGGTTGTGGCCAGCCGCTAGACTCTTGGGTGCATGGCCTGCGGCCTAAAGCCATGTACCCACGAATCTAGCCAGTGGCCACAACCCACACACAACAATTAACCTTTACCTTCCCAATTTGAACACCATCTGCACATATTGAAGTAGACCGCCAACCCTATTTTTCCCCATTGCCAATAGCACCATATCATCCAGACTCCACTCCCCTACTGTAAAAAGCCCTCATGCAGTCACCAAATAAGCCCAAACATGTTTCTGCAACTAGCCACCAAACACTAGTTGTGGGTGAAGTGTTGGTTGCATGGCTGTATGATAGTGCAGCCGTTCTGCCATTGCCTAGATTCTTGGAAGTATGGCCCATTTTTAGCCTATCCAAACATCCTCCTTTCATCTACATTGCACTCCCCTAACCTAATAAAGCCTGCCTGCAGTCACCACATAAACTGTCCACCGTAAGGCCTAGTCTAAGCACTACTGTAAACATATTATTGTAATGGTTTTTTCCAATAGCCAAATCCCACTTCTGTACACATACTATTATAATACTTGCAGCCAGTGGCCAGACTCTTGGGTGCATGGCCTCCGGCCACAACCAACACATGACACTTTGCCCTTTTTAACCGACACCAATATCAGCATATCATCTACATTCCACTCCCCTTCCCTAATGAAGCCTGCCTGCATTCACCACATAAGCCACCTGCCCAAGACCCTGTCCGTGGGCTACCCTGGTGTCTGTGGACTGCCGCGCTCCGCATGGTCTATTTCCACCTAAGCAAATACACGATATCAACCATCTTTAACTCCCCCACCCTTCCCAGACCCTCTTCCCAACACCAAATGCCCCAAAACATGTTTCCCAGCCCTGTTCCCCACCGCGCTATCCGCGGACAGCCATGGCTATCCATGGATAGAACATGGCGTGCGTTTCGGAAAAATATGACTCACCTCACGCTTTTCACCATCCAATCAGCGGGCGCATTGGGTGTACACGAATATCACAGCGCCCTTCGGACCAATCGGAGTCCTGTCCGCAGAGAAAGGACAGGAAAATGGGTTGGCGGAGCGGACACAGATATCACTATTTTTTTGGGACCTACATTTTGCCTGTTTTAAAGAAAACTATTGGACGAATTTACACCAAATTTACAAACGCACGCTTTTGGGAGCAAGCCACCACCCCTGCGCACATTTGGTGAAAATCCGTCCAGCAGTTTGGGCTGTAGGCGGGAGCAGAATTTATGACCCCTCTATAACTTTGCCCCTCCCTTGACCAAACCTCACCAAACTGCCCAAAAAAAGTCAGAGCGGGCCATATACTTTTTTTGCAAAGTTTTGTAAGCATTCGTCCATGGGGCGCTAAGTTATAAGCCGTCCACAAAGTGCTCTTCCTATGAGTTGAGCAACTTAACCATAACTACACGCCCGCTACCGCAGGCCGTGTAATATATACATATACATATATATGGGATACATTACTCACCGTAATCGTATTTCTGATGCTTGTATCTGCTTAGATTCACATGCTGTGCATAGGCCGACATCTAGTGGAAGCTGCGGAGTATTACAGTTTGTTTTTCGAAACTCGAAAATGGGCGTCAACACAGGGCGTGCCAGTAATACTATCCCTAGTGTGACGTCCACTGTACCCAAGATCCCTCACGCGTCTAGGATCCTCAGATTGTATTTTTTCTGACATGAGGTAGCATGAGGAGTAGCGTGAGTACAGATAATCCAAGCAGATAGACAGAAAGGTAAGACTATAAGCAATCATGCGCCTTCTCTCGGAGGGGAGGAAGGGTGGGTCGCATGTGAATCTAAGCAGATACAAGCATCAGAAATACGATTACGGTGAGTAATGTATCCCTTCTGAGGCTTGTGGAATCTGCTTAGATCACATGCTGTGCATAGATTAGCGGGCAGTACCAGAAGAAGGAGGTGGGATGTGAGAAGGGTCATGAGCAAATAAGTGTCTTAGAACCGCTTGTCCCACTTGTGTATCTGCCTTGGAATGGGTGTCAATGCAGTAATGCTGAGTAAAAGTGTGAATAGAGCTCCAAGTAGCTGCTTTGCAAATGGTGTCAAGGGGTACATTTGCAATGAAAGCCAGCGTGGCCCCAATGCCTCTAGTAGAGTGGGCCCTTGGCGTAAAAGGCAGAGTCTTTTCAGAGAGTGAGTAACACAGCTGGATACAGTTAATAATCCACTTCGAGATGGCACCTTTAGAGATGCGATCCCCCTCTCTGCCTGTAGCTACGGAGACAAACAGTTGATCTGTTTTCCTTGGCGGTCTTGTTTTATTTACATAGTAGAGGACCGCCCTACGCACATCTAGGGTGTGTAGTTTCACCTCAGCCGAGCTTTGCGGGTTCTGGAAGAAAGCCGGAAGCTCGATGGACTGGTTTACATGGAATTTTGATATAAATTTAGGTGAGAACATAGGGTGTGTGCGTAAAACCAGTTTGTCTTTATGGATAGTAAAGAAGGGATCCTGCACTGACAGAGCCTGAATTTCACTGACCCTTCTTATAGAAGTAATAGCTACTAAGAAGGCCATTTTATAAGTCAGGTGTTTGAGACTGCTTTTATGCATGGGTTCGAAAGGGGGGCCCATGAGCTTGGCTAGCACCACATTAAGGTCCCAACCTGGTGGTGGGTCTGAAATAGGAGGGTGAAGTCTCTTTACTCCTTCCATGAAGGCTTTAACTACTGGTACTTTCCACCACGAAACCTTGCTGAGTTAAAAACCAATCCTGCATCTAGCAGGTGGAGCATGTATGTAACAATAGTGGAAGGAGTGCAATCAACTGGGTTGATTTGTCTACTCTGGCACCAGATAACAAACCTCTTCCACTTGTGAAAGTAACATTGCCTTGTGTTTGGTTTCCTAGATTCCTTTAGGATGTCCATACACCTCTGTGGCAAATTGAGGTGTCCAAACTCTATGACCTCAGGAGCCATGCTGCCAGGTTCATTGAGTTGGGTTGCTGGTGCACTGTTTGACCCTGGTGCTGGGACAGTAGGTTGTACCAGGCTGGAAGTTTGATGGGCTCGCACACCGCCAGCCTGCGTAGGTGTGGGAACCACGGTTGTCTTGCCCACATGGGAGCAACTAGGACGAGCATCATCGATTCCCTGTTCATCTTGTTCACCACTTTCCTGATGAGAGGAGTTGGTGGAAAAGCGTACGCAAACATCCCTGACCAGTTCATCCACAGGGCGTTCCCATGGGAGTCTGGTTGGGGGAACCTGGATGCAAATCCTGGGCATTGTCTGTTTTCGCTTGTGGCGAATAAGTCTATAGTGGGGAAACCCCACTGAGAGAAGAGATCTTCTACGACCTCTCTGTGAAGAACCCATTCGTGTTCCTCTGGGAGGGAGTCTCTGCTCAGAGCATCCGCTAGGGAATTGAGCTCCCCTGGAACATGTTGTGATGCCAGGAAGATGTTCCATCTGAGTGCCCATATCCAGATTTTCTGGGCAAGCTTGGACAGATTTGGCGAGCGAGTCCCTCCTTGCTTGTTCAGGTAGAACATGGCTGTAGTGCTGTCCGTCCGGATTTGCACTGACAGGTTTAGTAGATGGGGCTCGAACGCCTGAAGCGCTCTGAATACTGCCAGAAGCTCTAGCAGGTTGATGTGGTTCTTGGCCACTGATTGAGACCAGAGACCCTGAGCTGTGTGGTGGAGATGGTGAGCTCCCCACCCTGTCAGACATGCATCTGTCGTGACTACTGCCTGTACTTCGGGATCGTAAAAGGGTTTTCCCTGTGCCAGATTCTCTCTTGTCCACCAGTGAAGGCTTTGTACCAGTGTTGGCGAAATGACCACTACATCGTCCCACTGACCACTTGCTTGAGACCGCTCTTTCGCCAACCATTCCTGCATGGGACGCATGCGCAGGCGCGCGTGGGGGACCAGGTAAATGCATGACGCCATCATGCCCAGTAAACGCATTGCTTTGCGTACCGTTATTTGTTGACCGGACTGATAATGCGGAATTTGCAGTAGTATTTTCCGAATTCTTTCTTCTGAAGGAAAGGTCAACCCCTCCTGGGTATCCAGGATTGCTCCTAGGAATTGTTTTGAGGTGCTTGGCACCAGGCTTGACTTCTTCTCGTTGATTGAGAAGCCTAACTCGTGTAGGAGGTCGATAGTCCTTTGAATGTTTGTCCTGCAAATTCCTGGGGTTTCCCCCGTTATGAGCCAGTCGTCCAGATAAGGGTACACTGGGATTGCCTCCCTGCGTAGGTGTGCAGCCGCCACCGCCAGTACCTTGGTGAATACCCTTGGTGCTGAAGCTATCCCGAAGGGCAGTACCTTGAATTGGTAGTGGCGACTGTCCACCTTGAAGCGCAAGTACTTTCTGTGCGCTGGGAACATGGAAATATGAAAATAAGCATCTTTCATATCCAAGGTTGCCATGTAATCCCCCTTTTTTAGGAGGAGGATTACCTCTTGTAGCGTGATCATACGAAATTTTTGGGGCTTGACATACTTGTTGGCAGGCCGTAAGTCCAATACTGGGTGCATTGTCAAGTCTTTCTTTGGCACAAGGAAGTAAGTTGAATAAATACCCTTGTTTACCTGGTGTCCCGGGACAAGTTCTATCGCGTCCTTTTGTAGAAGAATGGCAATCTCCTCGAGGAGAATCTTCTGATGTTCTAAGGAGTGTACTCTTTGTCGTGGAGGATGGTTCCGGGGACGCTGCAGTAGCTCTATACAATACCCTGTGGATACTGTTGACAGCACCCATCTGTCTGATGTGATCCCTTCCCAAGCCTGGGTGAAGTTTGAAATGCATCCCCCTACTGGGGTTGCGTGAGAAGGGACCCTGAACTGAGCGTCACTGCTTTGGTGGAGGCGTGCCGCCTCCTTTACTGGGGCTGCCTCTGCCTTTACCACGTCCTCTCCTATTACCCCTGCCGTAACCCTGGGTAGACTGTTGGTTGTTGTTCCACTGTGTACCCTGCCCCTGGGAATAGTTAGATCCTCTCTGGGAATTTTGGCCGCGTGGGCGACGAAAATTACTATTCCCTCTCTGGTTAGGGGGTTTATTGGTTAACTGGCCAAGGGACTTGAGTGTCTCGTATTCGTCCTTGGCATTTTTCAGTGCGTCTTCGACCGCCTTACCAAACAACAGATCGGCTTCCACCGGTTTGTCCAACAAGGATGCCTGTGTTTCTGCCTTAAAACCAGACTGCCGTAACCACGCATGTCTCTTGATAACAGTACCTTCTGCTATCAATTTGCCTGCGTTGTCCGCAGCGTCGAAGGTTGCTTTCAAAATGCAACCAGACACGGCTCTACCCTCTGCGGAAATCCGAGCTAATTGGCCCTTTAACGGTTCAGGAGCAGAGGCTATGAGAGCAGCGACTTCTTCCCACTGATGGCAGTTGTAGCTGGCCAACAGGGTGGTGGAGTTAGCAATCCTTGCTTGATAGGCGGACGTTGAGGCTACCTTCCTGCCGAAACCATATAGTTTTTTGCTCTCCTTGTCGGGAGGAGCTTCTGACGAAGACAAGGGTGTCCCAGCCCTCTTACGAGTGTTGGTGACAACTAGGGAGTCTGGCTTCAGATGTCCTCTTATATAGAGAGGGTCAGACTGTGCTGCCCTGAAAAGTTTTTCAACCCTGGGATTGACTGCTCTGGTGAGGTTTGGGTTCACCAGGGACGGATCTATTCTCCGCTGAATGGATTTAAGGATAGGGATGGTCTGGGCAACAGGCCTCCTTTCTCCCACTAACTCTTCCGCGAAGTCCCTTTCCTCCTGTACACCGTGGGTGTCAATGTGGAAATGTTCTGCTGCGCGAGTGAGAACCTCATTTAGGAGGGGTTGGTTATCGACCGGGGAGTCGGTAACCGGGGCTTCGTTCTCTACCGGGGAATCTACTCTGTATGTTTCCGGGTCATCCTCTTCTTCTTCCTGGTCCTCATCGTCCCCATAGTAGCCCGTCCCGGTTTGCTCTTCTATCATACCAAATTCTTGGTCTTCACAAAAGGAAGCCTCTCCTTGATACTGTGAGTATGGAGTTGCGTAAGGTTGTACCTGGAAGGGTTCAGACCTCATCGGGGTTTCAAACCGGCCCTTCTTACTCGGGGGGATAGGATCAGTAGAGCCTGAGGGTGTGGCCCCTTGTGGATCATACGAGAGGAAATGTTATGGATTTTTATCATAAAAATCAGCTAAAGAAGACATTCTTGACATGACCCTATCTATGTCTTCACTAGACCATTTTTTGGAACTGGGAATGACTCTCTCAGCAAGTCTATGGGATTTATCTTGAGAAGCTTTGCTGGTTGTGGACCTATCAGCAGACCTGGGCTTGTCTGTCTGTTTAGGGGGGGTGGAGTGTTTCCCAGGTGTGGAAGAATGTACAGGTAGTTTCTTCTGCTGTTTTCCCCCCTCCCCGTGCGTAGAAAAATGTTTTCCCTGTCCCTTAGTGGCTCCGGAGTTTTTCGACGCCTGGCGTCGAGGATCGGGAGAGGTGTCCCTGTCCTTCGAGCGTGGGGCCTCGCTGGCTTTAACTGCGGGCTCTAACTCCTGGAGCGCGGCCTGGGGGTGGAAGTCGTCTTCGTCTTCCGACAATCGAACTTCTGTTAGCCTAGGGAGCGAGGCACTCTTGGCAAGACTGGATGATTGCCTGGAGTCATGCGGCGATCTTGATCGAGAGCGCCCAGAGGACACCGAATCGGACCGTTCTGTCTGTGCCTCTTTCCGAGAACTCGACGTCGTCGAGTCTCGGTTGGACTTAGTGGGCCTCATCACGACTTTGGCGGTAACCCTTAAATCCGGCAGTAGCGCTATTACCGCCGGATTTAAGGATCCGCCAAAGCAGGACTTCGGCGGATTTCTCCCCAGCTCTGAGCTGGGGGGAAATCCGCTGAAAATTCACGCTATTACCGCCGGCGGGAAATCCGCCGGCGGTATTAGCGCGAAATTTCCCCATTGAGCCCAATGGGGCATTCCCGAATGGGCTCAATGCGGAATGGGGATTGACATTACCGCCGAACTCGTGATCCGGCGCTATTAGCGCCGGGGAGTTCGGCGGTAGGGCTAATATCGCCCGCGCTAATAGCGTTACCGTTACCGCCCAAGTCGTGATGAGGCCCAGTGTGTTTAGTGTGTGTAGTATGTGAAGCGCTTGTGTCGCCGGGGGTCTTCCCCATAGCCGCCCTGCCGGACGACCTTCCGAGGTCGGGGACCTGCGCTCGGCTGTCTTTCGACGCCGTAATACCCTTGCAGTCCGAAAGTACGGCGTCGCTGCCATCGCTGAAGGCGCCCTCCGCTGCCATGGCTGCCTGCCTGGCGTGGTGGGCCCAACGCTTCGTTGAACGGTCCTTAAGTGTCTTAGGTTTAAACCTACTACACGCTCTGCAGTTCGCTTCGGGGTGGTCCCTCGGCAAGCAGAGATTGCACGTGGCGTGCCTGTCGACCCAAGGGTATTTGCGATTGCACTTGGGGCAGAATTGAAAAGGGGTACCCTCCATACGCACCTTGAGGCAGCGGGCTGTTAAGTGTAGGAAATGTATAAGGTGTACCTATATATCAAGAGTGTAGAGTATGTACCACCCCCCACTCTCCCTACTTGCAGGGCCGAGGCCAGCGGCCTACCAGGCCCGGACCGAGGCCAGCGACCTTCCGAGGCCCAAATCCGTCGTGCAGCAGCCGGCGGTCGATTTCTTCTCCAGCCGGCGTTGAGTGTCGAAGTTCGACGTTGGGGTGGGGAAGGATGTCAATAGATTATTATTTTATAATATAGCAAAAGTATGGCTAAGGCCAGGGGACTCCGCAAAATGCTTCCGACCAGTATGGCGGAAAAAAACAATCTGAGGATCCTAGACGCGTGAGGGATCTTGGGTACAGTGGACGTCACACTAGGGATAGTATTACTGGCACGCCCTGTGTCGACGCCCATTTTCGAGTTTCGAAAAACAAAAACTGTAATACTCTGCAGCTTCCACTAGATGTCGGCCTATGCACAGCATGTGATCTAAGCAGATTCCACAAGCCTCAGAAATATATACATACATATATACTACTTTTTATTTAGTATAATTTTAAACATGTTTCTTAAATTGTTTTATTGTGCAATCTGTTAAACCACTATGTTTAATTTATTCCACCATTGGACTACATGAGGTTTTACTCCAGCCCAACATGGCCGCCCTGGTTTCAGACCTATGGAGACGGGCAAAATGGTAGAGGGACTACTCTGCAATATGTATGGTGATTTTTTTCTCTGTTCCCCTAACGTGACCAAGCGCTCAGGGAAGCGCAAAGCGCGTCGTTCAGGACCCCCCCCTTGGCGTCCTGTTTTGTTTGCTGTGTTTGTTTTGCCTAATTTTTTTACCATTATTAAACTTGTTTCTTTACTCTGATTCTAGTTTGTCATTTTCAGGATTTGCAGTGCCTCATTTGTGGAGTGCATTTTTTTCCTCTGCTGTGTTTCACGATATATATATATATATAGATATATTTTATATATATATATATATATATATATATATATATATATATATATATATATATTACACAGCCACGGTAGTGGCTGTGTAGTTATGGTTAAGTTGCTGTTTCCATAGGAAGAGCACTTTTTGGGCGGCCTATAACTCCGCTCCCCCTGGACGAATCCTCACCAAACTTTACAAATAAAGTATACAGGCTACTCAGAATTCTTTTGCAAAGTTTGGTGATGTTTGGTTCAGGGGGAGAAGTTATAGGGGGGTCCCAAAACATCTTTTTTTCCCATAGACTGAATGGGGGAAAAACTTTGCGCACGGCTACAGGCCAAACCGCTGGACGGATTTTCACCAAATTTGCGGCAGGGGCAGGGGCTTGGTCGCGAAAGCGTGCTTATATAAATTGTGTGACAAACCCGTCCAGTAGTTTCCTTAAAAACAATCAAAAAGTATGTCTCTAAAAATTAGTGATATATATGTCCGCTCCGCGGTCACACTTCCTGTTCGCTCCGTGGAGAAGATTTTAATTGGCTATTCCATGACATGCTGCCCTCGACCATGTTGCGCTTTCACCGATTGGTTGTGCCATAGCGTGAAGTGCGTCATAATCTTTCGATACGGCCGCCATGTTTACTTCGTTTTCTGTTGTACGCGGACATTGCTGCTAACATACATAAACGAAGAAGACACCAATGCACTTGTTACACTTATGGAACACTGTTTTGAAAGGTGAGCGTTAATGAGATGTGGCAGTAGAAAACATTGGTGCATTCTTGTTACCAGTGTCATACGGTACAGTGGGACTTGCTACTCATTGTACGACATGAACTCACTGCGTCCATGTTATAATACATAAACAACATTACTGCGGTCAGACTGGCGGGAATCTGAGGCAGCCACCTGCACTGTTCCGAACACACAGCACTTCTGCACGTGTACGGGAGTAGCGTTTCTCATGAATAGCTGCTGATATGTTGTTACAAAATGACAATGTATTTGCATTCGGAGTGAAGGTCACTTGATTTTCTCTTTTCAATACGAGCTCAGTATGTCCACATATTTGTCGGCACCCATAAGGGTCACTTGTTTTTTGACCTTGAGCTACAGGGCAAAAGCAGAAAGAATGCAGGGAGTAACAGTTTGGAAAACATATCGTTTGATAAGGTTATGCTTCAAAAACGGCCACATATTTGTCAGCACCCATAAGGGTCACTTGTTTTTTGACCTTGAGCTACCGGGAAAAAGCAGAAAGAATGCAGGGAGTAAAAGTTGAAAAACATATAGTTTGATAAGGTTATGCTTCAAAAACGTTTGTAAGGAACATGAAATATCAGTTCCCGAAGAGGCACTATTCCAAATACCCTACTGTCTGACTGTTCCGAATGCTATGGAGGCGGTCCACATTATGTAAGTTTCTTTTTGACGCCTGTATACCCAACTGGCATTACATTTTTAATTTCGAAAAAGAAAAAATGTATTATCGCTAATGAATTACAAGGTTTCTGTGCCGTTGAAATTCTTTTTCCCATTATGGAGATTGCACATTGTCGCCGTTTGTAGGGTGCCACTACATTTCCCCAAATTAAATTAATATTTAGTAAAAATGGTATGTGTTACAACTTTGGTTTATGCAGAGGTTGCGTATTGATACAAGTTTTATTTCCCCTTTCCCGCTCAGCTACTTCCAAAGAACATTTTTATTATTAATAATGACGTACCACCTTTCTGTACCGTTGACATTTTTTTCCCCTTTATGGGGATTGAATATTGTCTCCATCTGTAGGGTCCCACTACATTTCCTCCTATTAAATACATTTTTACTGAAAATGTTATTATTACAACGTTGGTTTGTCCAAAGGTTGCCAATTGACACATGTTTTATTTCCCCTTTCCCCCTCAGCTACTTCCTTCCCTATTGTGATTGTCATGGATTGCAGCTGCCGAGTGATGGCTTTTTTAACCGTCAAATGCAACTGTTTGTCACCGGTTGTTTGTGCATTATAATTCAGTGGGGTGACCGTGTCTGACCTCTATGTCCTTACGCTGCTGTCGCCATAAGGAGTAACATTCCATCCTTTCTGGTGGTGTAGATCACAGCGATTGACGTCGTCTTGCAAATCAATGTGCGAGGGAAACGACTACTGTGCTGACAATGCATAATTTCTATGTGGGAAAACAACAACATGGCCATCACCATTAATATTTTCATTGTCGACCAAAGAGACAAACTTACTATTTCTATGGAAATGTGAATAGGGCAATCATTTTGCAGTTTATTGTGAAATAAAACTACTTTACAAATTGCATTGGGCGATGATTTCGCACAGTTTATCGTGTAATAAAACTACTTTACTGATTCTTAAATGTTAGTGTTTCTTTTACAAATTTACTCTCCTATTTCAAAATGTGGCGTGCTAAGTTGCAGGTCGTAATTTGTTCTTTTGTAGGTGATGCATCACGGCAAGTAAGTCCTTATGGACGCATTTGTTTACGCTGCCAAGGAACGTTATGGAAAAAGGTATTGCATACCACTTGCTTTGGCTACGGGAGGGTCAGGCCCATCTCGTATGCTTTAGTGCCGTCAGGCCAATTTCTGTCACCCACATGCCCCATTAACCAACATCAGCTCAGAATGATTAGTATATTTCTAAAAGAGGAAAAATGAGGTAAGGTGCACTGTAAGTGTTTGCTGTATAGAAATGTTTGTAAAATAATACATGGTTACACCCTCCCAATACACATATCTTCACAACTTTCGACCTGTGCCACTTATGAAATTAATAGTCGAGAGGTGAGTGGTAATGGTGTTGCTTGCAGTATTTCTGACGTGATTGCGCTTGACATCACAGAGTTTGTTGGGATTTTGTGCAGACGTAAGAAGACGTGCAAGACGCAACTTTATCGTTTGCGTTTTGTACGCATATTTTTACAAAACAAATTACTGTATGTACAACACATGTATGTACAGCTCAATGCCAACGGCCGAAAAGGTTTGTGTTGTGCATGTAGTAGTGTTTTGATGTTTGACAAGTGTTGTCATGTACATAACAAATCAACGGTACATCTTCCGTCTCTGAGGGGTAGGCTCTAGGTATGGTTAGTGGCCACAATGTCGAGGATGTGGGTACTGCCCATTACAGGAAGGGACAAAACATTGCATTGAAGTCACCATCTCCACCAGGGACTGGCTTTCTGGTAAAGGTCTTCCTCATAACGACATATTTCACAAGGAAGAAAAATGTGGTCCTGCCATTACGGTCACACGGTTTCATTTTTCCTTTCTGCAGGCTGTAATGGAAAGCGAAGAAGGGTTTCTATCCAACACCCGTCTTCCCTTTCTATGGTGGCCATTTTGGAAAAGGATTTGTTTTCTTCAACCGGGAACGCCAGAGGCGTTCCGGTTGAAGACAAATAATCCTCTTTTTTGGTACCACGGGTTACTGCTGTAAAATCTCGACTGCTAATGGCATTCATCCCCCATTTTTTGGGGAGGAATGGGGGTTAATGATCCAGAGACGTCGGTATGCACTCTTGATTGTATTGTGCTGCAAACTTGCCTTGTGGAGCTCTGCGCTGGAAATTTTGCAGTTACAAGTTCCTAAAAGAATATACAATGTACTTCCGCACTATCAACCAGACACATATGTTATTGTGAAGTGTGTATGAGTTTTTGAACATGCCCCCATGCTGTGCGCCAGCATATGATAATGTGTAATTCTTCGGAAGGTGGACAGTTAATTCAAATGTTCCTTTACAGTATGCTTATGCATTACTATTAGAACCCTGATAAATTCAGTAGAAAAATGTTGTTAAAGTAATGTTATGATTCAATTACACTATTAAACACGTATGGAATTCAGTGAAAAAAAGGGACGTTATGGTTACGTTGCACTACTAAAAACCTGTAAAATTCACTACAAAAAAAACTTTGTTAAGGGGACGTTATGGTTAAGTTGTTGATACCGTGAGCAAATGGAGGCATGTCAGGATAGGTTGCAGTCTACGTATCTACGGCAGTCTCCTGTTCCCTGCAGTCTGCTCTCCATTGCTGTGGTGGGAGGAGTGACCCACACAGCCTTCTTAACCTCATTCGAGCCACAGAGCTGCTCGCTGAGGTGCTCCCAGTCTTTGTGTCTACGGCAGTCTCCTGTTCCCTGCAGTCTTCTCTCCATTGCTGTGGTGGGAGGAGTGACCCACACAGCCTTCTTAACCTCATTCGAGCCGTGGAGCGGCCGCGGAGCTGCTCACTGAGGTGCTCACAGTCTACGTGTCTACGGCAGTCTCCTGTTCCCTGCAGTCTGCTCTCCATTGCTGTGGTGGGAGGAGTGACCCACACACCCTTCTTAACCTCATTCGAGCCGCGGAGCGGCCGCGTAGCTGCTCGCTGAGGTGCTCACAGTCTACGGCAGTCCGTGGCCGCTCCACGGTCCGCTTCCTTCAGAGATGCTAGTCTGTGAAACAGGCAGTGAGGGGCACTGGCTTCGGAGCCAGCGAACCCGGAACGAGCACAGTGTCCTGGAGCGGCGGAGTCCTTTGAAGCTGGTGAGCTGTGCCAGAAAACCACCCCCCACGAAGGCAAGCACAGCTCAACAAAACCCCAAACCACTTGAAGCTTTGGTGCTGCGGGACTCTAGCAAACACCAAGAAGACTACATTAAAGCCTCAACCAGCTTGGAAGACGTTCCTCCAGTTTCAACACCACCGGAACGGCATAGTCACATGGAGAGGAATGACCAGCCCGCAATGGCAGTGGTGATGGTGGAAGCCTTCAAACATGCCCCGCTGGTTGACAACAAGACCTTACTCCACCGCCCCCTCCCTCCTGAAAACAGCACATCGGGTTCTACTAGCCCTCAAGACCTGCAAGCTGAGGAGCCAGCAACTTAGCCTGCCGATTACGCCGTCGCCGAGGTGGAGGTCTCTGAGGGCGAAATTGCAGACAAGGCGCACTGTTCCTTCCCCTTGGATCCGTGAGTCTCGCCCGTCTGAAATCCTCCTTCTCTCGAACTGAACGCTGCCGCCGCCGGCCGGGAGCCCGCCGCGGAAGCGACGAGTCTCACTGCCGACGAGCCGCGAACGGTGGAGAGTGAGCTGGAAAACACAGGGCGGAGCGGCGGCTCAGTCTCGGAGACTCTGCCGACCATGCAGCCCTTACGCAACTCGGATGAACTGCGAAACTCAGAGGCTCAGCCCGCTTCAACGTCAGGTCGGGGTAATCCTCAGAACCCGACTTCGCCAGAAAATCTAAAACTGGGTCCTGCTCCTCCAGAAAATCAGGAGACCCAGATAACGAAGAAGCCACCTGCATCGGGGGTCCACCAACCAGCTGTTAACCCCCTAAAAGTGCCAAGTATGCCTACGCCTTTGGTAATTACCATCTCGTCAGCCAAATTAGCCGACCTTCAGAACAAAGATGAAACCAAAGTGGAAATTCATCAACCACTCAAAAATGAGGACCTACCCAGTCCCCCAAAAAACAGGGCTATTGGCAAGAGCACTGAGGACTGCTCGTACTCTACAATTGAGTACTCTGAAGACGACCTGGATGTATCGGGGGACGCCACAAAACCTACAACCATCCCCCAAAGACTCAATTTCTCAGAGCCACACTCCACGCCGACTGAAACAGTATTCACAAGTCGCCTCAATCCTATGGTAGCAACCAACATTAAGTGCCAGTCACAACAATGTACGACGTCTTTTCTAAAGTTTACCAAGCAGCAGCCGAGTAAAAAAGCACTGATGAAAGACAAAACACCATTACGATCTTGCAAGGCTCAAAAAACACCAACGACGGGATCCATAGTCGACTTCTTCGCGACAAAAAAAAATACCTGCAGGAGGAAGACAAAGCTGAGCTATCGGACGCCGAACTCTTGGAAGGAACTCATCAAGACCTGAAGCACGAAAACGATATAGACACTTTGCACAAACTTGCGTTCCTGAAAAGATGGCACCTCAAAGTGGAGAGGCCAGGCCTTGGTACCACCTTGAACGCACCGGAATCCAAACCGACACAAAAGGATATCAAACCCTTGATTGACCAAGCGCAAATTAACTACGTCCCGGTCACAAGTAAGACAGTCGAGGATCCTGTGCTAAGAGGTTCTGTAATTCCAACGAAGAGTCAATGCCGGATCGAACTCCCGGGCAAAGACTTAATAAATTCGACCGACCAGGAAGTGAGGAAAAGAGACACTGCTCCTTGTAGTTCCACCCAAGAGAACTCTGCAAGTGAGAGGCTCAATAATTTACGTCAACCCTCACCGGAAAGATATGATCCTAACTCTATGCCCGACTCTAGAGCTGTTCCTGGCTCACCCACCAAATCCCCAGAAAGAAAAACAGACCTCTTTGCCATCATGTCATCCCTGACTATAGCACTAGCTCCTTTCACCAAGCTGTATGAAGCGCTCAACGACTCAGCAAAAGACCAAGTAACTTTATTGGCCCACATGCAAACACGACTTTCCTTCATCGAAGGCTACATTACAGCAAAGAAATCAATAAACTTCCTACGGGAAAAGTTTCTCTGCAACCTGGACATTCTGCCGTTGGCACAAAGTTTTCGAAGCCCACTCAAACAGATGAGCCAATCATCAAAACCTTCCAATTTACAGGAAACTTGGCAAAAGAAGCCACAATAGCCATTACCACTCAAGCAATAAGCAAGCCATCTGGCCGGAACGCAGCGACAAAAGCTGAAGTTCCTCCTGCAAACTAGACTACACTGAAATCAAAAGAAAAAAACAAATCTTTGAACACTAAGAATTTGCGGTCCTCTCCAACTAACCTGAAGAAAATCAATCTGAAAACTGTAACCAAACCTCAACTGAAAAATGGATGTGCAATCTGGTCCTCTGACCAATCCATCCAAAAAGACGGTGCTAAACTGAGTGGGCACTCCAAGGCGACGACGAGCAGGCCCTCAGCCAGACTCAAAATTGATGACGACAGTCTGGCATCTTCATTAAAACAATCCTGCATACCTTTTGAGCCCAAACCTAACGATCCTACTCTTCTTCCTCAACCAAAGATTTCACGTACTTACACCAAAGGAAAGCAGGATACGGATGATACCACCTTGTCAATCACGGAAAGTGAGTTGATGGTGGCGGCCTTGAATGAGACAGAAACCTGGGAGGACTGGGACGAGGTTGATCGGAACCCACCACAAAAAAGGAAAAGAAACGTAAATAGTAAATCTCCCGCGCCAAGTACAGAGGACAGTGACCAAAAACAAAAACAAGAAAAAAAATGCTCTCTCCGGAGCAAATAAGTCCAATCTTTTTAACACTGGAGGAGAAGAAACTAAATCTCCTGGCAAAAAATAAAGGCACTAGAATGTTTCAATACCCACCGGCCAAGAAAATGGAAAAGTCTCCTGTGCGGGCTAGGTCCAGGCCCCGGCCATCTAACAGGAAACTATCAACGAGAGGTGATTCTCAAAAACCAAAATACGAACGGCCGACAGAAAATTCAACTCATTGGCGCTCTAGAGTTCATAGAAGTTGCCACAGGGATGAGCGCTCAACTTCAAGAAATTTGAGCACAAAAAGGCAACCAAAATCAGATCATGCAGCCAGACCCTGGTTTACATCAAGAAAACAACGAACTTCAAATTCCAGAGGGCCCTGAAATTCAAAGCACGCGACAACACCCAGAGAAAAAAGCAAACAACGCTGAGCAAAAAGAGAACTCATAAGACGTTCTGCTAGGTCTACTAAGACCCGCTCTTTCATCCTGAAAAGCATCTGGAAAGAAGATTCCTCTTTCATTCTTTATAGGAAAACCATTCTAAAAACCTTGCACTTGGTTCCAGCACTAAAAAATCTATCAACAGAAGATCTTACGATTGTGGAGTTTCAAGACAAAAAGCGAGTTGACAGTGTTTACTTACACATACAGTCTGAAACAATAAATTCTCTCTTAACCAAGGCAAAAAACAAATTAAGAGCTTTAGGATACGATCTCATAGATTACACAATCAATGAAGGTCACAAACACAAAGAGCATTCAACAGATCGTTTGGAAAGACGCTCGAGAGCCAGAAAGACGAATGACGAACGTACCAACGGGACCCCTCACTTGTATGAGCATGTTTCGTCATCTTCAAACAGGCGTAATCCAGGGTCCGCTCCACGGAAACAGAACGAGGGCCATCGTCCAAGCTCTCTAGAATTGGAAAGAGTCCCGTCAGGTCCCCAAAAAAACTGGAACATTACCATCGAACAAGACATCTCAACTAAAGGAAAAGAGAAGTCATTTGGTGACCGGAACCAAATTAGTCTCAAAGAAGATCCAAACCGTTGGGCCTGGCTGCCCAAAGCCCTGTCAACAAAACAAAGATACTAGCAATCAAACATAAGACAGATAAACAAGGATTCCTCTGGTCAGTCATCAAACATGGAATCCATTACTGGCCTAACCTTGGGTTCCTGGAATACACGAGGCTTCACCCACCTGACTCCTCAGATGTAAACTTGGGATCATCTGACATTTGGTGTCTCCAAGAAACATGGATCCAAAACAAACCAACGATAGAGGGCTATCTAACCATCTTTTCTCCAGCCCTGAGAGGAGCCACAGGTCAACCAAGGGCAGGATTACTGACTGCTCTGCGCATCGGATCCAACCTCCAGTTTCTTAAAGTTATAAAGGAGGAGCCAGCGCTGATTCAACGAGGCGCCAGCCAACAAGGATCAAGTAAACAAAAGAAAACCACTTACTTACTAGTAAACTTGTACTGGAACCCTAAAGAATGTGCAACGGAGCACTTCTTATCAAACATCGAAAACATTCTGAAAGATGCTCTATCAAACGACTCAATCGACAGTATAATCATCTGTGGTGATTTAAATGTCAAGATCATGCAAAAAAGAGTCGAAAATTCACAAATAAAAGCCAACATCTTAACACTACCAGAAAACTCCCTACAAAGAGGAAAGAAATGGGCGAACTTGATGGACACTTTCGATCTTCACAACGCCCACTTCTTGGGTAAAGCATCCCACCCGGTCCTCCCAACCTGGGAGTTAGCAGGAAGACACGCTACCCTAGATTATGTCTATCTCTCCAGAAACCTTCTGACGCAGGTCACAGGCTTTGAGGTTATCAGAACACGCAACAGCGACCACAACCTTTTGAAAATGACGTGGACAGCTTCCCGCCTACATGTCCATGAGAGCTTGTGTGCCCTGAGAACAGCCAACATTGAGACCCACGCCAACTCCACACGTTTGAGGTTGAAAGGCTCAGCCATTATGACACTAACCACAAATTATTGTCAAGCAAAAGCACTGGACATTTTAAGAGAGGCAGGTAGCCTCACGGACTACTGTCCGCTACTACAGCCATACCAGATTCAAAAATTTGGTAGCCGAATCAAAGTGAAGACCCACCACGATAACAATTTGATACTTAGAGAAAAAAGGCTGATAATGAGACGAGCCACAAGAAAGGCTGGATGTTTTCCTTCCACTATTAATAGAGAAGCAGCTTGGACCGCTACCAATGTTTATAAGAACTGGTTAAAAGGCTTCAAACTCCAGCTTTATCAAGACGATTCCAAGCAAATGCTGCGAGTACTTAGTGGCAAGCAAACACAGGCTTTCTGGTCATTGATTACTTCAAAAAAGCTCATCAAGTGAGGAAGCTTCATCATCCAGCGTCCCAGAAGAAGCCTGGATTGCCCACTTTTCAGCTCTCTTCGGCCTACCCGAGAAGGGGATAGAATCTTTGAAACATCGAAGTACCCATTGGGACATCGAACTTGACCCAACTTGTATTGAATCTAAAATTAAGAAACTAAAATCATCACGAGCACCCGGCCCTGACGGTCTGTCAAACATGGACTTAAAATCCAATCGGGCAAGCTGGTCTATCCTGATAGGGGAAATCTTTGAATCGTGCACGGCAACTAGATCTATTCCGACATCCTGGAAGACAGCAAACGTTGTGCCTATTTACAAATCAGGAGACAGAGGCGACCCAAACAACTATCGCCCCATCGCACTCCTCGACTGCTTCGGAAAACTCTTTGGATCCTTCCTACTTGACAGCTTCAAGATCTGGGTGTCTTCTTCAGAAGGGTGGGACAATTTCCAAACTGGCTTTAGGAAAAACCTAAGCACCATGGCAAACATATTTACTATCAACATTCTCAAGGCCAGAGTCCAGGAAGCGGCGCCCCCCCTGTGCCTGGCTTTTATCAACTTGTCCAAAGCATTCGACAAAGTAAACAGAGAGAAGCTATGGACAAAACCCACCAACTGGAACTGTCCCCCCACCTTGTTGGATCCTATACAAGAACTTTACTGCGAAACATCTATGAGAGTCCGACTCAATGGTACAGGTCTACTCTCCTCACCAATTGGTACAAACTGCGAGGTAAAGCAACGATGTCCCTTGGCTCTGGCACTTTACAACGCCTACACTGGCGATTACCAAAATGCTGAAAGAAATGTAAAAGCTTTCCCCCCCTTCTCTGGGCTCTGAAAAGATCAGTAGGCTGCTTTACGCAGATGATATCATTCTAATTGACCAAACGAAGATAGGGCTCCAGCGAAAACTGGACAATTTGAATGAATATCTGAAAACCAATGATCTGGAAAGCAAAGCCCTGAAAACTAAAGTGATGCGCCTGATAAAAGCGGCCAAACGAAAATCATCAGAGGCATGGTTCTTCAACAACGTCCGCCTCGAGGAGGTGGAATCTTTCAGATACCTGGTCACCATGTTCAGCAATAAGATGAATGAGCAACCAATGCTAGACCTCTTGATCCATAAAAACAAAACCTTGACTGATCAACTGATTATCATGGACACAAAATTTGGTCGCTTCTCAGTCAAGGCGGCAATCAACTTTTACAGGATGAAAGTGGTTCCAGCGCTTACCTATGCTGTGGCAGCCATCCCAAGTATTCCAGACTCAATCTGGCCCAAACTGGAAGGCTTCCTTTGGAAAAAAAGTCCTCCGACTGCCTATCCCTACGTCAATAACTCTTATAAGAAGAGAACTCGGCCTTATCTCACTCGAAGGCACGGTATCCCTTAACAGCTTGATGTTCTACAGGGAAGTCAGATCATCTAAGGAGAAAATCTACACACTAATCCAAGAAGAAATCAAGAAAGGCTCAAACAAAATGCTAAAAACCTGGATACATAAAAACCAAACTCTCCTAAAAACAATAGGAAGTTCAGAGGACAAGCTTTTGGTTAATCCAACAAAGACGGCAACAAAAATTTAAAGAATTTGACTGGTGCGACACACAGCTGAAAGCTCTGAATTACAAATCTGCGACCCATCTGCTGCTTTTTTCACAAAAAATAAATGAGCCTATCAGCTATTTATTGAAGTTTCCGAACAAGATCTTTCGTTCGACTTTCTTGAGAGCTAGACTGAACATTTTAAAAACAAATGAGGTCTTGAGAACTCGAGGGAAATCTGTGACTGACTCTTGATGTTTTTGTCTGAACCAGGACTCAAAGGAGAGCCTAAAACACTTGATTCTCCATTGCCCGGGTACCACTGGCAACAGGGAAACCCACCTAGGTCGCCTCTATTCTGAATTTTCAAGACTGGACGAGGACTATTGGTGGTCTTTCTTGATGACTGGGCTAAGTCGAAGACCAGTCATCGCTGTTGTAAACTTTCTGCATAGTCTGAACTTGGACGCTATCTGTCAATGGCCAGAAAAACCTTAAAGGACTTAGCCCTTCGACAAGCAACTGGACAAGCAACTTGAAGAAACAAAATGTGGTAAAACACACAAAAGTTCTTGAGGAAATAGGATTTTCTTTTGTAAAAACTGTTAATTCAGTTAACACAATAAAAAATAAAAAAAATGTAAAAAAGGGACGTTATGGTTACGTTGCACTACTAAAAACCTGTAAAATTCAATACAAAAAAAACTTTGTTAAGGGGACAGGGACGTTATGGTTAAGTTGTCGTACCAAAAACCTGTGCACTTCACTAAAAAAACTTTTCCAGCTTGCCATTACGGTTCACATTACAACCTAAAAACCCCTGAAATTCGCAAGTTATGGTAGGCTAAGCACCCACTCCTGCCATTAGCACTGTGCACTGCTAACACTACCACCCAGAACATGAAAGATGCCACCACAAATGTCATTGATGACATCACTGACGACATCACATGTTTCACGCCTTTGTTTTTCTTCACTGCCATATATATTTATGTATATTCAATGAAAAAACTTTGTTACTGGGACTTTATAGTTCACAGTAAAACCGAAAAACACTTGACAATCCCTATGCTAAAAAACCATAACTCGCGCCACCTACGTGCATTGCTAAGACTAAAACCCAGAACATCAAAGATGACATCAGAAATGTCATTGATGACATCACTGATGACATCACATGTGCTCTTAATTTTCATGCAGAGTCTCCACAAGGGATTGTCATTATAATATTGGCAGCATATTGTCAGAGATTATTGCATAACTATCTTATGCTAAAAAGTTCATTACCTAATCCATTGGTCAACAATTCCATTCCAACACTGACTTCTTTCCTTGCATGAACGACCTCATGAAGCCACATACACATTGTCTACAGCATGTGCTATAGGGGTGCAATATTCTAAATCTTCCCATTTTAGCTACTAAATTGATATAACCTTTCATTACAGAATTTTTCCATACTGTGAAACATAAGCATCTACGCATGCTTCCCTTTCTGTACAATTGCACTATTAAACACAAACAACAAAGAGACCACAATGCATACAAATATAAGCATATACAGAGAACGCAAAGTAAGCGAAAAAACCTGCAGTATTAGCAGGAACTCTTCATAACCAACCTCATTACCTTCATGCACAGTAAAACATTTTATATCTCAGGATTTCTTTTTCTGCTATGTTTACGTTTGCTATCATGTAAATGTTGCCTAAGGAAAGTATTGTAAGAACATATGAGAAGGGTTGGGACTACAAATATAGGCATTTTTACTTTTCACTTCCTGACTGACTGTGAAGAAATGCACCTGCCTTAGATATGTCAGTGAACAACAATAGAGGTAGCTAGACATGTGATGTCATCAGTGATGCCATCAATGGCATTTCTGATGTCATCTTTGATGTTCTGGGTGTTAGTTTTAGCAATGCACGTAGGTGGCGCGAGTTATGGTTGTTTAGCGTCCCATATTTAGGGATTGTCAAGTTTTTTTTGTTTTTTGGTTTTACTGTGAACTATAACGTCCCAGTAACGTTTTTTCACTGAATATACATATACATATATATATATGGCAGTGAAGAAAAACAAAGGGGCGAAACATGTGATGTTGTCAGTGATGTCATCAATGACATTTGTGATGGCATCTTTCATGTTCTGGGTGGTAGTGGTAGCAGTGCACAGGGCTAATGGCAGGAGTGGGTGCTCAGCCTACCATAACTGGCGAATTTCAGGGGTTTTTAGGTTGTAATGTGAACCGTAATGGCAGGCTGGAAACGTTTTTTTAGTGAAGTGCACGGGTTTTTACATGAATTCCTATCATCTAATTTCTACAGATCTCCATGTAACCAGGAAGAAAAGAAATCTTTTTTTTTATCCTCTTTCCATTTCCCCCTGGGGTGTTTCGGGTTCAGCTATGAACTAAGTCAGCTGCAGACGAGAAGTGCAAGTGGATCTGTGGGGTTCAGCAGCTCCAGCGGATCCTGGCGAGAAAGAACCTAAAAGCTGTCAACAGTTTAATGCCGTCTTCTATGCCAATCACGGGAACTCTATGGCGCAGTTTATACGAAAAGGGGATAACATTTTAAAAAAATGTAAAGGTCAAAAACCTTTCCATGAAGGAACGCATGCATGGTTATCAGAGTCGTTGCTAATACCCGTGTTATTGCCCTGTCAGTGGTGGTTAACAAAGGGCTGCATTCTGCACGCAGCCTCATGAATCGTTAAAACTCACCTCCAACCCTTTACTAATCAGATGATCAGCTCAATGGTCTTGTTCTTAATATTCACTTAGTTTCAACACTCGATTTTCTCAGCTGTAGCCCTCGAGAAGGGCAGTGGGGTTTGTGTTCAGTTCCTTAAAACATTATGTATTATTGCAGATAAAAGAATCCATTGAAACTGATGTAGAAGCCGAGAAAGCAACCACATTGACAAATGCAGCTCACCCATAAATGGAGATTGAAAACACTGCCCACATGCATACACACACACACACACACATAGCTGCCCACACACTGCCCCCCGCCCAGTACGCACTCACCGAGTACCCCACACACTCACTGGCTGTCCCGAAAAAAAACTCCCTTCCCCAACACTCATTGGCCCCAGAAACACTGCCCACCAAACACACATTGCCACCCACAGACACAGTCCCCTCCCCACACATATAGGCTGCCTCAACGCACATACTGCCCAACACACTCAGTGCCCCAAAAACAAACCCACTCCCTCCCCATGCACACACTGCCCACCCACAAACAATGCTCGCCACACACACTAACTGCCCCCAGATCACAAATTGCCACCCACACAATGCTGCCACAAACACACAACACTGCCACACATGCCCTGCACCACACACAAACACTGCCCTCTCTCACACATACTCAATGCCCTCACACACATGCTCATTGAATTGAATTGATATTTTTATTTTATTTTGACAATACATACACTGCCACACATACTCACTTCCCCCCACACACACTGCCGCCAGACACAATCACTGCCCTCCACACAGACTCAATCCCCCCACAAATATTGTCCCACAATCGCACACTCCCTCTACTGTGCATGTGCACACACTGCTCCTCACATATACCCCTCCACATAAATGCACTGCCCCCACACACACTGACCCCTCAGGCATACTGTCCTCCAAACACTGCCCTTACACCAACATCATGTCCATACACCCATAAAAACTGTGCATATACCCACACAATAACGTAATTTGGCTGTTGTATTAATACCATTTGTGTCTTCATTTCCTTACTCATGTTCCTAGTGTCTTGAACACTCTGTCTATTTTACAGAAGTTAATACGATGTGCTGCTGCTCTATATTACCTGTGTACAGGAGGAGACCCCGGCACACTGGCAGCCATTTTAGGGGGAGTAACTGGCCATTTGATGATCATCCCCTGATAAGGCGAGTGCCTGTACAGGCCTTCTCTTGTAATCCATGCCAATGGTGAGTAGAGTATGTGGTCAACTGTTCATAATCATTTGACATCGGGCGAGTACCTGGACATTAGATGTCAACCCAGGATGCTAATATGAGTATGAGAGTATTGCATGACAATATTAACAATTATGTCGGTTCCTGGAAATGAGAGAGAGAGAGTATATATATATATATATATATATATATATATATATAATATATATACCTGGACATGTCATGGCAATCCTTGGTTATGGTTATGATGCATAACCAAGATGCATAACTTGGACATTTGATGTACATTCTTGCAAAAGGTTGAGAGTATTGGGCATATGCTGGTAACACCGGACAAATGCTTATATGCTTGTGTGTGTCCATTTCACACAGACGTTTTTGCGCAAGTGTCATTGTGCAGAGACCTTTGCAGCATTACCCTCCTGCAGTTTTCGCTTCTCGCCTCACACGTCTTCCGGCCCTCCATGTGTGTGTACCTTCACTCGTCCCAGACATGCGCACTGGCTGTTTTTCGCAATACATGTACACCAATTATTTTAGCTCCCTTGTTTGTTGGTATTGATATTGCATGATGACCACGAGGGGCCAATTATAAAGTACCTACACAAAAGTCAAAACCTTTTGCTTTATGCTTGTTTTAAGTTACACTGCACGGGCGCTTCTTTTAAACTCTTCCCTTTCTACAGTCTGAAGGTACGTAAACAGATGCCTTACTCTTGTAGACCGCTTGTGATTTATCAAATGGTGAATACCATCACGTAAATTCTTTGGCATGGTTCTTTTCAATTCATTGAGCTGGCAGTATTTTTAGGAAAAATCGCCATGTTAAATATGCATCCTCATTTTTACTTATGTTTAACAAAAACATATTTTAAACATTTGTACTGTGTGTTATTCCAACAGTATACCCTTCAAATATCTTCAACAATTCTATATCATGAAAGGGGACCTCTCAGTAGAAAGAAATCTAAATGTAGTGGTTGGCACGATGTCTCTACATTATACTCATCAGGTTTCCTTGGCAGGATAGTTACTTGTAAAATGCCCAGTATTGGTGTATTGTATAGATTCACATACTTTAAATTATTCCCACCAGTAGGCTGGGAATCCACAGAAATGTTATTCAATTTAAATGCATGTAATGTGTATCCAGCCTGCATCAGTAGGCTGCAACTCCTTTAATAGCTCATGTAAAGCTAGACCACTGGACCACAGTGAGTGCAGACAGACCACATTCTACAGGCTTCAGTTTTACATTCCGATTCTTGCACGTTCTCAACCTAGATCAATAAACCACAGTGTCCTAAGGGAGGAGGGCTGCCATGTGCTTATCTCTAAAATATACCAAACTGGGGATCTGGGATCAGCACCTACAGCTAAGGAACTCACTCATCCATCCATCCCCAGTTGGGGCTCTTTTTTTTTTTTTTTTTTTATTAAAATTTTTGTTTTTGATGCAAACGCATCTTTACAAAAAATACAAATCAGATCTTCCCATAATTCATACACTTATGACATTCTATCTAAGATTGAACAGAAGAGAGAAAGCTATTCTTATAATATAGATCAAAATTACATAATTCTTATAAAAGAACAAGCACACAAGTAACATAACATAATAAGCAATACATTGCAACGACAGAACTAATAAAAACGATACATTGAACATGACATGATGTTACATAAAATTACCCACTAATGTCTAAATTGCTGCTATCATACGTTTTCAAAGCGTGTTAAGCAATCGCAGTGCAGATTCAATAGTTTTCACTAAGCGAACAGTTGCGATAACAATAGAGTTGCAAGAGCCCCTCATACAACACGACCATATAAGTTCTCTCCCAACTTCTGAATGAGTCGAAGCAAAAGCTTTAAGATTCAAAGTTCTTGCTGTTTCGAATGACGGACACCACAAAAACAGGTGTTTTAAAGTTTCAGGGATGTCTGTTTTTTTACAGAATCTGCAAGATGTCTTTACAGTAACATTTGTATCTTCTCCCCAATGTTTTGTGCGTGTACTTGTATGTACCAAATCTAAACGAAATCGCATATACTCTGTCCTAATTTCAACACTAGGGCAGAGCAGAAGATATGGTTGACGTGGAATTTGTGCGTGTCTAAAGGATGCATATTCTGAGAAGGAGGAGTAAGTTGCAATCTGATCACATGTACTTGCCCAGTCATTCCAGAAAAGACGTTTATGTGCAGTAAGTAATTTATGTTCGAGTTCTTGAGAGGTAATATTTATGCCAGATAAGATAGTATATATTCGCTTTTGAAAAAGCTTAATTGATTTAGGCTGAAGCGAGTATAACATTTGATAGAGATCTTCATAAAGAGAGTTTGTCAATGGAAACTGCATCTTTGCAAAGATTTTAAGAATGCGCCAATTGTGTCGCGCTCCGAGAGAGTTTAACCCCAGTTCATGTCTCAGTATAGCATTAGGGAGATATGCCGGTAATCCTAAAGTGGTCTTCCACAGTCTAGCTTGCAGTTTATTCAAAAAGGTAGTTAAATCTAAAAGGCAAATGTCGAGGCCATATAAAATGATTGCTTCTACCTTTTTGGTATAAAATTCAAGTAATGGTACTAACGAAAACATACAGTATCTCCTATATATGATTTTCATTTGATTTTGTAGAGGAATTATTTTTTCACAAAGTGCTTTGTGCCAAAAGGTTGCAGAGGAATTGTTGGCGAGATTATATCCTAAATATATCGTGTGTGTTGTCAATTGAATACGATTTAGGTTAATGTGCCAACAAAATTTACGAACCTTTTTCTTCGAGGATAAAACTAGGATGTTTGATTTTACCAAGTTTATCGACAGATTATTTGATACACAAAATAGGCTAAAAATTTCCAGTTTTTTCTGCAAGCCAGAATGAGTGCTGTCTAGTAACAGCACATCGTCGGCGTATGCTAACCATGAAAGTTTAAGCCTACCCAACCGAACAGGGTTGATTTGTGGCGAGTCCCATAGATCTTCTATATCAGATAGGTAGAGATTGAAGAGGACGGCTGCAAGATTGCAGCCTTGTTTCACTCCAGTTGCTGTGGAGATAGCATCCGTCAGCAGTCCACTACTGGAGATTCGGACTCTGACAGAGGTTTGATGGTGTAGTAGTGCAATAAGAGCAACTAAACCTGGAGGAAATTTTAGCCTCAGCATCTTTTCCCAAAGGATACTACGGATCACGCAATCAAATGCAGATGAAAGATCTAATGAGGCGATGAAAACAGGACCGGTAGCGGAGGAGTGTGTCCCCGCCGTTAAATGAGCTAATATTGTGGCATTTAGTTGTGTACCTAAATTCTTCCTAAAGCCAGTTTGTGCCTTATTTAGCGTGCCATTTAAAGTGATATGTTTTTCAACCTCATCTAAGAGGAGCAGTGCGAACACCTTGGCCGCCACATCCAATAGTGCAATAGGTCTAAAATTTAATGGTTCTTTTAGAGATCCCTTCTTATGTAAGAGAATGATAACAGAAGATGTCCATGACGGAGGTAGCCTCTTAGATACAAAGATAGTTTGATAAATCTTCAGAAAGATTGATGCCCAAAAAAGTGGGTCATCTTTGATGACACAAGGAGGAAGTCCGTCAGGGCCTGCACATTTAGAACTTTTTAATTTGGAAATCGCATAAAGAATATCTTCAGTTGACCAGGGACAGAGATCTGGAATTTGAAGAATTAGGGTCTTAATATCAACCTCTTTAAATCGTGTGGGTAAAAGATACTTATGGGTAAAAAATGTAACCCACGAGTTGCCATCTACGGCAGATTCAAAGAGAGATGCAGAGTTGTTATTGGTTTCTCTGAGCAATTTCCAAATGTCTCGGACATTCTTGTTACAAATAATTTGCACCATATTTTGATTGCCAGTTAAGTAGAAAGCATGACGTGATGCATTTATTTTGTATTTGTGATTCCTCATTAAGGTCTTTTTGGCATTCGCATAGCTAAGAGTATCCATAGAGTAGAGTTGCTTTTTCAAAGTTCTTAAGGCGCTATTTCTCTCAGATTTTAGTTTGGCTACTCTCTTAGCTAGAATAATTTCTGCATTAGATGTGTTATAATGTGTTGGTGATGAGTTCGCAATGTAGACAAGATGTGAGTGTATCATACATAAATTCCATGTTAGAAGGGTTTGATAATTACTATCATCATTCACAGAGAAGGACCACCAATCACGATTTACAAGAAATGTTATTTGTCGGCAAGTAAATGAATTCCATCTGATGGATAGAAGATGACGCTCGCTGTGAATTAAAGTTAATGTTTGAGACCTATCAAAGGTCACTACTTCAGCAGACAGCGTGGAAAGCAAAATGGCGTGGTCTCCAAGACCAGGGAAGATCATAGTCGTTGGAGAGATCAACCCTATGAGATCATTTGATACTACGATGTAGTCAATACAGGAATGAGAGTTGCCCCTCTGCCATGTAGCGAGTGAGGTAGATACCTTAGGGTGGATCACAACAAGATCCCAGTGTGACAATAATTGTACCCATTTTTTCCCATTTGAAAGGGCATTCTTAAAGTGGTTGGAAAATGTATTATGCGTGTATGGGGCTGTTAAATCATATAAAAAGGCATTAAAGTCACCACAGATAATGGTTGTAATATTTGAGTGAATGGAAAATACATCGAACAGCAGATCATTTAGTATTTGAAGGGCAGCTTCTATCCGCAGAGAGTTGGGATTCCAATATAAACAAATAAGCAAAACTCTTTTCCTTTCAGAAAAATCAATGTCAACAATTATAGCCAAACACAGTTGATTGGTAAACCTTTGAATTATATGAAATATCAACTTATTGTTGAGTAAGAGGGTCAGGCCACCACTTGGCCGACCGACATAGGGGAGCAATGCAGCATTATGTATAGCAGTAAAACCATCTAGTTGAAAATCATAACAGTGCATCGTTTCTTGAATAAAAAAAATTGAAGGCAAATCGTCGACACTTGTGTTTTTGAACCAGGAAAGTAAATTATTGAAGCCACAACAATTCCAAGATTGAATGTGGAGCTGGTTACATTAGGATTTTGAGGACGAAACCAGGGAGGAGGATAGTACTGGGTCCGATGAAATTTTTGACGGCAAAATCCCCAGTAGACCATTTAAAGCCGATGTTAAAAGGGCTAAGTTAGATAGAATTTTGTCATTTTCTGATATGGAGGATGAGGCATTCTCATTTATGGAATTAATTTTAGATGGCAAAGGGGGCATGTATTCCAGGAATTGCATCGCTTTTTCTAGCGCTGCAAATGCTTGAAGATTAAGCCCCAAAGAGGAAAGGTCTGTTTTATGTTCCCAAATGACCTTTGCAATAATAGGAGACAGAACTTTGCATAACATCCTATTATTATTGACCAAAGGGAGCTTTATCCATTCGACATCCAAGGAGATTAGATTACGTAATGACGGAATTTTATATAAAGAATTCATTAAGAATGACCGATTAATTGGTACTATTCCATTTATTTGTACATTGCTGGACCAGCCAATTAGAGTTTGGGTTTCTTCCGGGATGTCATTGAACGAACATAGCTCACTATCTATTGTACATGGAATTAAATAAGAATTTTTAGTACACGATTGCAGTTCTTCATTCTTGACTTCACCCAAATTCTGAGAAGACATTGCTACTTCATAATTAGCTGGAAGCGGAGTTCCGAAAGCAGAAACAAATTCTGGTTTCGATGAAGCCTTAAAGGCAAACGATTTTTGCAAAGCACAAATTGGAATTGAGGTCAAGGCTATAGGGTCGTGTGAGATAGAGGTTTCCTTGACATGTGATCTCGAAGAGGTATGAGCCTGGTGCACCATTGCTTGCACAACCGTAGTTTGTGGATCTACGAGATGAGTACTTTCTTTTAGAGTTTTATTTATAGTGAGATTTCAGGAAGTTTTTTTGTTCTCTACAGAAGGAAAAAATAAGTTCAAATTGGGTTGCAGCATAGTATTGCTTACTGATGAAGCTGCTGTACAAGGGGCTATAGAGAGTTCTTTTTTTGTGTCAGTTGTTACTTCATTGTCTTGATTCAAGTAGGAAGTAACAGTGGCTTTTTTTGTTTTTTTGGGATGTTTTTTGTTAGACTTCAATTGAAGAGCAAATAGGCTCTCCTCATTGAGTTGACTAGCATTAAGATGAAGGTCGTCATTAGCTAAGCCAAACGAAGTGGGCGAGATGACAGAACTTGTTGGCATCGCTTCCACACTCTCCTGCTGCCTATTAGTGTTGACCGCTGTGGTCATAAGAGCTTCCTTCGTTTTGCGTTTATTTCTGCGTTTGAGTGCTCGTTGGTATGATTTTTTCATCCTACGAGACACGTGGTAGAAATCCGAAACATTATCGGTAGTTTCTACACTCACTTGAGCATCTTCTTCGTCTAATAAGTTGGTAAGAGCTGAAGGACTATGTAGGGGAAATTCCACAGGGTCGGGAGTTGTCTTTATGCATGAGTCAGTATGAAGTAATTCAACTGAAAATAGCTTGGAGTTATGAAGCAGTTGTTCTATTTGATGAATTCTTTCGTGTTGGAGATGAACCACTTCCATTAGATCAATTTGTGGAGTGTTTGCATCAGTCAAAACAGCTTTAGAAGAGGTAATAACACTTGCGAAGGATGTCGGTCTGCCCTTCAATAAGAGGGATGCGTCTGAGGTTTGTGTGCTTTGAGAGGCACTAGCTTGAGATAAGCTGGTAGGTTGCAAACTCTTCCTTATTAAATCAGCGCTGCGTTCTGCGCAATTGTTGTGGGAGATATGACAGGCCTCCTGAGCAAGTATATACCCTTCGATTTTGGCCAATTGTAGAGAGTTGGTTATAATAGAATCTTTAATATCTTTCAACTGAAGGTGCGTAAGTTCATGGCCCTTATCTAACAGATTTAATATACGTGTAAGGACAGGAAATGTATGTAGTTCCTGTTCTAACAACTGAGAAGAATTTAATGCTTGGGGAATAGGAGACAATTGAGGATAGGATGCAAAAGAGTGTATAGGAGACTCTTGGGGTAATTGTTTACTAGGGGAAACTAAATTTGTCGGATCATCAGGCAACAGTTTCTTCAAGGGGTCGTGCTCTGGAGTTGGAGAGCTGCCCAGACTCTTTGACACAGAAGCACTAGATGTTATTTTAGGTAAAGTGTCAGGATTGACATACGCAAAAGAGGTAACCGTTGGGGTAGGATGAAAGTGAACCTGTTCGCGCATACCCCAGGAAGCCGCAACAGGTGTAGAAGGGCCTAATGAGAGACTAATTCGTCTTTCTAAAGCAGCAATGATTCCTGGGGCAAGCATTGAAGTATCAGAAATAGGAATTAAGATTTTGTCTAGCGCCCCAGGAGAAGTATCAAAGTTGGAATCCATGTCATTTGCCACTTTTAATGAAAATGGAGCATCCTTTTTTATATCCGATGTGGGCACATGGGACTGAGAAAGCGTTTGTGTCTCAATAGAGTAGAGGGGCTTACTAGACGCGATAGCAGTAGTATTCCCAATGACCGACAAGGGACTAGCTTGAGGAGGCAACTGCCCTCCCTCTAAAGAGTGAGAGCTTTCCATTTTTACTTTTTGTGGTTTATTGGATAGACACTTTGCAATGGAATCCTTCATTCTTTTCCCATTCCTTAATATACGTGGGGAAGTATCCATAAAAAAGGGCACATCAACCAGTATAGATTCCAGAAGTCAGCATATACGTGTTTACCACACACACAAGACTAGTACTCCTAAAGATAGAAGCAAGATTACAGGTGGAATTATTTGCCTAAACAAAGGATTCTAAACATATTCCACTATAGAGTAACCAGCCACCGTGCAACCAAGTACCGCGATCAACAGGCAATCTTTTGCAGTGCTTCGTAGTATTTAGCAGAACTTACTTAGTGGGGGATCGCCCTAGATTCTGTTTTCAAACCGATAATATCTTGGTATTGATGGCTAAACTGTGCCAATAAAGGCAATGTATATGCAGCTGAGTGTAAAAGTGCACCACGCACTACGAACAGCGAACAGCCAACAGTACTTGACTGTACTTCACAGTGCGCGGCGCAAGTGCGCCAAGGTAGGTGTATTTAAGGTTGAAAAGATGGGCGTTCGAGCGGCAGGAAGGGGCGGAGCCACCCCTACACCTTAAATGAATAGAAAGAAAAAAGATGTTTCAGAAATTAACACGCGCTTTTCATGCAACTGTAAACATCAAAGGCGTAGATTTGGGCGCGATAGTCTGCACACAGTCACAGGGGGTGTGTTTAAGCCAAATAGAGGGCACACAGTCACAGGAGGTGTGTTGTAATCTAATGACAAACACACAGACAGAAAATCACCTCCTACTTCCTCCCAGAAGGGTCAGGCAGGTGGAGTGTCCTCTGTAAAGACGTCCTCCAGGCGAAAAATTTACGCGGCTCACACGCTGATCTTGTCCAACAAATGAGTCCGTGTGCAGCCGCGCAGTAGCGTAGGAGTGGCGAATCGGGCAGCAGTCGTTCCGGCAACAGCCAACAGTACTTGACTGTACTTCACAGTGCGCGGCGCAAGTGCGCCAAGGTAGGTGTATTTAAGGTTGAAAAGATGGGCGTTCGAGCGGCAGGAAGGGGCGGAGCCACCCCTACACCTCCTACTTCCTCCCAGAAGGGTCAGGCAGGTGGAGTGTCCTCTGTAAAGACGTCCTCCAGGCGAAAAATTTACGCGGCTCACACGCTGATCTTGTCCAACAAATGAGTCCGTGTGCAGCCGCGCAGTAGCGTAGGAGTGGCGAATCGGGCAGCAGTCGTTCCGGCAACAGCCAACAGTACTTGACAGGGCTCTTCCATAGGTACACATACTAGCAGTCCTGTATATTTTAGTGAGCTGTTGAATTCAAGCAGTAGTGACGGCTGAAAGTATTCATACTGCTCCAAGTGACAGTATTGCAGTTCTCCTGCAGGTAGTGTTGGTGAAAAAGGCACACATCGCTGCCGTGCCCTTGCCATCATCCTCCCTGACAACGGCCAACTGGCTTTCTCATCACAAAACTTGATACAGCCCACAATCCATTGGGTGATGCTCTGTTTCAATGTAGCATGACTTGCGTTCTGATCCGAGAGGGAGATTAGCAATTGCTCTGACTGTCCGAAGTATTTAGTCTTGTCAGGCAAAACTTTAGATCTTTCTCATTGTCTAGCATGTGCAGCACCCTGGCCACTGCGCTGGCTGAGTTCTGAAAGAATACTGGCAGAGAAATGCTGCGGTTCATGTGAAAGCATAACAGGAACTTTGGAATTAAATGAGGGCTTGTTCTCAGCACCACCTTGTCTCTGCAGAATTGCACAAAAGGTTCCTGCGCGGTAGGGCTCTGCATCTCTGACAACCTCTGCACGAACATGATTACAAGGTTGAAGGCCACCTTCCAAGAGAGAAACTTCAGACCTGAAGAGTTACTGGGCTGAAACGGAGGTTCCATTAGCTTTGACAACATCACATTCAGCTCCCATGCCAACACTGGTTTATGGACCACTGAAGCCTGCAAGGCAGTCCCCCAGAAAGTCCTTAACGATGGGGACAATAATCAGCAAAACATGCCCTTCCTGTGTCTCAAAAGGGCAGATACTCTTATTCAAACAAATATCAGACAGGGCACACCAGACACAATCAATTCCTTTTCTTCACATAGGTGTCTATTGTCAGAACACTTTATCCTCTGTCAGAATATCCATGCAAATCCTGCCCCCACACCAAATGCTGAATTCTGAGACCTCAGGAGCCATGCTAGCAGGTTGAGCTAGACTAGATCATGGTGGAACAGCCTGCCCTATTTCCTGGCAAGAAGTATTTGTCAACACACTAACCCCCAGTTTGAAACTAAAAGGAAGTAGAATGATGTCATTCGATGGGAGATTTCTGGGTGCAAGGAGGGGGATGAAGGTGCTGGGAATGTTCATGAGCTTTTTTCCATATGGAGGCTTTTCTCTGTTTCCGCATACCCATTCCATGCCCACATATGAGCTCCCAAGCATTTATTATTTTTCATTAAATCCATGCGGACATTGTTGAGAGTTTTCCTATGGACCACTAGCATGTGGCAATGTTTGTGTTCTGCTTTATAGACTGAGCATTGCTCCCACAGGAATATTCTGAGATTTTTCCTTTTAGGAGACCAGGAAGACTGGGTGAAGGTCACCTGCCTGTCATTTTTGGTTGAAACCGGTTTCAACCCAGCACAGACAATAAGACTCACAATTGTGACAGGAATTCTGTAAGGGGGTTGAGGACCTACGCCTCACCTGAGGAGGATGTGACCGAAGTACGTCATCATGTCCTAAAAGTGGTTTGTCACATGATAGATACATCAGAATAATGGAAAGTGGAGATGGACTAATCCAGCACTACAATGCTTGTTATATTTTGTGGGAGGCGGGTAGAACATGCCGGAAAGGCCTGTGTAGGACACTTTGGAGCTATGGGTTCAAGCGTCTTGAGAGAGAAAAGGGATGCCGAATTGGCAGGCGGAGTAGGTTATTTGTATTTGTGGGTTAGAATGGGATGCAGTTTCTTTTCTTGCAAGTATTGATGCTAATAAACCTCTGACTGTTCATTCTATGAGAACTAATGGTCTCACAAAAAAATATCATCGCTGTCAGATAACAAGAGCAGACAGACTTTAACTGCCTAACCCTAGGGGAAGTGATAGCAAATCAGACGGGATTGAGCATTTATGCAGGATGTCGCGTATGTGGGGTGGGATGGAGGATCTGGCACACTTCCTATTCTTTTGCCCCTCATATGAGAGGCTTAGAAAGTAGTTGTTGGTTCCTGTTTTTAGAGGGAAAAAATGTTCCCAGTATTGCCCTGCGCTCCAATTCCTGCTGAAGGTGGAAACCCCCCTGACAACTTGGGCCTTGTTGACTTTTATAAGCAGTGCATTGAAAATCCGTCAGAAGTCTATACAGGAAAACGATGTTGCATATTCATAATTTTTGGACTAGAGATTATCTGTAAAGTGAGCACAGACCGGCAGATTTACAGTGTTGCTTCGTTTTAAGGGGTGTGGTCAAGGGACATATTTTAGTGTTTTTTATATGGGGTATTTATGATATTGTGTTTTAATTGTTGTTGTACTTTTATGGATATTTATACCCGGATAAAGTTTTATTGACTGACTAATATGGCTGCTTTTTTAATCACGTTCGTATAATGGTGGTGAGGCAAGAGAAAGTGGGGCTCTAGAAAGAGATGCAGAAGCGCCAATGCTAAGCCTGCCTGGCCCACATCTGAGAGATCACAATTGACCTGCATAGGGTGGACCCCAGCTTGTTGACTACCTTCTGGATCAGAGGGATCGGATGAAAAGTGCAGAGCATTTTCTGATTTATATGATGGCAAACAAATCGACCTCTGGGCACACACAGAAGAGTTGATCCACCAGCTTTGCATCCAGCTCACATTCATGTGAGCCTTTTAGAGCCCCACTGAGCGAGTATGCAGTCGCATTCTTATTTTCCTGCCAAATGACCTGCCAAAATCCACACTCAGTGCTTGTGGCACCACCACCACTGTGCCACCCAGGGCAGTGGTAATGAACTGGTGCCCCCTGCTTCCAAATGTAAAACATTGCAGTCATGCTGTCCATCTGGATCCTGATTGCTTTCCTGGAGACTACTGGGAAAAAGACTTCAGCTGGATTACCGTCAGTTCCAGCACGCTGATGTGCCATGACAATCCCTCTAGGAACTACTGACCCTGAAGACATCACCGGTGCACACCCCAGCCTGACAGACACATCGGACACCAGTAATAGCTGATGCACATCCTCCTGGATTGGCAGTTGCTTGACCAGGTTGGGTGTGCAGGTCCACCAGGCCAGGGCACGATTCACCATATTATTAATATGGATAGCTCCTCACACTGGAGGTGCAGCTGCTCCTGCAGTGGGTGCATCTGCAATCTCCAGAACCAGATCAGCGGGATGCAGGAGGACACGAGTTCCAGGAGTCTCTTGTACACCTTAACAGGCATGAGTTTCTCTTGCCTAAACAGAGTCACTGGAAATTACAGCGAGTCCACCGTTTGACTGGATGGCCGAACCATGCTCTCCTTGTCGAAGAGGGTCCCGAACATCTGAATGTTGTGTGTTAGCTCAAATATGGTATTTTCCTAGTTTAATGAGAATCCAAGCCGATGCTCCAGGCCCAGTGTTGTAAGCATGGCCTCCGCTGTGCCCTCCTTGATGACCTAGCAGACCATGCAATCGTCCAGTTAGGGGTAAATGTGGACACCCAGCTTCCAGAAATGTGCTGCCACTGACACCAGACACTTGGTGAAGACCAAGTGGGCAGACCTCAGTTATAATGGAAGATCGTTGAATTGGAAGTATGCCCCCAAGACACTGGTCCACAGAAAGCTTTGGTGCTTCTTTTGAAATGGATCAGCAGGATGACATTCTGCAATGTCACCATCTTGAACGTTTTCCTGATAACAGACTTGTTCAGGGTGTGTAGATCCATTATGGGGTTGTGCTGCCCATCTCTGTTGTGAATGAAGAAGTACCTGGAATTAACACCTTGTCCCCTCTCCACCTGGGGACCACCTTGATGGCACATTGTAGCAGCATGTGCTCTACTTCCTCCATCAATAGTACCTTCTGTTCCCCAGGCACTTCTCCCCACCCCAGTGGTATACAGGAAGGTTTTTGTTCAAATTCCAGAGCATACCCTATCTCCTCAATGTCCAAGACCCTTTTGTCAGATGTTATTTACTGCCAAGATGACAAATGTCTCCTGACTCTTCATCTGACCAGGAGAAGCGGTGGGTGGGGAGGGCCAGGGGAAAGTTGAGTTTGCTTACAGGGAATGGAGCTGGCCCCCTGTGCTCTAGTTTCTTCCTCTGCATTCTCGGTACTGTGACAAAAAGGAGGCCTGGCACTTCTGCGCCTGCTGGTGCTCAACCTCGGTTTGGATGCCCGATTATAGGGCTTATAGCCACCGAAGGATGATCATGATGACAACTAGCACAACCTCTTAAAGGGTCGATTGATGATGGACTTCTGGTTGACAGTACCCCTATGGTTTTGGGCATACTAGTCTCCGTCTTGTATGTGATGAGGGCTCATCTCTTCTCTTCCCAAAAAGCCATCTCACATCAAAGCACCAGGCCCTCCCTGACCAGTCTATACCTCCCCCCCCACACCAGCTGGTGGAACATGCATCCCTCCTAAGCCGATCCACTCCCCTTGTCCTCGAATTTACATGATGGTCTGCCCCTGCCCCAGCACCCACTGGCACTTGGCCCCCGAATACCTCGCAGCACTTGCCTGCCCCCTTGAGCCCTTTCCTCCTTCACACCCCCACATTTTGCCACTGCACGAAGTTCCCCTCCCTGACCTTTCACTGCCCCTTCCCTCATGCTGCACTTCTTGTGGTATCCAGTCATTTTATCGGAAAACAGAGTGTACAATAACACAGAAAAACATCAAAAAGTTTAAACAAATATATAAAGGGTAGTGGAGCAAGGGGTTAAAATGGCTCGGGGTGGGGCTGGGGTGGCTTAAAAGGGTGGAAAAGGGGTGCTTGGGGGGATCCCTCAACTAAAAAAAGAAAAATAAATCTATGTTTTTCAGTGTTTTTGTCCACGATGACATTTACCAATCTGTAATTGTGGTCGGTATGATCACATATAACCGTTCTTGTTATTGCACTTGCACAATCCGAATGTCACAAAGCCTAGTAGGACCGTTTCTGTTTATATCCCTTGCAACCCCCGGCCCCTCTCCCCTCGACACCCTTTTTTCCTTGTGGGGCTATGAAACACTTTTGATGTATAGTGCGCTTTATACATATACAATAAATAAATAAAAAAAATAAAAAAGTGAGGTCCAGAATCTTTGTAACTCTGGTCTGAAGCCCATGCACCTCAGTGGTGACTGCCACCTGAGCACAACCCTACTAGTCATCCTGCAGAAGCGGACATCCACTGAAACCAGGATGGCCCTTGTGATGTCTGAGGTCAGGACACCCTACCAGACCAGATCCTTGGCCTGCCATTGTGTGCCTTGATGGAGGGACTCAGTGAAAGACTGAATATTGTTCCACAAATACCTATTCTTGTGGGGAAGGATGGCTGCAGTGTTATATACATGCACAGACAGAGACACAGTTTGAGTGACTTTCCATCCTTTGGCATCCATCTTACAGGACCTTTTCTCAGGGGACAAGGTGGAGTAAGCCTGGTGTAGTTGATGTGTACCTGACTGCAGTAGCTGTGACAGATGTAAGACAGGCATGGTGTCAACAGTAGGACAGACACAAGTGACCTCAGTGCTGTTTAATTGTGTTCACGTTGCTTGACACATACGCTTTAAACACTGTTCTCTTTAGTTTTTTCTATACAATGTTGCCGCCTGCAACCTTGGCTTCAAAACAGCCCGGTTTGGTATCAGTCTCCCTAACTCACTGGCTGTGCTGACTTCACTGGCACTGCTTTGTTGTAAGAGCCAAGGACAATACCACAGCGGCAAATGAGTCTCCCTGCCTGGACTATCGACGCAGAGAGCCCGGCGTACCTCTGACACACAATGCACGATTCTTCAGCCATGATTCCTGGTCTTACGTTTCCTATTCTCAAAGATTCCTAAAACTAACAGTCTTTCGTTGAAAAGGTCAAGGGTTCTTCCCTCCTTTTAATCCTCTCCGGCCTTCCGACTTTCGCCTTGTATTAAACTGCCATCTTGGAACTGCTGCTTCCTAATGTGCTTTGCCTTGCTCAGAGTGTGATTTCATGCTCCGTCTTTTATCCGTGTTGGGAAGTGTGATGGAAGTCAGGTGTGTGTAATGGTCAGTAATTGCCTGACCATTGTTTTGGGATATGTCAGGTATATGGCTCGGGTGTTAGACCATTTTCTCTCACAGTGAGCTGTTCGTGAGAAAGTGTTCATGTTGGGAAAGGGAGTGGGAAGGGAAGAGTTCCTAAGTATCCTACCTGGCAGGATGGGGTAAAGGTGTTACAGGGAAGGGGATACCGCGTCTCGCCATCCAGTGTCCCACTTACACTCCCCAAAGACCCCTCACCCAGGTGATCCTCCCGCACTGGTCTAACCCCAGGAACTGGATCCAAAAGTGATGGCCGTGTCCTGGCCACCTGGATGACAGATCCCCAGGGACTAGCGGGTGAGACACCTTCAGGTTTCCCACATAGAATCTGGTCAGAAGTGGTTCCTGAAGCATAACGCAGCTGAGCTACAGGCCCTGCGCATCTTGTCTGTACTGGCAATTGCTTGGACTTGAAAACTTGCTGGCCCAATCTCCAAACCTTCGTTTGATGGGGACTTATTTAGATTGGTAGTCATCACAAACCCCTCGTCTTCTTTCTCTTTCCCAGTATTGTATTGTATTGTATTGTATTGTATTTTGTTATTCATGTAGCAATCTTTCCCCACTTGTGTAACCTCAATGCGCTTTTCCTTGGTTGAACGCCCTGGTGACCGTAGACAATGTTGTTGGAGTCCTAGAGGGTTAGTTTAGGAGATGCGTGTGTGCATGTTACCATTCTAGGACTTAGGTGGCTGGCAAGGCTCGACTAAGCAGCCCAAGAGAGGTCAGCCACATGGGTGGGTGCTGTGGAGGGTTATATATAGAATGCTATTGTTTAGAGAGTTTATATGGGTCAGCTATACCAAGTTCCTTTCGGGTGGTGGTGGCTGTGTGCTAGTGATAGAGGTTTTGAGGTACGTCAGGTGTTTCAGTCTGGCCGGCTATGTGTGCACTAGGCCAGATGTGCTTAGCCGTAGGGGTAATCTATCATGCATGGATGCTCAGCCGTGCCTGCGGCCTGTGTCCACGCTAGTGGTGCGAGCTATACGTACCGTAGATTGGAGAGTCCTGTATATTGATAGGGAGGCCTACACCCAACAGTGAGGTCTGAGAACAGGGCCAAGATCAGCTAGATTTGAGAGTCCTGCACGGTGGGAGAGGCCCACACCTGACAATGCAATTGAGTACAAGGCCAAACAAGTTTGAGCCCACACTAACAGTGCAATTTGAGTAGGAGCTAAGAAGAGAATCCTTGAGTAGCAAGTCCCAGGTGTCCCCCTGCAGTATGTTTCGTCATATGGTGAGCGAAGAGGGGCTGTGCCTAAATTGAGAAACCTCTAAGGACAGCAGGCAGCCCCGTTTTCACAGTGTTGGGGGTCTCCATATAAAAAGAGCAAACGGAATGGGCTACTCCTCGGTTCAGGTAGGTGGAGGGGGGCCTAGGCATGAAAGGCCGTGGGTTACAGCCGATTGTATAGTAAGTATTCGTATTGTAACAGTCATCAAGGGCTTGTTGGACCTAGCTTGGGAATAGGGTTGTGGAGGGGGTTGCTAGTGGTGGGAGCTTCCCAGGTTGAGTGTTGTGGGTTGACAGGGCAGTGAATGATTAATAATGTGCTTGTGCTAGCCAGGGCCCTTATCTCGTAGTTGTCTCTCGTGTGGATTGGTGGACATGGTTTTGCGGTGGGTGTGAGGCGAGTGTAGCCACAGCGAAGGCTGCTGGCTTGGCTCAGGTGCTTGTAGGGTTGAAGTGTTGTTGTGGGTGGGATGTTGGTGGAACAAGAAAGCCACAACGAAAGCTGCTGGTTTACCTGGAGTTCTAGAAGTCAGATAGTGTTGTTGACTGGAAAGTGGTTGTGTGTTAGGTGGTGGTGTGTCACCGCTGCGAGAGTTGCCAGCCCCTGGGTTATGATTGATCAAAAGCGATCTCAGACCCCTCATTTGAATCCTCACAAGAATAGACTGGGGACTTAGGGGCCTTGGCCTTGGAAGAAGGTTTCTGCTCCACGCAGAAATGCTGAAATACCACCAAAGTCCTGTCCATCAATGCCCAAGATAGACCTCCTCATCACCTGCCAATGTTCTGGGCGCCTCCATGGGCCTCTACCGGGCAAAATGTCCCCTTTGATGGCTCAATGAGGCCTATGAAGACGAGAGATGGTGCCTCCTAGGCAACGAGAGCAAGATCAAAGGCAGGACCTGTACCTGCACCAGCTATCAACTAGGGCTGTACGGAATTCAATATTTAGTATTCAGCCGAATAGTTGCTTTATTTAATAAATTATGTTCCAAACTTCAAAAAACACACTTATTAAAAAAACAAATAAAGCACCATTTTAAATGCATTCTATACTTTTATTTCTCTTCATTGTATTTAATGTAACATCTTTATTTAAAGTATAAAAGCCATAAATAAAGAAGATTAAACCAAAATGAAGGGACCAAATGTACAGAGGATTGTTGCATATTCAGTGACAGTTAAAGTAGGAGGCTTCACAAATGCAAAAGGACTGCCTTTGTGAATCAGATGCATTGCATTCTCACTCCAGTTGCAAAGTCGATGCGGTTGAGTTTCAAAACTTCTTTGCAGCTCACATGGAAATGTATAAAATGGTTCATGCGGCTCATGTAGGACACAAGTCAAGAGGAAATCTGAAATGCGTGAACTCCATCTCACAACTATATACCCCAACCAAACAAATGCTGCTCACTTTTCACTTATCCTAGCCACTCTTTCTCGCCAATACACAAACATATGCAACTTATAATTTTTAATAAAATATCAGATAATGTTAAACTCAGGACTCAAGTCCTTAAAAAAGAAAAAGGGGGGACTATGACATACACAATGGGAAGTGACATGACAGGAACTGAAAGTATCTATGCATATTTCTTTGTTTTCTTTTCCAACTGAAAAAAGTGCACATTGCATATAAACATTCGCCAAAAGAAAAGATGTTGCTGTATTGTTGCAGGCTAAGTATAAAAGATGGGCACCTTTTTTGTCTAAGAATCTGTAACAAAATGTGCCCTAAAGATCAGATTACAATATAAGATATTTTTCAGCTCTGTGAAAGCAACTTGTCTGGTCTAATTCGATTCAGTTTTGCAAACTGAAGTCTATATTTGCCTTTCTGAGTTCATGTTGCATTGTGTTCAAATGAGAATGTCAAAGTATTCGGCAAGAGCCGAATAGCAAGAAACTATTCCGCCGGAGCCGAATAGCTTAATTTCAGCTGGAATTCGGCCGAATACTTACTCGAAGCCGAAGTTTGGTACACCCTTACTCTCAACCCCTGATCGATGACGAGTGTCTCTCGGTGACAGGCTCTGAAGACAACCCATCAGCGATGGTGACCGAAACCTTGCTGCCTGGTGGAGCAAGGCTTGGTCATGGTGGAACACCCAGCCTGTCCCCTGCATAACAGTTATATGTGGTGAGGCAATGGAATGGAACGAGGGGCTGAAGAGAGAGTTGCAGAAGGTCGGAGTACCAAGGTTGCCTGGCTTAAATTGAAGTTAATAGCATCATCCAGCATAAGTTGTACCTCAGCTTATTGACTGCCTTCTGGATCAGAGGGACTGGATGAAAAGCATTCAACAATGTCCCCAACCACGTGATCAGAAATGAGAACCAGAGAGCTCTGGCACTGTCTGAAAGACATGAATGTCGAATTTCGGGAGGAAAAACTCAGTAGAGCAAAAAACAGTACAAAACCGAAGCCTTCTCCTAGGATTTACTCCTCCAAAGGGTGAAAAATGAATCTGAAAGTGAAACTGTAATCTGTAGAATGTGGGCTGGAAGCACTGGGTGTTGCATGAGCTCTTCTAGGAGCAACAGCCTGCTAATGCAGGCTGGTTGCAAAGGAAATTAATTTAAGTAGAATATTTCCTGTGTTTCCCCAGCCTGCTAGTGGGAATGTTCTAAAGTATTTGTACAAAAGACCTAGTACTGGGGATCTGAAATTAACGCCCATAAAATGTCCCCTAAATATAGCTGTATAAGAGTTGCCTTTGCAGGGTTGGTAAAAACTATGTGGATATTTTGGAGGATGTACAGGTAACCAAAACACAACAGAGCTCAGCAATACAACATTACAGGTACATATGATTTGTTCACAACTTTTACTAGGTCCCCAACATCTTGAAAGCAGTACCAGCAGTGGTGAATTACTATGGCATATCACAGAGAGAGCATCTTGAGAAGCCAAGAGGAGTATCAAAGTTGGGAGGGGTTTCCTCTCAGAGCTTTACTCTGAGATTTCCTGTTCCCGACTGAACAGGGGAAGCCAAAAGAGGCAAGGCTTATTCCAGCCACCCCACCTGTTGTCTTACACAAATGCAGCAGACACTGAAGATCACACAGAAGTAACCCCTGCCGAGTGAAAAGAACCCAAGGAACATAGCCAGTTGGAGTGTGGAGTGAACAAAACAAATTTGAGCTGGTACTGCCAGAACAAATGCATGATGGTATACCTTGACCTGAGGAGTCATTTATCAGGCCACAATGAGAGAAACAGTGAATCGATTGCAGTTCGATGAAAGGCTAGAGAGACTGCAGATGTACAACCAAAACTGAGAGAATGGGTCTATCAACGGCAGGAAACAGCGCAAGTACAAAGACTAACACTGCATTTTGTGACAAGGCAAGAGAGAGCATTTCGAAACAAATAACAAAGAAAACTACTTGTGATGCTGATGTATCCTGGAAATTTGATCCCAAACTCTCAGAGCGAACTGACTGCTGTCACAACACTGCATTCATTGAAAGAGTCCAAAATCTAAGAGTGAACTATTGCCAAACATATGCACTACCAGAAATGTAAACCCCACTTTCCTGAAGAAGACTTATAGGTATCGAAGATGGACGATAATCTAGAAGAGTAACCTAAGAATGCATGACATAATTTTTCGTAGAGAAGGTAGTCCATAGGTCAGGTACAAATGACACATTTTTATGATGACTATCAAAAACAAGAATAGCCCAGCTGGTGTCAGCACATTAACATTTCCCACAAAGAATTAAGGAATTCGGCAGCAGAAGACATGATCTGACAGTTAAAAGCTGTGGAAGGAAGAATTAGAGAAGTCTGCAAAAGAAGGAGTTAAGAACACTAAGAATTTAGGAGAAGGGCAATGTAGCAACAACATCAGTCTCCAAATGGAGGATAGGCACACACTATGATGTAAATGGATCATAGTGGTTAGGCAAAGGCAGGCCCAGTATTGCAGGCTAAGGACCACTACACAGGTCACACAAGAACCAAGGATCAGACAAAGGTGGGTACAATAATGCAGTCCGAAAGATCACTACATTGGGTCACTAGAGAGATGAGGTTCAGACAAAGGCATATCAAATAATGTAGGCTAAAGGTCTGGTACACAGAGTCACAGATACCAGCAGGACAAGAAACGGTAATAGATGAAAAGGGCTGACAGAAGAACTTGAAACACAGTTAATACAATAGGAAGAACAAACCATGAGTGTATACAGTGCAGCACTTTAGAGCACCAGTCATTTGCAAGGCTGCCCCTTATATATCAATTCTGTCTTGCAGTACTCTTGCATAGAAGCCCATAGGTCTGCATAGAAGCAAGAAGCAGCTGGTGAATGTTTTAATTGAAGGGGCGTACACATTCCCCATGCGTGTACATTAGCATACAAACATAGTGGGGGAGCCCACCCAAGGGGAGTTTGTGGGGGTTATCCCAGCTGAGAATGTTTTATAAAGTAATGGGTTAAAAAAGTGCATGAAATAATTGAGCAGAAAGCCACAGTTTACTGTGTTGTATGGTAGCACAGGAAACAAAACAATAGATGACAGGTCACCAAGAGTGCAGAGGAGGTTTTTCCAGGGCATTCTCATGATGCCCTTGCCCACAAAATAGGTCAATATTGTGCCAGTGTATAAAACATTTTCCATGTTGGCTTAACACATCCATGCTTAGTATGTCAGTAGTTACCAGTTTCTCCATATTAGAACATACTCATGTTTGCTTTTCCCGTAACACTGTTGGGAAGGAAATTAACCTATCCCACCCCCCTACGCGCTATAGGGTGAGGCGAATCCCATGATGTGCAAAAGGGGTGTACTAAGAGACCCCGCATGGACATAATATTATGCAGGTAATTGTAGATGTTTAGACTGCATGCATATAAACAGACGCCATTTTGTAGCTATGGTAGAAACATAGGGCCTGCATGGCAGTGCGTTGGACACAGGTCGAAAACCTGATGAACCTGAATAGGGCCAAGCGCTGATAAAAGAGAGACCTGTGCTGTTAATCTCCACAGAAACCCTTGTTTGTTCTATAACTGTTGCCAATCCGTTTTATCCCGAGAAAGAATGCATCCTGCAAGGCCATGAGACGGTGCTAGGTGCCTCGCTGTACAGGTTATCTCAACCAGGTCTGAGCAAGCCTGCGGCCATCACCCAAGTTATAGCCCCAAGACCCCTGAATTCCAAGATACCAGTTGACCCCAGGCCACCGACCCTAAAACCAACAACCGTAAAAGATCTAAATGAATGATCCCCCTATCTGTACTTTTTAATGGCACGATTTGTAATGCAAGGTGGAGGGAGGGATAGATTATAGTTCAAAAGCGAGGGTGGAAGCCTTGGATGCCGAACAACGCAACTGGGATGAATGAAATGTGTGTGGGTCACAGTGACCTCGAGCCTCACCATGTAACAGTCCATGATTATGCCAGGTGCCCTGTGTAGTAATGGAGTAGCACTGTTAGAATAGTACATTTAATTGGCTCTTCGACATCAGTTCCCTGGAGACGATGAGTCCAGCTCACCCCATGTGATGGAAGATGAACGGACGGATGGGGCTGGGGCCAATGGCCTGGCATCCCCTATGGAGTAGGCTGACCATGAACAGGGCCGCACCAATCAGCCGTGCAGGTTTTTACTGTATATTAATGATGCTGTGCCCCCTTTTAAGCGCTTGCTGCACCCTTTCTGCTCAGAACGTTCCTGGGCAGCAGAGTTCTTTGCTGACATACCTATTTTTGTATAATTAAAAACGTGTTATCCTTGCAAGAATCTCTTGGCCTTTTTTCCCTAGTGGGTTGGATTTTTTCTGAAGTGAGCGTTTAGGGGCGTGCCTTCAATATTAGTAATGATACTGTGTAAGGAAACATGCCCATGCTGGCTATGCCAGTGTAGGCCATGTAAGAAAAGCAATCATGTTGGCTTTGCCTATAATGAAAGTAAAAATGACATGCTACTGAAGAAATGATGTCCATGCTGGCTGCACCAATGTAGGCCAATACCACATGCAAGAACACTCAATATTAAGTCTTCTGTTTGGGAACTCGAATCACCCCACAAACCCCCACCTCAATCAATGACTGTCCTCCCCAACCCGCACGCACTCACATTCAAACACATTCATGCGGATGATACGCAGTGTATCATACCCTGATACAATTGTCATTAATGAGATATTTGATTTTATTCAATAGTGGATGAGGGAGAACGGACTAGATCTGAATAATGAGAAGACATAACTTATGAATATAGGGACCTCCCCCAGGATTGCCAGACTGATAGATGATTATTCAGAGTTCAAAATAGCGGAATGTAAAATCCCCACTAAGAAGATTAAAACGCTGGGAGTCTTGTTGGATTAAAATATTTCTACGAGAGCTCAGGTTAGTAGTCTTTTGTCTACATCCTCCCATTATACAAGGTTATTGGTCCATATACGGCCATTCTTACCTATCAAGAGTATTGAGAGTATTACTAGAGCGATCATAGGCTCAAAGATTGATTTTTGCAGTAGTCTCTTGATGGGAGCTAACAAAGGGGAAATTGCAAGACTGCAGGTCATTCAGAACAGCGCCATTAGATCTATAGTTGCCTTCAGAAAGTATGATCATGTTTCGGAAGCCAGGAGGAGCCTTCACTGGCTCCCGGTCAAAGCCAGGATACATTTTCATTTGCTCACTATAGTGCACAAATGCCTAGAGGGCTCCAACCCACAATATCTGGTGGATAGGCTAACTATGAAATCAACTGGAAAAAATGTAAGATCAGATAATAACTCCATGTTGGTTGTTTCTGCAGCCAAGCTTGCGCAAGTGGATAAGAGCGTGTTTGATATAGCTGCACCCAGATTGTGGAATTCGATTCCATCTGATCTTAGACGTGGAAAAATCACTGGAGAAATTTAAGAAAAATCCGAAGACCTTCCTTTTCAGATAAAGGCCACATATGAATCAGGTCCCATTTGTTTGTCAGGTTGTTCTATGGTATTGTTTTTATTTGTATTATGTTGTTGTGTATTTTTTCTTCCCTTTTAGGTCTCATCTTCTGCGCTTGTATGGCTCTGGGCCATTATTGGTTGCGGAGTATAAAATAAATAAAGTAATGATGCAGCCCCAATACAGCAACATACACATGGCACTCATTCATGCTCATACGCAACAACATACATGTGTACAGACATACACATAGGCTTTTATTTCCTCAGTTGCATGATGCCTCAGCTGCTACAGACCTTAGGAGTTCTGCCATCGACAGACATGCTTCTCTTGATGGCCGTTTGATTCACATGCAATCCGCAGGCAGGAAACAGTGGGAGGTGTCAATCGAATATTCCTCAAGTCTTAGTTTCTGGCATGTGCGGCGAAGCCAGAGCACCCTTAAATTAATGCCTCAAGCCCTCTGAAAACAGGAATGTGCAGGAGCATCCTCTAAACACTTGCCGCCATGCAATACAATAGCACGCATGCCGAATGGACCAAGCTAGGCTACGGAAGCAAAATGCCCCAGCATTTCATGGCCCATTGGGTATGCATTGCTGAGGTACTGTACTCAAGGGAAAGAACATTTCCCTTTCAATGCCAGTCCCGGAGAGTGTCCTCAGCTGCATTCTGGATCTGAGAGTGCACTCAGGGTTTTCAGTGGGCTGGCTTGACTCCTCCTTAATCGGTGGAGAGTTGATGCCCCATGGCCCATTGTGAATGAGCTGTCACTGAGGGAACATAGCTCAAGGAAAAGTGTGTGCATGCCCCCTGCCCCTCAGGAATTCTATCAAATAAAGCCTACCACAGATCCTGCATATGCTATGGCAATCACCATATGAATCCAAGAGGCCTTGTGGCCTAGGTTGTGCATGACTAAGAGTGTGTGTTCCTAGCTGGAATTCTCATATTATCCAGGGACGCAACTTGACCCAGGTGGTGGCAAGAAGATTCCCAATAGAAAATTTGTTTATATTATGTATTCAGCAAAAATACATTTAAACATGGGTCAAAGGAAGAGAGGGGAATAATGACGCCACATCTTGATTTTTAAAGGGGAAAGCACATTGTATTACCTCGGGTGGGTGATGCCTCTATGTTCTATGTAACATTATCAGGGGAAACATGCAGCAGTTAAAGATCTGATTAGAGATACTTGGGCGAAGGAGGAATATGAACATCTTAAATGAATGAGAGTGAGACAAAGAGGAGGCAATCTGCTTCAGTGAATTGTATATTGTTAGGAAATATTTTCTTTTTGCTGCTTCCTTCCCATAGACTTCAATGAGACACCATATGTTTTTGTTATCAACTACTTCCTGATCTGACTTTTTGGAGGTAAGTGAAGCACTTTAATTCCCTTGCTTTTTTCTCACATTTATGGAGAAACGGATTAGTCATTAATACTATCAGTACTGGGGGAACTTGGGCCTCATTACAATGTTGACGGTCCGGTAACAATGGTATTGGTAAGCTTGCCTGTACCGTTGTTATCGGACCAGCAAACTACGAGTTTGGCGAGCTGGTGCCTTTCAGCCCGCCATGTCTGACCTGGTGGGTGAAACGGCACCCGCTCACCGAACTCAACGGATGCACCGGCACCCGGCAATGGGCAATTACCAGGTCTGCCGGGGCTGGAATGCCCCAGTAATTGCCCATTGCCGGGTGCCGGTAAATTCATGACTCCGGCGGCAGCCATGCCGGTATTTACCTGCACGGCTACCGCCAGACTCATAATGAAGCCCCATGTCTTCTTTAGTGACATTTGTGTATATTTGAAGCTATAAGAACGTGGCCTATCTTTCCCTATCGCTAATGGGGATTACCCTGCCTATCTAAATAACTAAAGATGTTCGTCTGTCATCAGGAATTCCAAAATAAATGTCCTCGAGCCAAATCTAATTCTAACCCTATCTGACCCTACTACTACTTTGAACAACTCAAAGTAGGTCAAAAGATATCTCTCCTCCTGGTCTTTTCTTGTCTGCTTGTATTCTCTGTATAAAAATGTCTCTTTAAAACATAAGTTTCTTAAGACAATCTTCTTGGATATTCTCTTGATATCTCCTTTATGTGCACTTGTAGCTCTTACAAAACATTCCTCGACCTTGTACTCGCTTTACTGATAAGCTCATGACAGCTTTCCTTCAGACACTCTCACATTCTTGTCTTTGGTTGTATATCTCTCACTCTTTAAATTCAACCTCTCCTAGGTTTGATATGACTTTATCCAATTAGAGTCGCCCCCTCTCCTGGGTTCAATGTATTTGATTATTACTTATTTTATACTGTTCACCTGACAGTCTTTTCACGCAACACTTATTGCACGTTTTTTGTGGCATGTTCTCTACACTGTTTCACCCTGTACTCATGGGGTATTTCCCCTTCTTTTCAGGGTATTCGTTGCCAGTCTATCTTTACTTCCCATACAGAGTTGTTCATCACGTTCTTTATTGGCTTCTCACAACCCGTTAGGTTGGTTTATTTGTTCGTATCGCATCCTTATGACAGGGACGAGTTTCTCCACTCATATATACTGTTGCCCCGGTGGCCTCCTGCTTCTCCTGTTCTCCTCGGTACCTTAGTATATGCAGGGGAACTTTCCATGGCTCTGCACTCGCTCGGGTAATCAACTTTGTTCTCTGGCTTCTTGGTCTTTGGTTTCGCCGGCGTTCCATTTTGGCTTTGCTGCAAGCCTCTGCCGTCTACAGATGCTGGCGTTAGGGAACTGCTAGCACTCCCGTTTCGGATGGTCTCTGCGTCTTTAGCAGGGAATTTAGCCCAGCACTATACAGACATGGTCACGCCACCACTTTGCAAGGGACTTTCTGCTGCCAACGGCTTCCCCATGGCTGCCTTCACCGACCCTCCGGCAGCTACGTTGGCGTTCTTTGTCTTTCCAAAAGTCGCCAGCTCCGCGGCTTGCTTCTGATCCGCCTCTCCAAGGCACGCTCATGTCAGAGGGCTTCCACTGCGCACAATACACTCTCCCTTTTCGTAATCCACTCGTCCCAGTTAAATACAAAAAGACACCTTCTTTTACTTTTGATGACTGGTTCGCTTCAGCATTGCCTGCAGCCACATGTAAGGAGGACACATTCTTCATAGCAGGCAGTCGCATATATGCTGTTATGGTGCTTGGTCTAAGGAGTTCCTCATGGGAACGAGAGTCCTTGTCCCCTAACTCCTTACTCATGCACTTTTGTCATTTAGAGTACCATATACTCTAAGATAGCTGTGCCATGAGAATGTCCCCTGGCCTTTGGTTATTTTGTAACTTGGCCTTCTACCTGCCCTCTTACATTTGGAAATGCAATACGTGGAAAGCCCTTTACTGGGCAAAACTCCTCCTTACCCAGGAAAAGTGGTGGTCTGTGTTTGTGGGGCTGGGTGTGTCAGGACCCAGTCAATATCCAAGCCAGAGTATGTCTGTTGCTAGGCAAATGTGTTGGTCAAAGGCTACCCACGATTAGACAGCCCCTGCCAGTTTGAATGGTGTGGATCCTAACCATTGGTGGACCTTGGGGCAACTCCAGTCCAAATCCTGGCTAAACTGCAGGACTCTTGCAGCCATTAGAAAGCTCATCATTGGAGCCAAGACCCCTATAATAAAGTGCAGCCTCCTGAAGACCCAAGGTTGACAAATGCAGCTGACCAGCAATGCCTCCAGCCAAGTCCCAGTAAAGCCCTGATCATTTCTCCTGATCTCCAGTAGGCACTTGTCGGTGCTTCGCCTGTTGGGCTCAAATGGGAATGGGGGATCACCCGACTCCGGCACCCGCAAAAGGGCAATTACCGGGTCCGGCAGGGCCGGAATACCCCGGCAATTGCCCATTCGCGGGTGCCGGACTTTCTTGCAAGTTTGGAGGTAGCCTTGACGGTTTTACCGGCAAGGCTACCACCAACCTTGTAATGAGGCCCAATGTCATTTACAGTGTTGTTCTTGACTTCTATCTATGGCATAACTGTTTCTAAAGGTAAAGTGTTACTGTTCTGTTAGCATAACCCCAGACAGTGAATGTACATATGTATATGATAGTTGTTCAATAAGATGTACCTAAAGGTTTAATTGCTTAGAGTGTATTCTAAAGGCCTAACAAATAATTGTATATTTGTGTACATCTTCTGTATAAATGAAATTATTGGGGTGCTCTGTGTGTACCTTATTGTAGCCCTAGCCCATTCTCACACACTCCAAAGTCTAAGCCTTACTGCTCTGCTACTCTACCTTGGTTTGGTTTGGCTTGCCATCAGTCTTTCCTGCTAACCATAATAGGTTGGCCTCTCAGAAACCACCACCACAGTTCATTCAGAAAATCCATTTGAACACTGGTGCTCAGCGGTGTGATAAGGTGTTTCTTATTTTGTTTTATCAGTCATGACATACTACATTGATTAGCAATTTTCTGGACTTTGTTCATTACAAAGTCCAGTCCAGAAATGAGGGGAGACTCGATGGATTTCAATGATCTCAGAAAATAGCATTTAGATCAGCTCAGTTGCTATCTTATGCTGCTGAAGTTCAAATAAAAGAAAAAGTTACTATTCCTGGAAATACTCAGTACACTTTTCCAATAACAATCAGAAAAGGACAAACTCAGTTTAATGAAGATGCTTTTATTAATGTAAATATACTTCTGCAACAAGGACTGTCTCTACACCTGACTCCATTAGTAGACCTTAAAGATGATGCTACTCAAATGTTCATTGACAATGATCCTCAAGGCACATTTTGTATCAAGACACCTACATTGGAATTGCTGTCAATTTCAGACACTTTTCAATGGATTTAACTAACCCCATAGCAAAACAAAAGAGATGAAGGCTGGAAGGTTTAGAATTAATCTTAACCTCTGGCATTGCTCTAGACCATCGTTCTTCGCCTGCCAAGCCATTACAAAAGGGGAAAGACCCAATGCAAATCAGGATTGGACCCACCCCAAAAGGGGCAGTCCAGCCTGAACTGCTTGGTCACATCCTTTATGCACAAGACCACAAGCACCCCAGAGATGTTTTGGCTTTGTTGAGCCTCATCAGTGAGGAGTAACTTTGGTCTCTAGACCCAGCAAGCACGACACCCACATCTGGGCTTACCCATCCCACTCGGGGTGAACATAGCAACAAAGAAAAGAGGTAATGGCTGGAAGGTGTAGAATTAATCCTAACCTCTCGCATTGCTCTGGGCAATCCTCCAGACCATCGTTCTTTGCCTGCCAATCCATTACAAAAGGGAAAAGACCATATGCTCCTTTTGGGGTGAGACCAAGCCTGATTAGCCTATGGTCTTTCCCCTTTAATAATGGCTTGGCAGGTGTAGAAAGATGGTTTGGCGGGTTGCCCAGAACAATGCCAGAGGTTGAGATTAACTCTAAACCTTCCAGTCATCACCCCTTTTGTTTTTCTTTAAGCCCATCATTTCCAGAAAATGTACTGTTGATTCATATGATTGCCGGCACAAATCCTTTCAGTACACAACAATACCTGGACCCTAATATGGCGACAGTATTAGTGAAACAGTACAGGATGCCCCTCAAGTCCATGAAAGCACTCATGGAGATACAAATAAATGTGGAATCCTGTGGAATTTTGATCCAATCCACAGTTCCTTTAATATCCCAGTGCTAGGAATATTAAACCCAATTGACAATGGATACTTAAGGTAATTGAACAAGAAGGTGCAATATATTGATCAGGGACTTGCAGATTCGGGGTTCTAAAAAGTATACTCTGTTCTTGATTTAACTAATGGATATTGACTATCTGGGTACTACATAAACACACGCATATAAACTTGCCATTTGAGGCAACAGTACGCCTGGACTCATACACCGTTTGGGTACATTCAATGCAATCTACATAAAGCCATGCCTGACCTTGCTAGAAAGACAGAATATGTAGATGACTTGTTAATCAAAAGTAAAACTGCGGAAGAGCACTTGGTGGAAAACTGCCACGTGTTGACGCAATTGGGAAATGGTGGTGTGAAACAATCTCTTCAGAAAGCACAGTGGCACAGAGCCAAAATAGCACATGAAATTTCAGCTGAGGGCCTTAATCCCCAGAAATAGAAGGTTGAGGCTCTGCTGAAAGCAAAATACTTATAGAAATCTATATAAATAATGACGATTGACCAAATGCACTCATAAATTCACAGAGAATTAAACAGAGATTACTCAGCCTTTGGTCCATCTATTGAAGGCAGGGTTGAAGTGGGACTGGGTGGGACTCTCAAAGAGAGGCTGTGAGACAAATGAAAATAAGTCTTTCCCAATGTCCTTGCTTGGCTTGCACTGTTATAAATAAATAAAGACTTTTCCTGGAAACAGGATTTTCCAACACCAGCTTAACTGCAGTCTTGTATCAGAAGCATGAGCAAGTCAATAAGGTCATTTCATACACGAAATAAAACATTATCGCCTATTGAGTTCAAATTAAACAAATGTGAGAAATCTATTAGCAGCTGTATGGGCATTGAAAAATGACCGTCTGTTGATCCATGAGGAGCATTTTGTAGTTGAAACCACCTCCCACCAGCATCTACAAAATTTGCAGAGCAACCAAATACAGACTGAGAAGGATTAAATCCCAGCATTTGTTGATGCATGCTTACCCTATAGAAAATCTATATGGCCAAAATCCAAAAGAGTCTAATGGCACTAGGTTTAGCAGATATACATGATAGTGTCAAGGATAATAGTTCAGAAGATGACGAATTAAAAACAACCAAACATATGGAGGCATATCTATCATCTGCTAAAGTGACAAAAACAACTACCAGAGAATGCCCATAGTTTATGTGGATGGATGTTCCTACTGTTAAGGTGGACTTCTGAACTCTATCCTGGAGGGGCAGAGGTTCAGAAGGCCAGCCTAGTTTCTTGGAACAGGGTAACCTCTGGACAAGCCAGACCAATCAGGGTAGCGATCGCGGCGGTCAAGACTAGGTCTCAAGAGGGGTGAGGGTGACTGAAAGCCTGCAATGAGCACACAAAGCAAGGACACTTACAAATTACTCCAAGCAGGTGTTATATTAAAAATATAGACACATTTATTACAAGGCCTTTGTAAAATTGACCGTAGCGAGAAATCACAATAATACTCAAGTAAACAAACACATCACAATCAAATGCAATACATATACAAATTTAAACGAGTCTAACGAGTTAGACGCATGAAATGTGTAGACCACCTAGATGGGGAGGAAAACAGGCAGTGCGAATAATAATTAGACCCAGTTCACCTTCAGAGGCACCTAACTAAAAGGAAGTCTGATCCCTACGAAGAGTGGAGCCTTGTGCTCAAAAGTACCTGCACACGCTGGTGCCAACGGGCAAAGGGGAGTCTCCTCGAGGGAATCAGGCAGTTCAGTTCGGTGAACAAAGGAAGATGAACAGAGCTCCGCGACTCAAGCTCAGCCTCCACTGTGGGCAGAAGCAGAGCGCGAGTACGGAAAGGCGTGCTGTTAGATGCAGCAGGGAAAAGCTATGGGCTACTGCGGGAGGGCGACCAATTCCTAGCGATGCTACTCACCGGTCCCCGATGCAGGCAGACCCAGGCTTCTCTGCGTCAGTTTCAGTGCTGGCAGGTTCAGATACGAGCAGGGGACGTCTCGTCGTCGTGTAGATTCCGCAGCAGCAGAAGTTAGAGTTGAGAATGTCCCAAACGCAGTGAACCCGCACAGATTGTCACCACAGCAGGGCGACGGAGCGGCCATGTGTATTTCAGCCCAATGTACACTTCTCACGTCAGACCTGGGAATGCCAAGTGTATGAATCGTGTGAGAGTGGCAAGGACTTGTAATACAACACAACCTGACGGCGGTTACAGAGCAAGACTCCTGGGTAGGCTGGTCAGTCAACTAGATGGCCCAGAGACACTTCCGAATGCTTACGTGCAGGAGATGGTGGAGATGCCGAGAATAGTTGTTCCCACTATTCCAAGGGTCGAAGTACCGGTACAGGCCTTCTCAATCGATCAGAGGTAGAAAGGGTTTCACAAAGCGACAGCAGTGCAGAGGAGCAGTCCTTCAGCAGGTCACCAGCGATTCCTCGGTTCAGCCTCGTAGTTGCAGGATACTTGGCTCCTGTATTCCTTCGTTCGTGAGAACTCAGGAGATCGACCTGGTAGTGGTGTTTCCAGCCCCCTCCTATCCACGGTTCCCTTCGCGCCAAAACGGAGGGGACCCAATGGGAGATCTGCTCACAAAACACTCACACCATACGTGGACCTATCACGGACCACGGTGGTTCCAGGCATTCACGACACACTAGACTCTCTGGCACCCAGGATGTGTATTGGGACCAGACATACCAGCCCACATCCTGGAGGCACACACAGGGCCTGTAGAAGCCCGCGAAAGCATCTGTGTTTCGCGGGAAAGTACATGCCCAAATAAGGAAGGCCCCGGGTCGGCTGGACCTGAGGGAGGTGAAGGGGGCAGACGGTCAGCGGACAGGACAAAGAGCCTCGTGGTCTGGCCATTTTGGGAGCCAGGTCACCATTTTGGGCTAAGCGCAAGAAACGCACCTAAATGCCAAAAGGAGCTCAAAAACACAAAGAAACGATCGCTGCCACCAGTCCCGTCCATGATTCACTTGCACCGTTCATTAACAATCCAAAGAGAGTATCTAGGGCCTGTAGATGACTAGAGACCCAAGAGAGCAGTAACTTAGCTTACAGTGCCCTCTTGTGCCATGTTGCGCCAAAGCTGCAACATGATAAAAGAACTACAGAAAACAACGTTTCCCGGTACTGACTGTCTTAAGGGCATGTCAGTTTCCCCGTAAGAATGGAGCGAAAGCCCAGAGGAGTGCGGCAGAAGGCTGCACTTCACTGGCAAAGTCTAGATCATCGTGAAAACAACAGCAAAAAGTTTAGGGGTTGCCACATGGATGGAAAATTACCCACAATTAAGAAATCTTTCCTAACACTCGCCCCTCCCAGACTATGGACAGGGGGAACTTATCCACCCCTAGATGAGTCTCTTGTTCTGGTCGGTTAAACATTCTGGACAACCCATCAGCATTGCTATGTTGGACACCTGGCCTATGCTCAATAGTGAAGTCGAAGCCTTGTAGAGTTATGGACCACCTAAGCAACTTAGGATTCTCTCCCTTCATGTTCATTAGCCACTTTAAGGGCTTATGGTCAGTTTGCACAGTGAAGTGGGTCCCATAGAGGTAGGGCCTCAGCTTCCGTAGGGCCCACACAACAGAGAAACATTCTTTCTCCACTGTGGACCATCTGAGCTCTCTGTCATTAAGCTGGCGACTAATAAAACCAATAGGGTGTCCCTTACCCTTCTCATCTACTTGCGATAGTACAGCTCCTATCCCAGTGTCAGAGGCGTCCGTCTGCACAATAAAAGGTCTTTGATAATCAGGGGCCCTGAGAACAGGGGCCTGGAACAAGGAGTCTTTTAAGCCGTTGAAGACCTTCTCATACTCGTCGGTCCAAGTTACCTTCTTGGGTTTCTTCAGAGTGGTGAGGACAGTCAGAGGGGCAGCTATGGTGCCATAGTCTGCCATGAAGTTGCGGTAATACCCCGTGAGTCCTAAGAAGGCTCTCACTTGGGTCTGTGTAGTGGGGGTAGGCCATTCTTGTACTGCTTGTACTTTACTGGGAAGAGGCTGTATCCTCCCTCAACCTATTTCATGTCCAAGGTAAACCACTGAGCCTTGCCCAATCTGGAATTTACTAGCCTTTATGGTCAAGTGTGCTTTCTGAAGAGCCTGGAGCACAATCCCGAGGTGTTTCACATGGTCTTCCCAGGTGGCACTGAAAACTGCTATATCGTCCAGATATGCAAGACAGAATTCGTCCAACCCATTCAACACATGATTTACAAGCCTCTGGAAAGTGGCAGGTGAATTCTTCAACCCGAACGGCATTACCCTGAATTGGTAAAGGCCGTCTGGAGTAGAAAACGCCGTCTTCTCCTTGGCATGTTCTGCTAAAGCTATTTGCCAATAGCCAGCAGTGAGGTCAAACGTGCTGAGGTACTTGGAGGCACCCAAAGTAACCCAAAGTATCCACCAGCTCATCTGTTCGAGGCAAGGGGTGTGCATCTGTCTTGGTGACAGCATTCAGAGCCATGTAATCCATGCAGAACCTCAATTCAGAAGTGCCTGCCTTTGGAACCAAAACCACAGGGCTGGACCAAGGACTACTAGAGGGTTCAATCACCCCAAGGTCTAACATCTTGTTGACCTCGGTCTTAATGTAAGACCGTACTTTGTCTGACATCCTGTATCCCCTACTTTTGGTAGGTACACTGTCTCCTGTGTCTATGTTATGTTTGCACCAAGGTGTCAAACCAGGCGACTGTGAAAACAGGGGGGAAAACTGCTGAAGCAAACTTTTCACCTCAGCCTGCTGATTAGAAGTCAGGTGAGGGGCCACTCGGACACTCTCAAAGGAGCTATCTGTAACGCTCACCTGATTCTCGCAGAGGCGCCAGTCTTGACTGGGCGACTACCGTATCTTCAAAGGTGATGTGCAGCACCCGGTTGGCTCTTTGGGCTGGACCTCTGTGCCCTGTATGCCTGACGTGCAGAGTAAGATGTCTGCAGATAGAAAATACGGGGTTAATGAACTGGGGTTATTGGGGTGTCCCTATCTCTTTCCTCTTCTCCTCTCCTGTAGACCCCCACAGGTTAACGCTCTCACCTTAGGTAAGTGAATGCCGAGCTCTCCATCTGCCTCGGGGCAGGGTGCTGTAACCAGTTTCCTCACTGGATAGGTAGCGCAGGCCTCTTGACTTCAGAGGACTGCTGTCCGTCGTTTACTGCACGAACGGTAAGTTTCGAGTAACTCAAATGTCTTTAAAGTCTTTAATAATGATGTCTCTTGTTTTGCAGGGTTCCGGCGATGGCGGATGACGGGCTGAAGTGAGTTGAAGATGGAGCCCGTGTGATGAATAGAAGCGCCTGGAAGCACGTAAGTAAGCGCTTGTTGCCAGCTTCACGAAGCGCTCTAACTGTCTTTTTATTTTGCAGGTACAAGTTAGGAGCGGCTGCAGGGAGCCGGGATACCCACTGGGTTAGATGTGGAAAGGAGTAATGGCACGTGAGTATTAAAGTTCCCCAATGTCTTTAAACGCACCTTGTTTTGTCTTTCAGATGCGGGATGCAGCGCCGACGGCCTCCGGAGCGTGCGAAGAGTTGGTAAGCTTTGTCTTTCAGATGCCGGAATGCAGTGTGAAGACCTCCGGAGCGCACGAAGAGTAGGTAAGCCTTTGCCTTTCAGATGCCGGAATGCTAACCTGTTCTTTCTTGTCTTTATAGGTGTTGCTGAAGACTGGATTCAGGATGGTAAGCCTTTTTCCTTAGGCCCAGGACCGGATGCAGAAGACACGATGAGCGTTCTGCTGCAGAGGGTGCAGAATAACGCAAAGCAAGATTCATCCACCGGGTGTGGTTTAAATAGCCTCCTGTAGTGCTTAGGTGTCTCCTTCCACAGCCACGCCTAAGTAAGAAAAGAGTTCCTGGTAAAAAAAGAGTTCCTGCCTTCCAGAAGAGTTCCAGTGTTCTGAATCTAGGGAGTGGCTCCAGCCCCACCCAACAGGAAAAGTAGTTCCAAACAGAAGAGGATCAGAGGCTCAACTGGCAGGCAAGTAAGCAGCATGGTCTGCTGCAGGTAAGTCCACCCAAGCATTATGAGCCCGGCGCTTCCAGCGCTGGGACTGGGCATATTTATGAGCCTGGTGCCACTGGCGCCAGGACTGGGTCCAAAAGGTCCCAATTGGGACTGGTTGGCACTCGGAACTTGGGTTATGGATCTGCTTCCAAGGGAGTTGGGAAAACCCTGACCTTTTGGAAGCAGAGATCATGACACTATCTGAAGGACCGCTTTGGAACAGGTCGGGGAGAGGTTCAGACTCCTCTTCCTCAACATCTGAAGCCAGTAGCAGCGCTGCGATTTCGACTCTTGGGACGAAAGCCTTCAGCCTATTTACATGGAACACTTTTGGAGCCTGCCTAGGCCTTCTAAGGTCCACTAAATAGTTGACCTCACCCAGGGGCTCCACCACTGTGTAAGGGCCTGACCATTTGTCCTGTAAAGCTTGAGGCCTTATGGGGTTCATGATCAGGACTTGCTGACCAGGTGTAAAGTTGATGAGGGAAGCTTTCTGGTCGTACCAATGTTTCACCAGCACTTGTCCTGCCTTCAATTTATTACTAGCCAAGCCCATTAGAAGTACCATCTGTTTTCTGAGCCCCAGCACATAAACTACTACGTTGGTAGTAACAGGGGGAGTGGGCATCTCCCATCCCTCTTTGACTATGGCTAAGGGTCCCCGTACAGGATGACCAAACAGAATTTCGAAGGGGCTGAAGCCAACACCCTCCTGTGGTACCTCTCGGTGGGCAAACAGTAAGCATGGTAAAAGAAGATCCCATTTTCTTCTCTGAGGCTCTTCCAGAGCCCCAATCATGCTCTTTAACGTTCTGTTGAAACCTTCCACCAGACCATTGGTCTGGGGGTGGTATGCAGAAGAGAACTTGTAGGTGACCCCACATTCTTTCCACATAGCCTGCATATACTTCGACATGAAGTTTCTGCCTCTGTCAGACACAACTTCTTTAGGGAAGCCAACCCTAGTAAAGATGCCAAGTAACGCTTTTGCAACAGACTTGGCAGTTACAGTTTTCAATGGGATAGCCTCAGGATATCTGGTAGCATAGTCGACTAGCACCAAGATAAACCTATTGCCTGAGGATATCTGCGGGTCAAGGGGACCAACAATGTCGATCCCTACCCTTTCGAATGGTATTCCCACAACTGGGAGTGGTACCAATGGAGCTTGGATTGTTGAGCCACTCTTACCAGAAAACTGGCAGGAGGCACAACTCCTGCAGTGACTTTCTACTTGCACCCCCATCCTGGGCCAGTAGAAGTGCATGGATAACCTTTGCTTGGTCCTCTTAATACCAAGGTGACCAGCAAGGGGCACTTCATGCGCCAGCTGCAGGAGGAAGGGTCTTACAGCAAGGGGAACCACCAACCTCCTATGGTCTCCTTCGGTAGACTCTGTGGGCTCACTATACAGGAGTCCACCTTCCCAATAAATCCGATGCGTCCCAGGAGGTTCACCCTCAAGCTGGGAGCAGGCCTGTCTCATTAGTCCTTCCAGAGATGGGCACTCACGTTGGCCTTTACTGAATTCTTCCCTGTCAGGACCACCTTCTACTAACAAGTCTTTTAGTTCAGGATGGTCATTGGGGTCAAATACTTCAGGCATCGCCACCTCCTCGTCAGGCCCGGGCGATTGACCAACTTCCTCCACCGCAGTGGTAGGTGAGCTCGGGGGAATGTTCTCTTTCCCTCGTCTTGCTTACTCCTTTCGCCTTGGGTTTCCCCTTCGGCTGGGGCGGCGTATTGGTCTTGGCCAATGCTGCCCGTGTTTGAGACCGTGTGTAGGGTCTGTCGGCCGTGTCTCCTACGAGCCCTAAAGCTCTGAGATCATTGCCTAACAAGACCTTTCCTGGAACGTTTCTCTGAATGCTCACTGGAATCCTGACTGCTGTACCATTTAAAGTAAGATTTACGGGTATTACTGGAAACATGTGAGGTGGGCCGTCAGCCAACTTAGTGGGCATCAGAGTAGCTCTGGCAACTTCCTCCGAGTCTACCAAGGTAGAATCCACTACAGTTCGACTGCACCCACTATCCCTAAGAGCTGGAGTATCTACTCCATTGATCAGCACACTGTCTTTAAAGTAGTGCTTGGTATTATCTGGAATCCTAGCATAAGCCTCTGCGACTTTAGGCTCCCAGGAACTCAGGGAAACTAAAACTACCTCAGCTTCTATCCTGCTGGGCAAGGAGTCTGAGGAGAAGGATGCTCCTGTAATCTCTTCTTCCGTGTAGGAGGAGAAGGCCAGATTAGCGGAGTGGACCCCCAAAGGTTTAACCTTACACCGGGGATCCCCCTTCACGTGGTCAGTTGCTCCACAAGCAAAACAAGATCCATTGGGTCTGTTTACATAGGGAGGCTTATTGTAACCAGAGTTCTGTTTCAGAGGCGGTTCTCCACTACCCTGTGAGTTCTCTTGTGTCTTACCCTTATTTTTCTTTTTGTGGCCCTTTTGAGAAGAAGATTTATCAGATTCTCCACCCTCCTTATCTTTGGACTTTTTCCCTTCCTCCTGCTTACCAGGATTAGTTTTGTCCTTATGGGACACTCGATGTGACACCCATAAGTCTGCTGCAATGGCCAGCTTCTTAGGATATATCTCCTTTGAATCAGCCAAATGCTGCTTAAGCTCCGGGGAAGATGCAAAAATATGTTCCAGCATGACAAGACTTATCATGTTTCAAAGGTAGAAACCTTATAACCTTCGACCAAGCCAGTCAAGTTTTTTAAGGATTCGGTTACATAAGATACCCAAGTACCACCTTATTTTTTCTTATACTCTCGGAATCATTTTAAATATTGGGCAGGAGTCTTTCCAAACTTTAAAATGAGAGTTTGCTTTAACATTGCGAAATCCGCTCGCTCAGCCTTCGACATTTCCATAATGGCACTACAGCCAGAATGGGGCAGTCTGCTGAATAACCAGGCAATCTTATCAGCATTGTCAACTTCTTGAACTTCGCATGCATACTCAAACGTATTCAGCCAGTCCATAATGTCATTCTTTTCCTCATACACACTGAGCAGATCTTTCGGAAATCGTGGATGAGAAGAGGCCCCATACCCATGTCCAGGAGCCTTGGATCCATTTGCAACCTGAAGCTTGGCCAGTTCCAACTGGTGATCCCTGTCTTTCTGTTTTTCTGCCTGTTCGATTCTTAGCTTGACCCTATTGAACTCAAGCTCTTCCTGTAGTTTGGCCATATTGAACTCAAGCTCCTTCTGCCTAAACAGCAGATCTTGCTTCTTGAATCCAAGCATGGCCTCCCCATCGACACTGGCAGAGGAAACATTAGACATCTCATCCTCCCTGTCCTCGCGGTCGTGGCGGATCAGTGCAGCGGCAGAACCGTCGGTTCTACCAGTGAGAGCAGCCCCACCTCCTTCCGCACTGTCCTCAGAAGTTACAGCGTCAAGCTGCGCTTTTTGCCACGCCACGATTCTTTGGATCATATCCATTTTGGTGCCTTGAGAGGAGACACCTCTCTCCGCACACATCTTTTTCAATGTTTCGGATTTAGAAGCATTTAAAGTTAACAAGGTATTTGTTTCCATACTGTTAGATAGGACTATGGCCTTTTAAAAGTTATACTACGACAATTCACTACGTGTCCTGGTAGGAATAACTTGAAATGCCTTCGCTCGTGTGCAACACTGGATACCTTCAGTCGTATCCCACCGCTGTACACCAATTTGTTAAGATGGATTTCTGAACTCTGTCCTGGAGGGGCAGAGGTTCAGAAGGCCAGCCTAGTTTCTTGGAACAGGCTAACCTCTGGATAAGCCAGACCAATATAATATGCAATATATATACAAATACAAACGAGTCTAACGAGTTAGACGCACGAAATGTGTAGACCACCTAGATGGGGAGGAAAACAGGCAGTGCGAATAATAATTAGACCCAGTCCGCCTTCAGAGGCACCTAACTAAAAGGAAGTCTGATCCCTACGAAGAGTGGAGCCTTGTGCTCAAAGGTACCTGCACATGCTGGTGCCAACTGGCAAAGGGGAGTCTCCTCGAAAGAATCAGGAGGTTCAGTTCGGTGAACAAAGGAAGATGAACAGAGCTCTGCGACTCAAGCGCAGCCTCCACTGTGGGCAGAAGCAGAGCGCGAGTACAGAAAGGCGTGCTGTTAGACGCAGCGGGAAAAAGCTATGGGCTACTGCGGGAGGGCGACCAATTCCTAGCGATGCTACTCACCGGTCCCCGATGCAGGCCGACCCAGGCTTCTCTGCGTCAGTTTCAGTGCTGGCAGGTTCAGATACGAGCAGGGGACGTCTCGTCGTCTTGTAGATTCCGCAGCAGCAGAAGTTAGAGTTGAGAATGTCCCAAACGCAGTGAACCCGCACAGATTGTCACCACAGCAGGGCGACGCAGCGGCCGTGTGTATTTCAGCCCAATGTACACTTCTCACGTCAAACCTGGGAATGCCAAGTGTATGAATCGTGTGAGAGTGGCAAGGACTTGTAATACAACACAACCTGATGGCGGTTACAGAGCAAGACTCCTGGGTAGGCTGGTCAGTCAACTGGATGGCCCAGAGACACTTCCGAAGGCTTACGTGCCGGAGATGGTGGAGATGCCCAGAATAGTTGTTCCCACTATTCCAAGGGTCGAAGTACCAGTACAGGCCTTCTCGTTCGATCAGAGGTAGAAAGGGTTCACAAAGCGACAGCAGTGCAGAGGAGCAGTCCTTCAGCGGGTCACCAGCGATTCCTCGGTTCAGCCTCGTAGTTGCAGGATACTTGGCTCCTGTATTCCTTCGTTCGCGAGAACTCAGGAGATCGACCTGTAGTGGTGTTTCCAGCCCCCTCTTATCCATGGTTCCCTTTGCGCCAAAACGGAGGGGCCCAATGGGAGATCTGCTCACAAAACACTCACACCATACGTGGACCTATCACGGACCTCGGTGGTCGCAGGCATTCACGACACACTAGACTCTCTGGCACCCAGGATGTGTATTGGGACCAGACATCCCAGCCCACATCCTGGAGGCACACACAAGGCCTGTAGAAGCCTGCGAAAGCATCTGTGTTTCGGGGGAAAGTACATGCCCAAATAAGGAAGGCCCCGGGTCAGCTCGACCTGGGGGAGGTGAAGGGGGCAAGACGGTCAGCGAACAGGACAAAGAGCCTCGTGGTCTGGCCATTTTGGGAGCCAGGCCACCATTTTGGGCTAAGCGCGAGAAACGCGCCTAAACGCCAAAAGGAGCTCAAAAACACAAAGAAACGATTGCTGCCACCAGTCCCGTCCGTGATTCACTTGCACCATTCATTAACAATCCAAAGAGAGTATCTAGGGCCTGTAGATGACTAGAGACCCAAGAGAGCAGTAACTTAGCTTACAGTGCCCTCTTGTACCATGTTGCGCGAAAGCTGCAACATGATAAAAGAACTACGGAAAACAACGTTTCCCAGTATTGACTGTCTTAAGGGCATGTCAGTTTCCCCGTAAGAATGGAGCGAAAGCCCAGAGGAGTGCAGCAGAAGGCTGCACTTCGCTGGCAAAGTCTAGATCATGGTGAAAACAACAGCAAAAAGTTTAGGGGTTGCCACATGGAAGGAAAATTACCCACAATTAAGAAATCTTTCCTAACACCTACCATATCAAATAAAATGTTGAGAAGGAATTAGTAGCTGGCATCAGAAATGCTTGGGTGAATGACAAAACCCTTCACCAGCTTTATAATCAGACTCTGGAATAGCTGGGTGGCAGAACTGATGGCCATATATAAAGTTGTCCTTACTTAAATAAACAACTCCAGAACTAATAATTGTGTAAATAATCAACTCAGGGACTAACACGGTCTTGTTCCATGATAAAGTTGCTGTGCAGATCACGTCACAGTTGAATTTACCAACGGGAGGAACTGCCTATTAACAAAAGTAATTAAAAATTCCCCTCTTGTTCTCCTCGCTCTGCAACCAGTGTGGTGCATTTCTGAATGAAACCTTGAACATATTGGGTTTTAAATGACGGTTTGGGGCCTTGTAGAAAATCCACATTGAACATTGGTATCTAATCTCGTGCTCTCATTATAAAGAGATTGGTTACTGTAAAACTGAAACTGACGCAAATTTGTGAACAGGGAATTATCTTGCTAAGCCCACACTTTTAAAGAGATCTGTTCTTTGAAACCGGCTCAGAGCTCGATATTGTTTGATCAAAAACTGCCACAATATCTGGACGGCAACTAGCTTAGTGAGACATTATTTATTGACCTTTGAAATTCATTATTATACTGCAATCTGATTCATATTAGTAGACAGATTAAGTAAAGTCAATCAAGTCTTTCATTAAAGCCAATCTCATTGATGAAGTCTGCACATTGTCCTTTCATGCTTCGGCCTTCCATCGCATCGCACACTGTGGCCCTCCATCCCATAGCAAAGGCCTGCGTAGTGCAATTCGGAAGTTGCAGCCTTCTATCTCATCCACTTAGCCTGTGCAGTGCCCTTGCGCACTGCGGTCCTCCATCGCATCTCATGGAAGTTGCGGCCTTCCATATCACCGATGAGGCCTGTGCAGTGTCCACGCACACCGTAGCCCTCCATCTCATTGCACGCTGTGTCCCTCCATCTTGTCACAGAGGCCTGCGGAATGTTCGTCAGAGGTTGCAGCCCTCCATCTCATTGAGGCCTTGCGCAGTGTCCATTGCACATTGCGGCCCTCCATCTCTTCGCACGCTGTGGCCATCCATCTCATCTTCAAGGCCAGCGGAGTGTCCTTTGCACGTTGTGGCCTACGGTCTTCATCGCACGCTGTGGCCTTCCTTCTCATCACCAAGGCCTGCAGAGTGCTCCTTTGAAGTTGCTGCCTGCCTCTCGTGTCGAGGCCTCCAGTGTGTTCTCCGGAAGTGCAACCCACCATCTCATCGCCCTGTTCCCTCAGCCGCCCTGTGCACTTGGTCCCCTCTCCACCATCCGTAGTGGCGCCATGATGCTGCTCTCTTATCGTTCTACGCGCCCTGCCACCTGATATACACCTTGCAGGCCATCCTGCCTGTCTGAGCTCCGCTGCAACCTGGAGCCTGGTGCTGCCTGGTCGCAACAATGACCCTCGCACTCACTGTCATCTGCTGATTAAGACCCACATCTTCACCTGCTTTCTTCTGCTGAGCTTCTGACTGTCTCTCGTCTAATGCCACAGATCTGCCAGCCACTGTCTACTCTCCTGATGGTCCATCACTCCTGAACTGCCTGCTCCGATATAAGACTTCTGTTTGTCATTCTCCGGTTCCAGCATGAGACTTCTTGTTGGTCTTTTTCCTTCTTCGTTTGGCTGCTAGGCCGCTTGGTGACCTGTGCCGTGCCTGTGCAGTTCTCTCTTCTATCCCTTTTCTCCCCAATCTCCAACCCCTATGGCACTATCCATCCCTCACATCTATTCCAACTGCTATTCTATCATCTATCCTCCTTCCCCCAGGAAGTCTGGAAGAAAAAAGTTTTCAAAAGACCTCCTGTCTTCTAATCCTGGTCTACCTACCGCTGACACCTATGTCAGCGCCACTTCCAGACAGATTGTCACTGATATCCTCTTTTCTGTCCCCTCTCCATACCTCTGGACTCCTCACCTAATCTCCACTCTCTCCCCTCTCTCTTCCTCACCCATTGATGGTGGCACTAGATGGGAAGTACTCTTGGCAGGATTCCCATCATCCAGGTGCATCCTTAATGTCTATCACAATGGCACCATTATGGCTCAGGGTTCTCAATTCAACCTTCTCTTTGACCAGCCCCTGCCTGCTCTCATCAAGTTCTTTCCCTCTCCTGCTATCCCTCTGTCTTCTCTCTCCCCTACACTGCCTTCTCCAATGGATGAAGCACCCCCCTGTACCCCACCTCGGAAAACCTTCAAAGGTGATGACTGGCTTCACTTAGCCACACTCAATCCTCATTCCGCTATCAAACATTCTTCCGACATCTGCCTCCACCTTGAAGACCTTGATCTCGACGCCCTCGCTCTTACTGAGACATGGTTCAATGCCAGCTCAGTCGCTGCTTTTGACTCTCTCCTCCCTGATGACTACAAGATCATCTCTAAGCCTCGTCCTAACCGTGCTGACGCTGGAGTTGCCTTGATCTTCCCTGAGTGGGTCCCTTCTTCCCTCATACCTACCCAGCCCATCTCCTCTTTTGAAAGCCTGGTCTGCAAGCTTGGCATTTCTCCTACTTCCTCTCTGACAATTGCCACTATCTATAGGCTGCCTGGCCGTATCTCCCCATTTCTTTCTGAATGGGCCATTTTCTCCTTCTCTCTACTAACATCTTCTTCTAAACTACTCCTCCTGAGTGACTTCAACATCCACCTTGACTCCACAATCACGGCCTCCACTCTCTTCCGTGACCTCTGCACCTCTCTCTCCCTCCCCCTCTATTCTCTTCTCTGGTCCTACCCACTCAGCTGGACACACTATTGATGCCTTCATCCATAGTGATCGTTTTCTCTCTGCTCCTATCTCCACCTGCGCTCCTGGTCAGACCACTTCCTCCTCTCCTCCCACCTGGGTCCTTTCGGCCCTCTGACTGCACCTCCCCCAGCTCTGCCAGCCTCGTTCGCGGACACCCATCCGATGAAACAAGTGTCATTCATCTCCCTCCTTCTCCCACTGCTGACTCTACTTCTGACTCTGCTCTCAACAACCTCCATCTTGCCATCACTAACACTCTCAACATTCTTGCCCCCGTCATGAGGATCCACCTTAAACCTGTCACCAAGCATAACACTTGGTACAATTCTGATCTAGCAGCCCTAAAAAGCAAGTGCAGAGCTGCTGAATGGAAATGGCAGACCTCAAACTCATCCTCTGACAAACTGGCCCATCGCCTTCTCCAACAGCAATATCATCTCTCCATTCCTTCTAAGAAGAGGGCCCACATCCAGGCCCGTGTCTCTGGAGCACCCAGCAACATGGCTGAACTCTTTAAAATCTGCAAGGAACAAGCCAATTCTTCTGCAGTCTTCACCTCGCCTCTTCCCTCCCAGGCCATCCGCACTGCTCTGGCCACCAACTTCACTGCTAAAACTCAGGACATCTTGAGTACTCTCTCTTCCTCCCCTTACCCCTCCCCTCCTTCGATACCCGAGCCACCCTTAGCCTCTTCTCCTCCCTCATCCACTCCTTTCCTCCTTCTCTCCTATCACATTGGATGAGCTCACTAGAGTTGTCCACTCCATGAATGTCTCCTCCAAACAGCTATCCCTTGTTCTTCCAAAACTATTAAGGACAACATCAGCTCCCTTGCCCCTGCACTTGCTGATTTCTGTAATCATTCTCTTGCCCCTGCATGTCCGGCTAACTACCACCCCATCTCTATCACTCAGTTCCTGCGGAAACTTCTGGAGAAGTTGGTCTTCCCACAACTGACCCAGCATATTGAGCTTGTTGGTTGCTTCACGAACATCAATCTGGATTCTGTGCATCCAGGGGCATAGAAACTGCTCTCCTGAACACCAGTGAACAACTGCTTGCATCTCTTGACTCTAACTCACCAACTGTTCTCATTCTACTCAATCTCTCCTCTGCTTTCAATACGGTCAACCACTCCATCCTCAAAGAGGCTCCATGATGCCCTTGGTATCTCGGAGCAGGCACTGGACTGGCTGACCTCCTTCCTCACTGACTGTCCCTCCCAGGTTATCCTGGGTTCTTTCTCCTCTCCTACTTCTATCTCCACTGGTGGCATTCCCAAGGGCTCTATTCTTTCGACCTGGCTCTTTAAATCTATCTCGCCCCGCTTGCGCACCTTATCTCCACTTTCTCCCCAAACTTCCAGTATTATGTAGATGACGTCCAACTCTTTCCCAAACTTCCCTCTGAACCTATTCCCACTTCCTCTACCATTCCTGACTGGCTGTCTGCTATTCAGTTTTGGTGTGCATTCAATTATCTGTCTTAATGCCAGCAAGACTGAGATCCTTCCCATCGGGACTCTCGTTGCTTCTTTCCTCCCTTCACTCTGGCCACCCTCTATGAGCTCTCCCCCCATCTCCTTCCTATGAAGGCAGAAACCTTGGAGTCACCTTTGACTCCTCTCTCTCTCTTTCCTTCCTCACATCCTGGACCTTGCTAAGAAGGTCCATTTCCAACTGCATGTTCTCAGAGGTATCCACCGTTTCCTCAATTTTCTCCAGAAGCACAATGTCTCTAGAGTTCTGCTACTTTCTAGGCTGGACTACTGCATCAGCCTCTTCCTCAATCTACCTTCTTCCACTCTTCCTCCAGCTAATTCAGAATAGGGCTGCAAGACTTATCCTTGGCCTCTAGCATAAGGACCGTATCTCTCCAGCCCTAAAATCTCTCCACTGGCTCCTGGTGGCTGCAAGGATCAAATTCAAATCCCTCTGCATCATACATAAGGCTGTCTGGGGCCGGGGACCACGCTATCTACAACTTGCTCTCACCAAATACTCTCCCTTTAGATCTCTACGATCCTCCGGTTCCAACTATCTGCTTGTCAAGCGCTTCCCTAAGCCGCAAGCGTGTGGCCGTTCTCTTTCCTCGTCTGGCTCCCTCCTCTGGAACAGCCACCCCCTTTCTCTCCTTCTTGAGCAGGATCTGCTCAAGTTCTGCAAGCTCCTCAAGACTTTCCTCTTCTCCTCCTAACTCCGCTCCCTCTCATGCTAAACCCCACAGCCGCTGAGATTGGTGCACTGGGCCCTTATGTGTCCTTCTGGGTCCTGGCCTTCTGCCCAATCGCCTGCAGCATCCGCCCTCCCCCTGCACTTGCCTTTGGGCTCCCACTGGCATGTGTTTTCTCACAGGCCTGCACTTATTGTATTTGCAGGTAACACCTCTACCAAGTGGTCACTGTCTGGCATTACATATTGCCATGCAACTGTTTCTTGGACTTCCCACTGTGTGGACCCCTCTAGCACTTACTCCTTTCCCCAGTCCCTTCTCTCTCTATGCACTTGCGCGTTCCGAATGTTCACAAGGACTAGTAGGACCACCTCTGTCTTTTGGTCATAATTTTTATTTTATTCCATTCTCTTATTCTGTTCCCTTGTTCCCTTCCCTTTGCCCTGTAGGCGCTTTGAAACACAATTTATTGAGTGCCTTACAAATGCCCAATAAATAAATAAAATAATAATTACTGACTCATAGGTCAGAAATGGATTTCTTTGGTGAATAGAAAAACCAGGGCTATGCTGTGTGCAAACGACAAACCCTTGGAAAACGAGAAGTTAATTCATGATACAAGATGGACCATTGGTTAGGAAACCCCAAAGTGGGCAGTACCTACCTCATTTCAAAGCAAATTGTTAAGCCATTCCCATGATGCAGCGATAGGACTGGTGATTTGTTCTGCATCCATCAACAAATATATGTTGACCATTACATGCCTATCTACCAATTGGATTGCATGTCTTCCAGCCCCAAACTGCAAGGCAGAGACTGCAGTTACTTTATTAATCAACCACATCTTTTCTCATATATGACGGAGTCCAATCGGGGTAGTTATTTCACCAGTGAGGCAATGACCAAGATGTGGGAAATTCTTGGAGTAAAGAGAAAGTTACATATCGTCTACCAGCCAGCATCTAGAATGCGAGTAGAACAAATAACAAAGCATTTGTGGGAATTCTAAACAAGTTCGTAGTTGGATTTTGGACCCAGTTGGGACTTGTAATTACCACTATTTCTGATGACTGTGCGATATAGCCCTACTTCAGTTACTAAAATGTCCACTTTTGAACACATGCCTGTTAAAAAAATAGTAAAGCCTCAACATCTGCTATACTGAACACAGAAATAGACGTTGATTAATACCTTTACTACACATGAATATGTAGAACATCTTTGCAAGCACTTTCAACACAAATTTATGTAGGCTAAATGAAATCTGGAAGAATCGGTGGTAATTATGCATGTATAATACAATCTCAAAGTGTCAAAAAAAGAGAACATGAGGGAGAGGACCGGGTTTATCTCTAAAATGTCCAAATGAACCAAATAAAGGAACAAATGTTCCTATCTTCTTAGAGAGGCGTCTTCAAAATTGTATACAAGATATTTCCAGTTGCCTATTAGATAAGAATACCAAAAGCGGATCAGACAGGGTAACGCTGAACCCACATAAACCAGCTGAAATCCTGTCATGCCCGTGCAGTTCTTACCAAGATAGAAAGCTTTTCCGAACCTGCGGATGAGGTAACCGCTGAGAAAAATTGAATCTGCATTACAAATGGAATGGATGTTTAGATGAAAGATTGAATGCCTGGATCTTATTGTTAAATAATAGATTGATATAGTGTATATTATTGTTATATTAATCAAGGCAAGAGTAGCAAGGAAAGTAAACATTCTCTGTGTACATATTATATACCAAGCCAACCTTTCTCTTCCTCTCTCTTCGTTAATAAAATAGGAGTTATTTCTATCATGGCGTTGAGGGCAGAAATGGAAGGGTACCAACACCCTCTCCACCAACTAAAGGAAAGGGCTTGACGTTGGACAATACCAAAAGCCTAGAGATGAGACAAGATAGAAAAGAAACTAAGAAGACACCTTTTCGATCGTTATGCAAGATGTTGTTCCCTCCCTGGAAAATTACCACAGGGGGAGAGGAGCTGTAGAGTATTGTATTGCACCAAAAATCTGATCCTGTGTGCTAGAAACTCAATAACATATATATGTGTTGTAAACTCAAACCGATGCTCCAAAATTATCAGTGCTGTGCCACAAAAATATATATTGAAACTGTATGGCTATATGCTGCTATTGGTCTACAGAATGTGTCACACCTGATATTATACTCCTGTGTATTGAATAAAAGTAAACTGATACACCAATGCACTGATGCATGGATTATAGATCAAATACTGTATCTTAAAAGTGAATCCAATTTAATGTGATGCACAATAAATAATACTTAATTACAATAGCTCACGTTTTATCAGTTTGAATGAAACAGACACTGAAAGGCATTCTTTTGTCATTTTCTAATTAGTATTATAATTCTGAACTGCGATATTCATGGCTCCTTAATGCGAGACAACATTGAATTCCAAATTAACAACCTAATTAATATTACAATTCAGAACAGTGTTTTTCATGGCCCCTTAATTCTAGGCAACCATAAATTGCAAATAAAAAACGACCAACTGGTTTCAATATTGCTGTCTAGAATAAGCTACATAGTCGTAACTATACCAATGGATGTTTGTGTGTATTGACCAGTTGCCAGGAAAACCAGGCAGGTTATCTTTTTCTCTGGTTTGTAGACAAGCTGCCTGTAATTGTACAATAATGTAGGTGACCCCACCTCCTGATCCCCCTTCTTGTCCCGTAATTATGAAGTGGGATTGCCATAACATGTGTTAGAGCAGGGGTTACTGGTTCTGTGAAAACAATTTGCAAATAAATTAAAGAGCCTTACAAAATGAATGATAAGTGTGAGCCCTAACTGACTTATGAATACACATCTGTGTTATCTCTTGAAAGCAGCAGGAGTGGCTTTGAAATATCAGGATTGCCTGTCTCATCAAAAAAGTGATTTGGACTAATTGGAATGAGTGCAATGCTCCATAGTGAAGTCATAACATCTTCTCTCTCTTGCATTAGAGTCTATGTATGAGGACACTATATAGGTTATTGGACTAGGGGCATGGCACACAGTCTCAGGCTCCGTCAGGTATTGTGTGCTCACTGTGCCTGTGTTAACCTGCAGTGCTGCTATTAAAGATTGCCAAACTAACCTCACACAGGATTGAAGTCCAGGGTTTGATTTCTTCTACAATTATGTGAATATGGCATACTAATTATCTAGCTTGCTAGCCAAAGGTGCAGATTGTGCTCCGAATCTAAACATAAATCAAATGTGTATCAGAGAGTGTAAGGTGTGTAACATTGTATAGTTATGGAAAATCTAAATACATCTAAAATGTGTTTCTATTGCTTAGAGAAATAAGATATTTTTGTAGAGGATGAAAATAACAAATATTTTATGTAATACTATAGTAGTGATGTTTCCAAATCACAATCAGCGTGAGCTTCAAAATCATTAGCAATGAGGCCAAGTGAACCAGAATTGTTTAGTTGAAGATTGCAGTTGAGCGTGCGTGAAACGTGGCTTTCCATCGGGGACATTTAAAAAAAGAGAAAGGGAAGCTGATTTGCATCACCATTTTAACATGGAGCAGCTTTATCAGGGTCACTTCACAATGTACGTCACTAGAGCAGTTGAAGGAGAGACATCTGGGCATGCATTTGTGGCTGTATTGGAGTGGCCATCTATCGTCAGGCGTTAATGGCTAAAAGTTATGAGGCACCTTATGCAGATGACTGTTTTAGTAAAACAGACATCTGGGATGAACCAATAAGGAAAATCATTATGCCTTTAACGAACAAATCCTTGTTTAAAGATCTTTTGAATGATTGGGAATGTGACTCTGAAGGGATATTTTGAGATGTTGGCTGCACAGTAGAAAACACATATGCAATACTGTGTGTCAAAGTACAGATATTTTAATAGAATAGTGATCAGTCAAATTAGGTCTGTATGTCAGCCGATTTCTCCAAATATTTAATGTGATGATATGGCACCTCTAATTCAGAATATTGAAGTAAAAGTAAAGTTCTACAGTGAAATATGTGACTTGTGTCAAAAAAACATTTCAACTTCTAAGCATAGGCATCTAAAATATGCATTTATTTCCTTGTCTGACAGAATTACAAAAGTGTGTTAAGAGATAACAGCAGAATCTGATTATCAGAATAGAAATGTACATTACCCTTTCAAAGAGGAGACCCTTGATGCGTCCGTTCCTTTTTTTGTTTTCCCCTCCGCCCCTGGAAGGTCTTCTTTCTTTGCATCCTTTTCTGTTATTTCGCTGTAAAAGTGCATAGATAGTGAACATGTGTTAAACCTTATGTACAAAATATTTAAATGTGTTGGTGCTGGCTGAATCCAGTATCAACTGAAGTGGAAAGGTTGCATTTTTAGTTTCTACAAAATATCTAGAAAACAGTTCAACAGGGAAGTGATACACATTGTGTAAGAGGTGAGATCCAATGGAGCTCAATGGAAAGGAGCATTTAACTTAAATGAATGGTGTAAAAGTCGTGCGTAAGGCTTTTTACTCCATTCATTAGCGTCACAGCTCATTTTCATGTATTTGTGTGGCAGAGAGGATTGTAACTTATGTTTCAGTCACTCCCTTCCTATTTGTCATACAAATACACCAACATTTGCGCCAGCATGCATTGGGTCTCAAAACGATTTCGGCGGTAGCCATGCTGGTAAAACCGGCACGGCTGCTGCCGGAGTCGTTTTTTTACTGGCACCCGGGAATGGGCAATTACCGGGTCATTACGGCCCTGTCGGATCGGGTAATTGCCCATTCCCGGGCGCTGGTAAAAAATGCTCCCCATTCCCATTCGGACAGCATAGAGCTCAATGGAAATGGGGAGGCCAGATGCACCGGCCCCATTCAGAATGGTGCCGGTGCATCAGGCATGGTCTGCTCGCGGGTGCCGTTCTGCCCGCCAAGTCAGACCTTGCGGGCAGAACGGCACCCGTGAGCACAGCTCGTAGTTTGCCGGTGCGGTAACAACTGTACCGGCAAGCTTACCATTACCATTGTTACTGTACCAGCAAACTTGGAATGAGGCCCATTGTCATGCTGGCACAAATGCTGTGGAGTCGTATGGAGTCTGCTGGCTTTTTACGCCAGCAAAAAGCAGGTCGATTCCATAGGTATCCATTGTAAACGCTGCCTGCTATGCGTACATGGCAGGTGGTGTTTACTCAATTTGCATGGCAGAGTGCAAAAGGGCAGCATACACGTTTGTATGCCATCTTTTTACCCAGCCCTTTAGCCATACGCCATGCAAATGAGGAAAATTCTGCGGCAGGGACCTGTGCACGCAAAAGTGCAAATGTAGCATATTCCCATTGCATAATTTGGGAGACTCAAAAATAAGCTTCATTGTGTCAACAAGGGACAGATTTTGAGTCATATTCACACTGTTTGCGCATCAAATTTTCGGTGGAGTGGAAAACTCCACACAACAGCATTTTCAGTGAACAATAATATAGTGGAAATGTGACATCTTTACTAATCCTTTTGACCTATGACCTAATATTTCTCCTGTTCCGTTATCAAGTATATTGCATGTTTTTATTATCGCTGTTGACTTTGAAAATGATAATAGGTTTGACTGCTAACCAATGAAGGGATTGCATGGTAATATCGAGTCCCTGCTTGTGAGGCCAAAAAATGAGGTAACAAGCGGAATTCTGCACAGTGTGTAAGCATTGTACTTGAAACACTGGAAAGACCAATGATATTAAGTTGGCATCATCGAGTGACTATGTTGTATTTGTCCAGAAGCAAAGGCAAACAAATGTCAACTTACAAAGTTTTAAAAAAGTACCTTTCATTACAGTCACGATGAATGCAGTCAGACTTGCAGCGCAAGATTTTTCATTTTGTCACCATATACTGTGCTAGTTCAAAGAGGGCAGGCAGTACAGATTTAAGGCTAGGTTCATTAAGCTAGTGATGTGCTCAGAGAAGAGTCTGCCTTTGAGTCATCACATTTCAGGGAACATTTTGCAACCCATTAACCAACTGTCTCCACCCAACCAACACAGGAGAAACTTGAATGGGGGGAAAATGGTGCACAGAGATGTTTGCAGATCTTTGTAATATAAATAGCATTAGTGCGCAGCATGTAGCAAATCAACTCGCTCTGATTTCAGGCTGAATCTGGTATCCTGAGGACTGCTTCCCCGTGTGCGACTCACTACCACTAGCAATTGCTCCATCTGCTGCCCCCTCATCTTCCCACCACCCAACTCCCTCTCCGTTGCTTTCCCCCTGTCTGCTTGCCCGTGACATTTACCTCAGCTGTCCCATCTCCCACCCCCCCCCCCAACCCCCTAAATCGTCTCTGGCCACAATGGAAAGAAAGGGGGCTGAATTTCAACTTCCCTACCAGTGTGTTCATGGCGATCATCTTTTGGTGACATTGCTTTCCTTTCATGAAAGGCCCAATGGCTTTCAGCCCAGGGTTGCATTGGCCCATCTCAGACTAGTGGGCCATTAATAGCTGGATCGGCCCCATGAAGCTTCATTAACACTCAGTTAAAATCCTTGGGCAAGGAAGCTAAGAAGTGGTTCAATATAAATGTTCAAAAGCGGACATGCATCGGGGTAGATTGAAAAATATCCATTGACACCCCTTGTTCTTGAACTGCGAGGTATATCTGGAACCTCTACAAGGTCCTCTCGCCAACTTGTGTAACTGTGGCCAACTGCTCCAACAGTAGAGTAGGGTACACAGTGTTCGATGCTAAAGAAATGTCCAAACCAGACAGTTAACCTTTGTCTGCATGGGCCAAAATAAACCCCAAACTTTCAGAGTGCTCTCTTTTTTCCGTGCTTAGGATAGATGCCAGACTGGTAGGTGTCTACCAATTCATCCCTTAATTCAAGTCCTGGAGTTGGATAACATGCTTTTTCCAACATTTTACAGCTAACGGGGGTGGGGGCTACACAGATATTAAAAAGATTGAGGATTCTGGTTTACAAGGGGGCTTTTTCACAAAAGGGGTACACCCTACTAGTTTCAGGGCTGAGGGAAATTTTCTGAATATTTGTATTTATTAAGAACATGACATTTCAACAAGAAATACATATAGTAATCAGAGCAATGACAATAAACAAGGTGATGATTGGGGAAGGGCAGACCATTAATTTGGGGCAAAGAACAGACAGGGATTCAAAGTCAGAAAGAGGTGTGTTGAAGAGGGGAGAAGATGCTGGGAATGTGAGAAGATCCTTTCAATATGTGAGAGATGGAGCTTGAGGGCAGATTCATATGCACAAATTATTTTTATGTCAGGAGGTAGGGCGTTTGATTGGCATGGGGGGGTGAAAGTGAGGGGATGAACAGTTTGCAAGAGGGGCAGAGAGATTGGGACTAGCTATGGGACTGGTTCCCGGGCTGTTATTAGTAATGTTGTAATCTTCATTGTAGGAGTAGGGACAGTTCTCTTTTTCCTAGGGTTGGATGCCCCACTGTATCTGTTGGGTAGATGACTGGCTGCATTTTGCTAAAGAAATTGGTCCTGAAGAAGATGACCCCAATAACAACGTCATTGAAACTGGTCGACTAGAACTCCTGCTGATATCTCTGAGTTTTTTCTGAGATACAGAGCTAAAAATAATAATTTCTGAATGAGCAGTGTCTAGATGACACGTGAAAGGTTATGTTTCTTCTATAACTTGTTGTAGAAATGCAATTATGCCCATAGTTTTATTGTGAGTGAGACTTTGAAAAGAAAAAAGACAAAAGAATAACTATAAGAAGAAATTAATCAAAGGGTCCTACTGTGCACTCTTTTTTAAGAGGAGATACTCCTGAAGGTCACATGGAACATACTTCGCAGAGGGTGAATAAACTACGGCATTGTACCAATCATTGACTATTCCCACACGAACTGCTCCATTGTGCATTCCCAGGCTGTTTTTAGTAATGTTGTAATCTTCATTGTAGGAGTAGGGACAGTTCTCTTTTTCCTATCCTTTTAGATAGGCGGTGCACCATCTCGATTCTAGGGATGGCTCACCTTTATAGGCATAGGGTATGCTTCTTGTTAGGGACAGCGTTAGGGAACACATTGATTGCATTGTGAAATCAATTAAGAAATAATGACCTGTACCTGTCCTTGTTTGTGTGTGATATATTAACATAGAAATGCAACACCCTTGAAAAAGTTATTTCCAGGCAGTAACAGTTCTCATATGGTCGTGGTAGGGGTATGGGTGTGGGGGGCAGAGGTAAGCAATGTTATGTCATGACCCGAGATCAATTCCATGCATTCTATGCAAATGGTAAATTATGGGAAATTAAGCGATATGTTAAAATTGTATGGGATTCCACTGGTGTGCGGTAAAGTTTTTTAATTATCCTTTTTTGCATTTTCTTGTGCATGATAGAGGAATCCCCCATGCCATCCTTTTCTCATTTTTTTCTATCCCTTTACTCTTGTCAATTTACTTGTTTTTTAGGGGTATGCAGATATGCTCTATTTTCGACTTCTTGTCAGGTATTAGTTTTTGTGCATACTCTAACAACTGCGCGGGTTCAGCAGCACTACCAACCAATTAGTGTCCTCAATGCAACATTAAACATTAAACATTGCCTTAGTGGTCAAAGAAGAGTATTGGTTTTAACCTGGGTGCATAGCTTTCTGAGGGTGAGGTCATTCTGAGCAGCAAAAGGTGTATATATTTAGCAAAAAGGCCTATTTAAAAACATGTTATTATTCTAACATTGTACACTTTACAAGAAGCCTGTTTACAATATTAATTTTTAATGTTCAGTTACAGTTTATATTCTAGTCATAAATACACTTGTATTACTGACCAAAGTATATTTTCAAAACCTAGAATGACAAAATAATCTATTTTCGGGTAGATTATAATTAGAAGGTGAAGATTCTGGTACACTCTGAATTTTTTCAAAATATCCCTATGAAAAATTACAAGGAAACAAATAGCACCAAAGAAGGTTCCTGAATGCTTTGCCTGAAATTATAGCGCATTTCGGGAATGTAAAAACGGCCAGAGAACCTAATATTTGACAAATATGTCTATGGTAAATGGGTTGTTTGCTTCCATAATGGATGCTGGCTGCATTTAATTTTGCACAACACTCACCCTTACATTAAAGTTGTTGTAACTGTTACCTACATCAACTCAAATCACAGCCTCAGAATTCAGATGATAGGATAAAATGGCTGCAAAATCTGGAACTCAATTGATTCCAAAACCGGGAAACTCACAGAATGTTAGAAGAGGAGGGGCTGAGAAGGAAATCCAGTTCTCAGTCCCCAATTCACAAACATCCTTAGAGAAGAACAAGTTACTTACCCCTGGTAACGTTCTTTCGACTGGATGTCCCCCCCACGTGTTCCTCATCTGTGACACTTGTTGTCCAGCTTCAGCTGCTTCAGAATTTTTTCTTTGGCCGAGTGCGCTGTGCATCTATGGCGTTGAGTCGATGTCCCTCGAAGGCCTCCGTCGAGGGTGATGTCATCGAAGGCATACATAGCACGCACAGCACCCGTTGGCCTCAGTTCTATTGTTCCTCCTCTTGCAGCAGAGATACCCATAAAACACGAGAGTGACCGTATTCAGCCTTGATGGAACAGAAACTGTAATAGGACGGGAAATTCTACTGAGGGGTAGGATGGGAGGGTGATGAGGAATATGTGGGAGGAACATCCAGTTGAAAGAACATTACCTGGGGTAAGTAACTTGTTTATCTCTAATCATACAGGTAGGAGTAGGCATGAATCCCCCCACTCCTGAGGCTCGCAGCCACCACCGCCATCAGCTTGGTGAAAACCCTCAGGCGGAGGTCAGCCCAAATTGCAGAACTCGAAATTGATAATGAGAACCGCCAACCTCAGGTTTTTTTCTGTGCTTGAGATGTATTGGCACATAAAAATAAGCATCCTGAAGGTCCAATGACACCAACCAATCCTGGAGTTGGAGGGCTTCTCAAGATCTGAGAAAATGTGACCATCTTGAACTTGTCCTTCTTGAGGAACTTGTTCAAGTATCTTAAGTCCAAGATGGGTCTCAGTCCTCCGTCCTTCTTGGGTATAAAAAAATGGGGGAGTATCAACCCTTGCTCCTCTCCGCTACAGGCACTGGTTCTATAGCACCTTTTTCTAGCAGTGTTAAAACTTCCTGCACAAGGAGGGGATCCAGAATCCTCAAAGAGCGGTTCCCCGTTTGATTGTTGTGAGGTCTTTTTATATATGGAAGGCAATAACCGTGGGCTACAATTTCCAAAGCCCAAGCATCCGAAATAATGTCTTGCCATTCTTCCAGATTCTGAGACAGTCTGCCCCCCACTGGTGAACTGTGATTCAAGACCTCAAAGTGGTTTTGTGGCAGCTGATGCAGAGACCAATGGTAAGGAAGCTGCTGCATAATCTGGCTTTGCACCTTTAACTCGTCCACCATGAGGAAATCTTCTCTGGCCTCTTTGACTGACCATTCCTCTCGCCCTTCCAACTGAGTAGTAGTAGCGAAAAGATCTACCCCTCCAAGGTTGCCCACTAGGATGAAAAGGCTGAGGTTGCCTAATAGCGGCACCTAAAGATTTGGATGCTGCATATGAGGATATGAAATCTGCAACTTTTCAGGGCTCTCGTCACCCTTGTTGCCAAAATAGTGAAACCCGTCGAAAGGCATGTTGAGAAGCCTAGATTGATCAGGTGCAAAACCCGACTTTTTCAACCACGCAAACCTGCGCATAACGGTGCTGGTAGCCATGGATCTGCTGATGCTATCCCCAGAATCCAATCTTGATTGAAGGGACTTGCACATGGCCTCTTTGCCGTCCCTAATAATAGATAAGAAGCCGTCCATTTCATCCCCTTCAGGAATGTGCTCTGCTGCCATGGAGATACAATCCCATGTCCAAAACTTTGCAAGGGCACAAGTGGAGTTGGCAGATTTTAGTGCCTTGCTCTCTGCAGACAATACCTTCCTCGCCCATCCAGCTATGCGCTTGTCGTCCCTATCAGGAGGGATGGTAGTGTACGCTGCTTGTTTGGAAGTATCCGTAGCAGCCTGCAACACCAGACTAACCGAGTGGGGTGTTTAGACAAATAGTCGGGTCACTACTGGAAGGGCAGTATTTTTTTGTTAAGTTCCTATCAACTGCCGGATTGGATTCCAGAGTTTCCCAATTCCTAGCCACACTTTTCTACAATGCCATATGAAAAGGCAAAATAGGATCAGATTGTGGACCCTTATCCAAAATATCAAGGAGGTTGTCTTGCTCATAAGGTAATGGTGGCCTACTCCACCCCATGTATTCAACCACTTTCAACATGAGCTGCCTGTAGGATGCATCTGCATGCTCCCCAGGCTCTGGTCTACCGAATTCAAGTTCGGGTGAGGTATCTGCCCCACTTGCTGTTTGCAAGTTATCATACAGGTCCTTCATTCTGTACTCTTCTGAGATAAAAACAGTCTGGTACATTGGGTGTACCATACTGTAAGCCAAATGGGGCTTCCTCATCTTCAGAACGCTACTCTTCTTGAAGTAAGAGATTTAAGGAAATCCTTTTTAGGAAATAGAGCATATATTTTGTCAGATTTGGAAATATTACGTTTTGACGTCATCAAAGTCGTCAATTCTTTCTTTATCAGCGCCAATTTAGGAGGGGCACCCGACATTGACGGCACAGCCTGCAATATAGGCACGGCTGGCGTCGAAGGTTTCGCCGTCAATGTCGATGTCAAAGGCACCGCTGGCATCAAAGTTGTGGATGGCATCAACGACTTCGACTTTTCCTTATGTCTCATATGATCCTTCGATGGAACATCGTATCGAAGGCTCCTGATGCGGATCGGGCCCTTTTCCCAGGCTCGAGGGCGTGCAGGATTTCGGACGAGACCTTACCTTTCCGGCTTCCTTCGTAGGCTTGGTAGGAGCATGGCTTTTTTGTTTTTCGAAAATATTTAGCATTTCATTCCTGAATGCTTCTCACTCCACCAGAGTGGACTTTTTAGTAGGGCAAGCAAAACGTTCAGGGGAAACGTCAAACGAAGAAATCGACGAAGGTGACCTCTGGTGCCTTCTCGAAGACAAAGAAGAGTGCTGAGAGCCACTCCTCAACCTGGATTGCTTGGCCTTCTTCCCTTCGTCGGTCGAAGGTTTAGCGGATCGGGTAGGCGATTCTTTAGGGATTTTTCTTACCTTAAGTTTCCCATTCCGTTCCCTCAAGGCTTTTCCCGACATGGAATGGCATTTTGAGCAGCCGGAGGTGTCGTGGCCCTCCCTGAGGTGACATTTTTCACCAGCAATCCCAGCACTTCTTGCAACCAGACTTCGGTGTCGAAGATGAAGACATTTTGTTGAGGTGAAAAGTAACCAAGTACGTCACAAGATGAGGCTTGCGCTGAATTTCACTCTAAGCTATCGCAGAAAAAAAGGAACTGAGGCCAACAGGTGCTGCATGTGCTATATATGCCATCTATGACTTCACCCTCGACAGAGGCCTTCGAGGGACACCGACGCACAGCGCCATCTGCCGAAAAAAGAATCTGAGGCAGCTGAAGCTGGACAAGTGTCAAAAATGAGGAATATGTGGGAGGACACAATCCATTCGAATTATTAATATATGTTAGCAAGATGGGATTTATACAATATCAATTAACCACAACTCTGTCATTTTATTTTTTTTAAAAAATATTTTATCATTGCTAGACCTCATTTAGGGTAAACCTGCAGAGTATTGTGATGCATCTGTCCATAGCTAGGTCTCTGTAAAAAAGTCTGATCTCTGGCCCCTTGTAAGAGCCATTAGTGAAGAGGGGCACTTGGTGGGGCTCAGCACTGCTCGAGCTCACCTCTCCGTGCTATTTGATCCAGGTGGGAAACAAGGGCAACCCATGATGGAGAGTATTCTGTAAATGGCCCATACCATATGTGACTGTGTTATTCTTTTTTAATATTACTGTTAAACGAGAGAGGGTTTCTGAAATGTAGGTGTTTCAGGTGATCACTTCAAGTAGGTGGATGAACAACATAAAATGGAAGAAGGAGGGACTGAGGGGCGCAAGTCGAACAAAGTAAGGGGAGATAAAGCTTGCTTTGTGATCAACGGGCGAAAATAGATTATAATTATCATTATTATCATTATTGTATGTTAAAATGAAATACACAGACACACCGTTAAAGAGTAACACGATAGAGATGAATAGCATTACAGAGTTGACCACATCCGTTATAATAGGAACATCGGATAGATGATCGGTTACCCTAAGCATTTTACTTTTTTGTACCGTGCTCCATTAACAATTTCTCCAAGTAAAACAGAGGTTGTTTGAGGCACATTGCCAGGCTGCCACGATGTTGGCCCTTGACATTAATTCCTTTTACTTGCCTGCTAAATACTTCAAGGAAGGTTTGATTGTAAATATGCATGCTATGCAAAGTTGTAATAACATTTTGCATTAACTGTTATAAAACGTAACATGTTCGGTGATACACTCTTCGTTCCCCACCTTGGTTTATAGGAAATATTTTCAGTCAGAATTCAAAGTTATGAAAGATGAACTAGCATGTTCAGGACGTCGACTCCAGTACTGTAGTTGTAACACAGAGGCAAGGTCCAGGAGCATGTGTATTGATTTTTTAATAAGGTGTGCCTTACCATTTAAATTTGGAAAAAGGGCATTTGATGAAGAATTACCAACACAAGATTTAGGCCCACTGCAGACTGATGTATTGTAGCTGCAATATTTGCCCTGATAAAAACGGTGAGCTTTGTTAAAATCACCATTCTCTATTTGTTTAGTCTTTTTTCCCCAATACTAGATATAGGGCAGAATAATGTTGTCTTTTGTTCTTTTGGAAATCACAGTTTACTTGGAGTTAAACCACGTACAACATTTATCATTTAATAGCCTCTTTGTTGGATACAGAAGAGAGAGGGAATGGAGGTTCTGAACTGAAAATATCCGATTGGGAAAGCAAAAGGCAATGCCACTGTATGAAACTAGAATCAAAAAATTTGGTCTCCTGGTATGGAACCTATTCTACCCAGGAGGGTTAAATCAGAAACAAAATACACCAATGAATAGGTTCAAGGGTACTCATTCAGGAAGGGCTCCCACAATTGGTTTGAAAAAATGACTCTTCGAAATTGTTATAATAGAAAAAGATCTCTAGAGGACTTTTTATGTTGTAATTGCATGAGTCAAAAACACAACAACACAATTTACAGAGAGAGAATAGACATCATCAATGGTTTGTTGGACCATAACAGAACATAAACGTAAATGCTTTAAAACACCATTTACCACCAATGCTCGGGACAAAGTTGAAAATGGTGTGTGTGCAACAAACCCAACCTCTGTGGAGGTTTGTCAAAACAGACAGTTCAATTGTGAAACAATTCAAAGCGGAATTCTAAAGACAACGTAAAACAACTAAGAGGCAACAGATAAGATTTTTCATGTGTGAACAGCAATCAATGTGCAGTGAATTCGGGGAGTAGTATGTCTATACCAGGTGTTTCGGCCGTTTAGAATTGGGCTAAATGAGCCTCATCTTTGGGACGGCCATCATCAGGACAAGGTTCTGTACACAGGACGTCTAAGCTATGTAGCAACCTTTGATGGCTGACCGCTTTACAACACATTGGACCTTTTCACCTGTAGTTATTTGGTGAAAGGAGCACCTAGAGACCAGCCCAGTGTGGCGTATGGATCTCTAATACAGTGCCTATCAGTTGTTTTATGTTGTCTTTAGAATTCCGCTTTGAATTGTTTCACAATTGAACTGTGTCTGTTTTGACAAACCTCCACAGAGGTTGGGTTTGTTGCACACACACCATTTTCAACTTTGTCCCGAGCATTGGTGGTAAATGGTGTTTTAAAGCATTTACGTTTATGTTCTGTTATGGTCCAACAAACCATTGATGATGTCTATTCTCTCTCTTTAAATTGTGTTGTTATGTTTTTGACTAATGCAATTACAACATAAAAAGTCCTCTAGAGATCTTTCTCTATGATAACAATTTCGAAGAGTCATTTTTTCAAACCAATTGTGGGAGCCCTTCGTGTATGAGTACCCTTGAACCTATTCATTGGTGTATTTTGTTCACTGCATGAAACTGCCAAATCACTAAAATCTATTTTACAAACTCCTCTGACGTACTACCCAATGAGAAGTATATTTGCTCCAATCAGCAGCTTTGTGAGAAGAAAGTTGCGTGGAGGGCTTTTCATATTCCAGCTGCGCAGTTATTTCATAATGGCCTATTTTTCACAGACGATTGGGCTATTTTTGGCCACCTTTTGACGGCAGATCTGCTTTTTGGTCCTCCTAGGACTGCCATTCTACACCCACCCACCCCACGCCCCCACTCTCTCTACCCCCCACTCTCTCTACCCCCACATCCCTCTAACCTCAGCCACCGTACCCCCACTCTTACCGCACCCACTCACCCCTACCCTCAGCCCCTCACCCTAGCCCCTCCCTCTCTACCCCCACTTAACCAATCCCCACCCTCTCTACCCCACCCACCACCCTCTCCATCACCAACCACCCGCACCCTTTCTACTCCAACCCACCCACACTACCCCCACTCTCTCTACCCCCACCTTCCCTACCCCCTCCCTCTACTCCCATCCACCGTACCCCCACTCTCTATCTTACCCCCACCCTCTCTACCCAATCACCCTACCATGTCTATCACCAGCCACCCAACCCCCACCCACCCTATCCCCATTGTCTCTACCGCAACCCACCCACTCTACCACTGCTCTCTTCTCCCCACCAACCCCACCCCGACTCTCTATGCCCATACCGTCTATCCCCTACCACCCACCCTGCCCCACTCTCTACTGTACCCCACGCTCTCTACCCACCCAACTCCCACTCTCTACCCCCACTCACCCTATCCACACTCTCTACCCACACCCACCCACTCTACCTCCACTCTCTCTACCCCCACCCTACCTCCACTCTCTACCCCCACTCATCCACCATACCCCCACTCTCTAAACACACCAACTACCCAACTCCCTCAACCACCACCCACCCACCCTACCTCTGCTGTGTACCCCCAACCACCTTACCTCCATTATCTCTACCCCCACCCTACCCCCACTCTCTAAACCACCACCCACCCTACACTATCCCCACAGTCTCTACCCCACCCCACCCTCTACCCCAACCCCCAAACCCCACTCCATCTACTGCCACCCAACCTACCCCCACTCTCTCTACTGCCACCCACCCTACCTCCACTCTCTCTACCTCCACCCAGACAACCCAGATTCTCTATGCCACCCACTCTTACCCCCCAACCTACCCTACCTCCACTCTCTACCCCATCCACCACACCTCCACTCTCTCCACACCCAGTCACCCTACACCCAATCTGTCTAACCGCACCCACCCTAACCCCAATCTCTCAGACCGCACCCACCCTAACCCCTCTCTCTACCCTTATCCACCCTACCCACTCTATATCCACACTCTACCCATCAACCCTAACCCCACTCTCTCTACCCCCACCCGCTACCGATACCAACCCACCCTACCCCCACTCTCTAACCACAACCAAATACTCTATCTCCACTCTCACTACCCCCACCCATCCTTCCTCCACTCTCTCTACACCCACCTCCACTCTCTACGCCACCCATCCTACCCCTCCTCTCTAACACCACCCACACTACCTCCACTGTCTCTACCCCCACCCACACCCACACTACCTCCACTCTCTCTATCCCACCCACCCTACCTACACCCTCTCTAACCCACCCACCCTAACCCCACACTCTCTAACACCCACCCAACCCCCATTCTCATCACTGCCACCCACTCCCTACCCCCACCCACCCTACCCCACTCCCTACCCCAACCCACCCTACCCCACTCTCTAAACCCACCCACTAACACCACCCACCCTACCCCCACTCTCACCACCCACCCTACCCCCACTCTATCTACCACTACCCGCCTTACCCCCACTGTCTCTACCCCCACTCACCCATCCTACCTCCACTCTCTCTACTCCCACCTTACCTCCACTCTCTCTCTCTACCCCCACCCACTCCACCCCACTCTGTAACCCCACAAACCCTACACTCGCCTCTATACCCCCACTTACCAACCCTACCATCACTCTCTTTCCCCAAATTTCCCACCCTACCCCCATTCTCTCTATACCACCCACCATACCCTACCCACTCTCGCAACTGTCACCCACCCACACTACACCCACTCTCTCTACCCCACCAACCCTACCCTCACAATACCTTCCCCAATCTCCCGACCCCCACCCACCCAACTCTCTCAACAGCCCTCCCACCCCCACTGTCAACCCGCTCTCATCTTTCCTCTCGCACTCTCTATTTCTCACACTCTCACACAACCTCTCTCACTAGTATTTCCTTTTGCTCTTCTTCAATGGCGCCCTCTCTGAATGGTTCCTCTGTTGCTTTACTCTCCTTCCCTCACATTCTCTTGCACACCTGCACCCTATCGCATCGTCCATTTGAAACGTTGCACTCTCCTCCTTGCACCCTGGTTCCTATGAATGCAAAATGCAAAGAGCAGCAGTAAACGACCAATATATTGGCTTTGCCAATGCGTGTCAAATATTGGTGTAATCTCTGGCAACATCGACTCATGACTTGTAAGTGGAGGTAGTTGACTAGTGGGTGAATATTGCATAACCTTCTTGAAAGAGAGGCTGTACTGCTTTATGGCCGTCAGCATCACAGATCTAATTTCTGACTTTCCCATTCCAAGTACAAATCTCCCAGTAAACCACCTCCAACCTCCTTGGAGTTAAATGAGGGGAAGCCTTCTCACGCATAGCGACTTATTCAGAAGCTTTTTTAAATAATGTGCAGGAAATTGCTGCAAACATAACAAGTTTGTACTATAAAGATCAGCCTATTCAAACCATCGGTAAACCCAATAGGTTTGGCTGAATATTATGCAATGCATCGTTTTACGAGGTGTCCAGGTAATTTGCTAGCTATTGTCCACGGCGTACAATCATGTGTCGGGAAATGATAGGAGTTGCTTTGGTATTCACAACACATACTAGCTAATACCATCAAAAGCCCAGCTACACACATATTTCAAGGAGTAGGTGTCAAAATCATAGGTACTCACACTATAGCCAGCTATGACCATCAAAACCAGGGAACTTGCACCAGCACCATCCAATTACCTGGATTTGTCAAGGATATGTGAAATTAGCAGCGCAGTGCCAGGTTCCATATAGTCCAGGTATCAAAAAAGAGCTAGATTCTATTATGTCCAGTTGGGAAAGGCCTGTCAGATTAGAGTATGTCCAGCTAGCAAAAAAGTATCAGGATCATCTGTTAACAGTTACCATAGCAGTGCCAGTTTCCATTATGCCCAAACTGATGGAATCTTAGTGTGCAAGGCATTGCTGTGGCAGTGTGTCTGCGCGCGTGTATGGCGGCCAGTGCTGAGGGTGGTGTGAGGGCATGCAGTGCAGTGAGGTGTATAAGACACTGGTACCTTCCCAACCCCATATCACCCTCTCTTATGGCCAGAGTTCTCTTAAGTCTTTTTCAGAAAGCAACTCTCAAAATGTAGCTTGGCGCAACAAAGAAAACCTGGACTGGAACATTGGGAATGGAATCAAGAAGGAAAGGACTGGGATTTTTCCTGCCAAGCAGAAATGAGACACTGAACAACCGACCTACTAACCCCAGATGGACCCCAGGGGAATGGTGGGGAAACAGAAAATTGAGAGTGTGAAGGAAGTGCAGTGGAAAATGGGTGACAGAAAATCCAAACCCAACTGAAAATGAAACTCACAAGCACATGAAGAAATCTACAAGGAAAACGAGCAACCTGTGCACATGGCTGCTACCCTGCAAATGGAGATTGAAAAGGGGGCATGCTAAAACACTTCTTAAAGACTTCTAGGGGAAGTCCCAACCCTGAAACAGATACCTTAACCAGTGATTGGCGAAGGGGAGCACGTGACCAGTTAGAACAACAGAAGTTGAGAGGAGCATTGGAAGGGGGTAGGCTTGGCTATAAAAATACAACCAACACAACAGAAATTGAAGGGTGTTCTGGCGGAGTCAGATGGAGCATTGATGAACCAATAGACTAGACAGAGGACAGATGGTGGCGCAGAGGGCTGAGGTGATTTTGGCAGTGTTCTGTGTGAGCGCAGGTAAAGTATTGCATGTGAAAGAGTGGGACGAGTTGAGTGCAGAAGGGGTATGTGAAAGGAGAGGGAAAGGCAGAAACAGAGAGAGTGGGGGAGAGAAATCATAGGGGGGATTAGATGGACTGTGAGTGAATGTAAGCAATAGAGTGTATGGTAGGAGGGTGTGGAGAGAGTGCAAGGCAGTAGTCAGTCATGGTGAGAGTGAAGCAGGACTGAAGTATCTGGGAGAGATAGGTGGAGAGAGTGTGATAAGATCAGGACACAGAGGTTTAAAGGATTGAGAGTGGAGAGGGCAGAAGAGAAGAAGAATAGGTGCAGAGAGAGAGATGAGAAAAGATTGAAAGAGGAGCAAAGGCAGGTACAGAAGAAGGGAGGAGTGGAGCTAGAGACAGGGGAAATAGAAAGATCTTAGGGGCGAGCAGAGAATTAGAGGGGGAGAGAGAGGGAGACAGACGGAGAGAGAGGGAGAGAGAGTGAGAGAGACTGGTGAAGAAACCCTGGTGAAATCACTTTGCTGACCAAATGGAGAGGATCATTTAGAGGTTCCCTGAGGGAGCTAGATAGAGAAGGCCACAACCATTAGGTTCCCTTCCTGAGATTAGAAAGAATCTAGACAGTAGCGATTGCTGTGCTTTATAGAATGTTGGGAACATTACAGGGCCTATGAACGCTTTGGCCATGGCGTAGGGAATCCACGGGAGGCCAAGGGTCGTAGGGCACCCTTGGTGTCAACCGTCAATATTTTTAATGCTAATAACTTCAATATTCAATTCACAATCAACTAGCTGTCAACAACAATTGTTAAGACCTGGGGCATAGACATTTAAAATAGGAACTGTAGTGATGAGGAAGATTTTAAAAGTGAATGTAAACTTCTCAAAGATTTTTGGATAGAGGGTATGATCCATGCATTATTGTTGAACATGTACAAGAAGATACAGGTTTACAGGATTGAGCTACATAAATGGTACCACGAAAGAAAATCAATTATTACCAGAGAAAGAGTACATTCTCATATTGTATATAAGACTAAAAAAAATGTGGAATATGTTAAAGATAGATAAAGAAATACAAGATCTGCTTAGTTAGTGCCACCTCACTAAAGAGACAAATGAAAAGTACAGCTAACTACTTTTAACCACTTGTAGGGTTTCATAAATGTGGTCAATACAAAATGTGTGAGTTTACGAAGGAAAAAACAACACAGATGACAGTTATGTTTAGTAAATTGTACAGGATTCTACAATTCATCAATTGTAAAAGTACTATGGTCGTATAAATCATTAAGTGCACAAGTAGTTCATCATATGTGTGCTAAGAGACAACTATACACTAGAATCTACAAACACTTAAGGGGCAAAACGATCGGAGATTTGAGGAGACCATTGGCACTACACTGGCATCACTCACATAGGTGGAAGATTTGATGGAATTCTTTTTTTTACTGGAGAACTTCAAAGTGATGTGTAAAATCTACTACATAAGAAATAAGCAAAAATGTATTTTCTTCTTTAGAACAATCCAACAGGGACTAAATCACGATCATGAACTTCACGAGTTTTAATAACCCTTTTACTATTAAGATGTCATACCTTCATTGTTGATGAGTGGTAAATATTACCTAATGCAGTTTAGATAGTGTATGCATATTGGGCATGCAGGTCATGAGTTGTTTAGTATTTTAGATGAACATGTTACACATTAATGGAAAGACTCAATGGTGCACAGTTATACATGGAAACATTTATGTTTGCATCATTTTATCTTTAACTATTTACAAAAATCTTTTCAAACACTAAGCAGTCAATTTAACTATATACAAAAAATAAAAAATGAATTAAATTAATAGCTTTATGAATTTAGGTATCCGTATGACAGATCGAAAATAAAAAACGAATGGTAGAATTTCTTGAATTTCGGCTGTACCAAAATTACATACAGCTGGAAATTTTGAACAATTCTACCACACTGTTACCATAATAGTGAACAAGGGAAGCAAGGGTTGCAGGGGTGTCCCCTGCACCCTTGTTCACCGTAATGGCAAAGGGGGTGGCAGGGATGTCCCCCGCACCCGATAGGAAAAAGATGCAAACAATAAAAATAAAAAAGGACCCTACGGCACCAGTTGCCATGCACGTAAGTGAAGGGAAGCAGTGTTGCAAAGGGAGGAAGGAGTCGGTGGCACACAACGAGGTGTGCCGCCAACAGGTAAGTAAGGGGTGACGGGACCAGTTTGACAGAAATGTCCAGTTCACATATCTGTTATAGTAAGGATCTAATTAATTGCCTTTCAGCATAGATTTTGATGGATCCGAGCCATTCAAAGATGGCACCCTGTGTGAAATGCTGATCCACACTGTACACCCAATAAAGGATACAAAACGTTATTCATCGTAGTGACTAACGTACTTCTAGTCCATAGAACCCTTTCCTCCATACTCTATGGGTGTTCCTCCCTCAGCACGGGACCCTAACCTTTTTCCCGCCCCAAAAAATGCATTTCCCCTTTAAATTTAAGACAGGCATAGGCGTGGCTAGGTGTCCAAAGGTTCGAAAACGTAGTTTCGAACTACAATAGTTTCTAAACAAAAGGATCGAGAAAAAAAATGCAATCATTTTTTTTGGTTCGTATACTAAAAATAGTGGTTTTTCACCCAAAAAAATGGGGGTTTGTGTGGGGAACACCCCAAAAAAAAAAAAAAACATGCATTCCAAAAAAATATTTTTAGATCCTTTTGTGTCAAAACTTTCGCATTTCAGCACTATGACTGTCGAACAAATGACTAGGAACCGCGTGGCTATGGGCTTGACCAGGCCCCTGAGAGCCACACCCTCTGCTGCCTGGCCTCCGTCCCCTTGAACGTGCCAGACGGCTAATTCAGCCTGATCTACTTTTATTGGGAGGAGGACAGAGGGTCGTATGGAGGAAAGGGGACTATGGACTACGATTACGGTATTCACTATGGTGAGTAACATTTAATTACTCCTACGCCCGTCCCCTTTCCTCCATACTGTGTGGGCGTTTACAACCAATATAACCCTGAGGGAGGAGTGCAAGTGGTATCAGGTAATATTATCCCCATATATATGGTCGCCGTAAATAATATTGCCGGGAAAAGGTTGTGGCGATATTATATGGGTGATCATATATATGGGGAAAAGGCAACGAAAACATTTTTTTAAAAAAAATGGGGGTTGCGGGGGTGTCCCCCGCATGTTCCGTGCAATAATGTCGCCACAAAAAACTGTCATTTTTCGGCAATATTTTTGCATGGCGAGATTTTTGTGGCGACATTATTACATGGAACCGTGCAAGTGTCTAATTGCAACTAGGTTTTTGTGGACTGCTTGACTGCACTCAGTATCTGACCTGGCACGAACATCTAAACAGTAAGTAGTGCTTGCAGAAAGCCGATGGCGATGCCCATGTGACAACTTTACTGATGCAATTGTCGTGGCCTTAGACCTCACTGTGTGCACATTCATATTCGCATGGTACAGCTTCTTATGCCCTTTGTATGCCTCTGAAATAGCCTCCACCATCCAACTGGAAATGGAAGCATTCGAAGCCTGAGCCCTCTGCGAACATCCACCGAACGTGAACAGCGAGGCATCCAACTTCCTGAACTGTTTTATCCTATCCAGGAAGAACTTGAGAGTTCTCCCAACGTCAAAGCCATGTAATGCCCTCTCTGCTTTCGACTCAGGATGTGCGAAGAAGGTTGGGAGAACAATCTCCTCATTGATTGGAAAAGAAGAGACTACTTTCGGCAAGAATTTTGGGTGTGTCCTCATGGCTATCTTATCTTTGTGGAAGATCGTGTAAGGCTCTGATGCAACGAGCGTCTGAATTTCACTAAAACATCTGGCTTATGTGAAGCCCACCAATAGTGCCGTCTTGAGAGTCACCCACATGATGTCTGTAGTAGCCATGGGCTCAAAAGACTTGTGCGCCAATGCTGCCAGCACCACATTGAACTACCACACCGGATGAGCTTTTCTGACCGGAGGGTATAGCCTGGCTAGTCCCAGTAAATGCCTTTTCACCACGGCTTGGCCGTGGAGAATGATTGGCCCTCTGTGTTCCTGTATGCACCTTTTGCCGCAAATATGTAAAACATGTGTCCACCTGCACACCTGTGCTTGCTAAGTGGGCAGAAAAAGATAAGACTTGATCGAGTGTGCACGATGCTGGATCCACTCCATTGTCACTGGCCCAGTAACACAACCTGGCAAACTTGCTTTTGTACTGCAGTCTAGTAGACTCCTTTCCAGCATTTTCAATAATGTCCAGATTGGCCTGTGAAAGCCCTAGCTGCTGCATCTTTAGTTGCTCAGGCACCAGGCTGAGAGTTCTAGGGACTCTGGCTGCGGGTGAAATCTCCCCAGGGGCAACAGGGCCATCGAATTCCGGGGAATTGGCCCTGACTTAGCATACTCACCAGTTCTGAGTACCAGCACTGGGCTGGCTAGTCTGGGACTACCAGAATCATGTGAGTGCGCCGTGTCCTGGAACTTATACAGCACTCTCCGGATCATTTGGGAGGAATGGACGTGTAACACCACAGGTTGTCCCAGAAAATTTGGAAGGCATCGCCTTAGTGAGCGCCTGCCTCTCCCCATCCATGAGGTAAACTGCCTGTAGTTTGTGTTGCTCTCTGAGGCAAATAAATCCACCTATGTATGGCCCGATCTCCTGAAGATGGCGCTAAGGACCTGCGAGCCCACCACCCATTCGTAGTTATCTGCCGGATGCCTGCTCAACCTGTCTGCCTCTGTGTTGCTCTCTCCTGGGAGGTGAACGGCAGCCATGGGAATGCCATGTTATAGGGTCCACTCCCAGATCTGAATTGTGAGTCTGCACAGCACAGGAGACCTTGTCCCTCCCCGCTTGTTGAAGTAAAACATGGACGTGGTATTGTCCACCCTGAGGCCAGCCGGGTTTTTTTGGAATGGCAAAAATCCTGGAACAGTATCCAGAGTTATTACATCCTCCACTGGCCTTCTGTGAACCAGGGAAGCGATTTCTGACAGCAGTGCCAGTGAGCCTATCTGCAGAAAAGGGGAAGAAAATTGGTGCAGTGAGGTCAAACTGGGAGTGAAACCCCCTAGAAATCACCAAAAGCACTGAGGGGTCTCTGAACAGACAACGCCATTGCATCTCTTGGAGAGCAAATATGCCCCCCACTGGCGTGGGGTGGACCGGGATGCCACCCTCATTGCTTTTGGCTTCTGGGGCTGGGTTGGAGGAGAGGGACTGGAAGAACCCTTTGTTAGAGGTGCACTGATGCTTGCACCTTTCCAGATTGTGCAATCTGCCCTGCCTGGACCTTTGATCTTGAAAGCCCCTGAACCCGCCGAACGCCCTGCTCCTTTGGCCAGACCTGCCTCGCAACTGCCCAAACGGTTTTGCCGCTGGTTTAGCCAGTATAGCCAGCGATTTTGCTATCTGCGAGCTGGTCTTTTTCTTGTAAAGCTCCTCATCCGTAGAGAAATGGAAGTGCTCTGCCCCCTCGAAAGGGAGACCCAGTATCCTATCCTGGGCATCTGTATTAAATCTGGTGCTAGGCAACCATGCTGCTCTACGCATGTCCGTATCAACACAAATGCCTCTTCCCGCCATGTCAATGGGTGCAACAGTAGACTTGAGCAAATGCTGTGCTACCACCTTAGTCTCTGTCAGGCCTGCCTTAAATGCGACCTGCCAATGTGGAGGGAGATCTGGCCGAAAGTCCACTATCTCCCTCCATAACCTTTAGTAGCCCGCTGCCAATATTGCATCAGCGTTTGCCTGCTCAAGGTGAAGGCCCGATTTCTGGTCCACCTTTTTCCCCATAGGCCTTCAGCAGGTTATCTTCCTTTCCTAGGAGGGCGTACATGGACACTGCTGATATTACAGAGGAATGCGGCTGCAGGTTGTAGGAAAGGAGGATGGCCTCCCGTTCGACCTGCCTGTACTTGGCGTCTAGCCTCATGTTGATGGGCTGTGCTGAATGGGACTTCTTCTGCATAGGGATGTCCAATTTACTGTGAGGCCTAAGAGCAGTGCTTCTGCCAGCACGGTAGACTCTGGCTACTCTTGCTGTGAAAGGGTACGCCCAAGAATTCAGGCAGGCCCTCCATTTTGTCATGAAAAGCTCTCACAAGAGCTGAGGCCAGGTCATCATCCTCATCCGTGTCCTTGTCTGCCTACCCCAGCGGCTCCCCTGCTTGTGGAGTATCCGCTTGAAACCTTGTAGCTGGGTTCGGGCCAGATCTGGCATAGCCTGCAGTGTTGATCCGCTGCCAGCTGGGGGTGCCAAGTTCTACTGAGGCAGAACGTCTGCGGGCGCACCTTCCCCTACTACCAGGGTGGCGATGGGCTGGGCCTGCACCGGTTGGGGCTGAGGTAGTGCTAGCACCCTCACGAGGACCCCTGGGTTTCTTGCCTATGGCCAGTTGACCACGTCGTGTAGGTGTAGAATTCTTCCCTACAATACAACTCCCAAAAGTACAAGGGGACTATTTGGAACGAGGATTGCCTGAAAGATGGATATCGCCCCGGGACACAGCTGGCTGCAAAGAAAGACACGATTTCAGGATTCACAGTGATTCACAATGTAACAAAAACAAGAATGGAATCTACTGTAACTCACGTGTGTGTGTGTCTTTAAGTTGTCTATGGATTAAATGCAACAAGCGGGGCGTGATCCTGCAAACAAACCACAATATGTCTTTAAGTAAGGGCAATGGGAAGATAATACTACATAATTACACTGAGCATAAACAGGAAGGTGAACAAAAAATGGTCTTACCCAGGGTATAACAGTAGGCCTGGAAGAATAGGGGATCCGAGGTGATAGAAGTTCGCAGCAGGAGTAGTGATAGTCAGTAGTGTAGCAATCCAGGTTTCCAAAATCCAAACATAACCCCGCTGGCACGCGGACACCTGTAATGTGCTTAATGGCAGTCTCTAGTTCGTGCACACAAGTTAATGTTTACAATATCCAAAATCTGTTAATGCACTAACCAACAAACGTTGGGGCGAAGCAGATCCAAAAGTGTTCCGAATTCGGTAATGTTCCAAGCAAAAACAGATGACAAAACGTGAGGCAAAGAGAAATCCAGGTACCGTTCCAGGTCAATAACATTCCGGCCAAAATCAGGAATCAGGACGTAAGGCAAGACAGTAGTTCATTCAGTGTTCTGAAGTCAGAGAAAGAGAAAATCAGAGCCGTGCCAAGAATAACGAGCCCAGGGTTGCGCAATCAGGAATCCGTTAGCAAAAATGGGTCAGGATCAAGTAAACAAGATCCATAGTACGTTAGGGCTTGAAGAAAATGAAATTCAGAAGCACCGCTAGTGTCGAGGGGCGGTGCTTAAATCAACGCCGGCTGAAACGTCTTGCACGGCAGGACGTTAAACACAGCGTAGCCTAGAGCATTTGTGTACATGCAACCACCATTTCCATGACAACCCCAAGCGTTGTCGGAATGAATGGAAAGGCGCTGGGGATGTGAGCAACTTTCTTCTTGTTTTACGTATTTTACTGAGACCGGGGTCTGAATCGGCATGAGCCGTGGATGAAGGAAGAAAACACTGGGAGGTACTGGGAATTGCTGATGGTTTGCGTGACGTCAGTGATGTTGGAGAAGACCAACGAGATGGATTCCTGAAAGGTAGCACCTCTGAGGTGGTGAGGCCTGAGGCACCACCACCTTGATAAAGGACTTGAGGAGCTATGTCATCTGCTGGGACCTCGCAGGCCCCATGAAGCGGTTGAAGAATCTATTCTCGGAAGGTGGTGCTATTGGAGGTGCTGAAGGGGCAGTCCCTGCTGATGCAGTTTGCTGAGCCGCTGTCCTGTGCTGGGCCCCACCACGATGGACATGATTGGGTATTAGGTGCACCATTGAACCGGTGCAGCCAACCATTCCACGCAAGGGGTGAAATCTGGCCCCCAAGGGCAATCTGGTTGCTCCATGCCTCTTCCCGCAGAGTCACTGGCTGTAGGACTCTGCTCGGCCCGGGTGTCACCTCACGGCTAGGCACCATTTTGTCAATCGATGCCATTTTGCACGCAGAGCTTTCTACATGAGTGCCCGGGAAAGAAATGTCAGGTGCAGACCCTGAGCGCCCAGACCCTGAAGGGCCCTCGAGCTGTAGCTCGGTGCTGGATACGACGTCAGGGGGGACCCCCCCCCAGTAGGCTTGCCGCCCTGGGACTTGCACCCCGTAATCGATGTACATGAAGGTGTCCCCTCTGGCCTAGGCCCGCTACCAGAGCATTTCCGCCCCTGAGCCAATGTTTTGGGAAGACCCAAAGGCCCCTCGGTCTAGGGACTGGTAGCTCTGGGAGCCTCGAGACCCTGACTGGTACTAGGGTCCTTAGAACCCCTCCCACTCAGTGGAATCTCACTTGCGGTGGGCACTTTACTAAAAAGTTTAGCACTTACCTTGTCCGGCTTGCTTTTTGTGTCGCACAAAGTCCTTTAGATGGTCTGGAAGGAAGCTGCAAAGAACTCCCTCCACCGAGCCAACCAAGTCTTCAACGAGTGTGGAGTAAGGGAGTGACGAGCTGTGTAGTTTCCCCAACAATGGCCCACGTCTAAACACTGGAGGCACAGGAGGAACACCTGCTAAAGTCTGACGTGGCTGACTTACGCCGGGGCAGGCGAGGCATTGGAGGTCGGAAATGATAGAAAAAACTGCTCAGGGAAAGCAAAATATAGCCACACAGACTCATGCAGCTTGTAGGAGGAAGGTCCAATCCTGTCAGCACAGAAAAGGGTGCTAATGCCAGGCACCAGAGGGCAGGGTTATGGGTGAGAGGTCACGCCCTTAGCCCCATATAGGTGGAAATGAAATGTAATGGGAAATGCACTTTTTTGGAGGAGAAATGGTTCCGACTCAGGAGTAGATGAACAAGTTACTTACCAACTGTAACGTTCTTTCGACTGGATGTTCCTCCCATGTATTCCTCATCTTGTGATAATTCGTTATCTCCAGCTTCGCTGCTTCGGAAAAAAAAATTCTCAGCAGAGGGCGCTGTGCACGAGGTCGTGGCGTTGATTGTCCCTTGACATACTCCGTACTCTGTTGACGTCACCGATGGTATAAATAGTTCGAGCCGCACCCGTTGCTCCAGTTCTGTTTTTTCAATGAAATATATATATATAGGAGGAACACCCAGGCGTGTCCCATGACCGATACATTCTTCGTGAGAGGAAAGTGTAAGAAACGTAAACTATACTGTGGGGTAGGATGGGAGGGTCGATGAGGAATACGTGGGAGGAACATCCAGTCGAAAGAACGTTACAGTTGGTAAGTAACTTGTTCTTCGAATGGATTGTGTCCTCCCACGTATTCCTCATCTTGTGATAGGCTCCCATAGCAGTATCAATTTTTTGGAGGCGGGAGTACTAATTTCAGTTTTCGTGGACAGAATGCAGAACTGCCTTTGCAAATAAACCCTTGTTAGAGGAGGCAGTGTCCAAACAATAATGTTTAACAAAAGTATGCATTGTTTTCCAGGTTGCAGCTACACAAATATCTGCTGCTGGGACCCCCCTCTTTAGAGCCGCAGAAGTAGCCATTCCCCTTGTAGAATGGGCACGAAGCCCATCTGGTGGTTCTTTTCCCGCTAATCTGTAGCATTCAACTATGGCTAATATGATGCAGCAGGAAATGGTCTGTTTTGTTACAGATAAGCCTAATTTATGACCAGTATAACCCACAAACAGTTGGTCATCTTGTCTCAATTTAGCCATCCTAGAGATGTAAAACTAAGAGCCCTCTTGGGATCTAATCTGTGTTATCTCTCCTCTTCTTTGCCCAGATGAGGAGGAGGATAAAAGGTTGGTATTACTATTTTTTGTGACAAATGGAAGTCCGAGACTACTTTTGGCAAGAACGAAGGTTTAACTTTAAGGACTACCTTATCTTTATAAAAAATAGTATATGGTGGTTTGCATGAGAGAGCCTGAAGTTCGCTAACCCTGCGGGTTGATGATAGGGCCACGAGGAGGACAGTTTTTAGAGTCAAAAGCCTCAATGGACATGAATGCGGAGGCTCAAAAGGTATGCAAGTCAAGAATTTTAATACTAAATGCAAGTCCCAAGTTGGTACATGAAAAGGTACTGGAGGGTATACATTAGTAAGCCCCTTTAGGAATTGAATTATTGACGGTATTTTGAAATATGAAACCTCTTCCGAGGAGTGCTTGAAAATGGACAGCGCAGCAAGGTATCCTTAGATTGTTCCTATCTGGAGCCCCAGATTAGCTAAATGTAGTAGAAAAGAGAGCACCATTGGGGTGCCACACTGAAAAGGGTCCACATCCTTGTCTTTGCACCAGTTACTAAACCTGTTCCAGCGACATCGGTACAAAGACTTTGTTGCTGGTCTTCTGGCCGAAAGCAAGATTTCCATTACGTCATCCGGAAGATCCTAATCCTTGTATCGCAACCTCTCAGAAACCATGCGTGAAGGTTGAGTGTCTTGACCTCTGGATGGAGAACCCGACCTTCCTCTTGCGAGAGAAGATCCTCTCTTTGCGGAAGACGTATTGGAGGGCAGATGGACATGTCTAGAAGGTCCGGGTACCACGTCCTCCTGGCCCAATCCGGGGCAATTAGGATCATGGTTTTGCTGAACTTTCTCACCCTCCTGATTACTTGAGGAATCATGGGGACTGGGGGAAACGCGTACAGCATTGGAAACTTCCACTCCACTACGAATGCGTCTCCCAGAGCTCCTCTTTGAGGAAATTCCCTTGAGCAGTACTGATCGCACTTCGGTTGATCGCGGTGACAAACAGATCCACTTCAGGGGTTCCCCAAAGGGCAAAGATCTCCAGAAGGACTTCCTGAGCCAGCTCCCACTCGTGAGAGACCGTGCTCTGCCTGCTCAGAGCGTCTGCCGCCATGTTCTCCTCTCCGGCTAGGTGAATTCCCGACAGAGAGATTCATTCTCGTATTGCCCAGAACCAGAGCTGCATTGCTTCTCTGCACAGTGGCAGCGACCCTACTCCTCCTCTTTTGTTGAGGTAGTACATGGCCACTGTGTTGTCCGTCATTATCAGGACATTCTTTCCCTGTACAGAAGGCAGAAAGGCCTTCAGAGCTAGTCTGATTGCCCTCAGCTCCAACAGGTTGATGTGTAGTTTGGACTCCGATGGAGACCAACGACTGCTGATTGTCAGATCGTTGGTGTTTGCTCCCCACCCCGTGAGTGAGGCATCCGTCACTACCGTTATCTCTGGCCATGGTTGCCAAAAAGACTCTCCCTTGAGAATGTTGTCGTTGCAAGCCCACCATAGAAGATCCTGAGCAACTGCGCTCGGGACTTGCAGAAGATCCGACATATTCCCTGAGAACTGGGACCACTGAGTTCTGAGTGCCCATTGAAGGGATCTCATTCTCAACCTGGCCTCTGGTACTAGGAAAATGCAGGATGCCATGAGGCCGAGCAACCTGAGAAAATCGAAGGCCGGTAGATGTTGGGCATTCTGAAACTTCGTTACCATCTGCTGGATGTGGAGAGCTCTCACTTCGGGAGGCGAGGCTTTTCCCGATGAAGTGTCCAAGACTGCTCCGATAAACTGGAGTTTCTGGGATGGTATTATGTGGGACTTCTTGAAATTGAGGGAGAAGCCCAATTTGTGGAGGAAGTGGCAGGTGATCGAAAGATGTTCCTGAGCTTGTTCTGGAGAACTTGCTCTGATCAACCAGTCGTCCAGGTAGGGATATATGTGAATACCTCCTCTCCCGAGACTTGCTGCCACAACCGCCAAAAGTTTGGTGAAAACCCGCGGGGCGGAGGTCAAACCGAATGGCAGAACTCGAAACTGATAATGAGAATTGCCAATCGCGAACCTCAGGTATTTTCTGTGCTTTGGATGGATTGGCACATGAAAGTAAGCATCCTGAATGTCCAATTATACCAACCAATCTTGGAGTTGGAGAGCCTGAAGGATCTGAGAAGGAGTCACCATCTTGAACTTGTCCTTCCTGAGGAACTTGTTCAAGTTTCTCAAGTCCAAGATGGGTCTCAGTCCTCCGTCCTTTTTTGGGATGAGAAAATATGGGGAGTACCAACCCCTGTTCCTCTCCGCTACAGGTAGCGGTTCTATGGCACCTTTCTCTAGCAGGGTTAAAATTTCCTGCAACAGGAGTGGATCTGGAAATTTGGCCGAGTTGGCTCCCGGTGGATGATTCTGAGGCCTTTTTAGAAAGGGGAGACAGTAACCTTGGGCTACTGTTTCCAGTGCCCAAGCATCTGACGTAATGCCCCGCCATTCCTTCAGATGTTGAGAGATCCTGCCTCCCACAGGTGTTTTGTTTAATAAGGTCTCAGAGGGATTTGGAGGCGGCTGCAGGAGTGGCTGAGAGTACAGATGCCGCTCCTGAGGCTGATTTTGCACCTCTTCCTCGTGTTCCACGAGGGAAGTTTCTTTTTCCCTGTCCTCTTCCTCCATCAAAAGAGGAGTAGTATCGAAAAGAACAACCTCTCCAGGAAGATGAGCCGGAATAGGATTTTAGAGGCTGGCGCAAAGAGACGCTAAGTGATTTAGCTGCCGCTTTCGAGGTCTGAAGTTTTTCTAGGCTTTCATCAGCCTTTTTCCCAAAGAGCCTCGAGCCATCAAAGGGCATGTTGAGAAGTCTGGCTTGCACGTCCGGTGCAAACCCCGACTTCCTCAATCACGCAAATCTGCGTAGCACAACGCTTGCAGCCATGGATCTGCTGATACTATCAGCAGTATCCAGTCCAGACTGGAGACATTCCCCCATTGCCTCCTTCCCGTCTTTGACTATATTCAGGAAGCCCGCCCTTTCCTCACCTTCCGGAATATGATCAGCTGCCGCCGAAATACAGTCCCACAGGGTATGGTTAAACCTGGCTAGGGTACAGGTGACATTTGCCGACTTAAGTGCCATACTGCCTGATGTGAAAACTTTACGTGCCCAGGCATCCATTTTTTTATCCTCTCTATCTGGAGGGATAGTTGGATAGGCAGTTTGTTTTGAAGTAGATGCTGCCTGAATGACTAAACTCTCTGAAGTCGGATGTTTATTCAAATATTCAGGATCCGTTCCTGCCGGTCTACATTTTCTTGGAAAAGTGCTATCTGCAGCAGCAATAGTTTCTGGCTTCTCCCAGTTTTTCTCCACAGTCCTTTGGAGGGCTCTGTGGAAAGGGAGAACAGGATCTTTCTGAGGTCCCTTGACGATTATATCCGTCATGTCACCTTGTTAAAAAATGGGTGAAGTATTACCTCAACCCATATATTCAACTACCCTGGTCATAAGATCCCTGTACCCAGCATCTGCATGCTCTGCAGGATCAGGTTTGGCGAACTCTAATTCTGGGGATGTGTCAACTCCACTGGCAGAATGAGAGTATCACTCGGGTCTCTCATTCTAGATTCCTGGTCAATAAGTGCCTCAGGAACTTGTCTTGTACCATAAGTAACTCCCAAAGGAGTAACCTCGTCTTCTTCTGAAGCAGACTTCATAGATTGCTGACATAGATTTGAAAAAGTCTGACCTGGGCAAAGGAGTGAATCTCCTTTCTTCCTCTTCCATCTGCTTTGAAGGAATTGGCAATTCCCTCGAAGTTTTCGAAGGTGTCTTCGAAGTCTTCGAAGATGACTTTGATAATGGCGTCGATGAAGCATTTGGCTTTGGCGTCAAAATTATTGACGTCGAGGGCGCCGACGAAGTTGTCGAAGTCTTCGACGACTTGTGTTTCTTGCATGGCACTGGAGAGGTGCTCGACTCTCGAAGAGTCGCCGATGGTTTTAAGTCGACTCGAGGTTTTTTGGATTCCTCGATGCTACCGGTTTTAGCCATGGTAGCCTTGGACTTCCCTTTGTCGTCCAATGGAGCGACTTTAGGGGTATGGCTTTTTCGAGGGTCTTTCGAGGGGGTCGGGGCCACATTCTCGAAAACCTCCATCATCTTTTTGAGGAATTCTTCCCACTTACTGGGAGAATCCGATTTAGTCAGACAACGAATTTCTTCGTCGACTCTGAAGAAGAAGATGATGATGATGAGGGAGATCTATGTCTCCTCTTCATTTTTTTCGATGACGACGAAGAGCGTCTCGATCTACTCCTAGACCGAGGTCTCTTTGAGTGCCTATGACGATCCGATTCCTTAGAATCAGTCGCTTTCTTGTGTCTTTTTGATGAAACCTTTTTTGAGGCCTCCCTCCCAACTGACAGTTTACCTCTCCTCTCACAAAGAGCTTTTTCGGTCATAGATTGGCAGGACCCCCAGTCGTCGGTTCGGTGACTGGAACCGAGACACCAGAGACAAATCCGGTGGGGATCGGTGATCGACATCTTAGATCCACAATCTGCACACTTCTTAAACCCAGTTCTGGGTGTCGAAGGTGTCGAAGATGACGACATTTTCTTCACAGAAAATAGAAGCGCGCCGTTATCGATAGCGAAGCGATCGAAAAACGGAACTGAAGCAACGGGCGCGGCTCGAGCTATTTATACCATCGGTGACGTCGACAGAGTACGGAGTACGTCGAGGGACAATCGACGCCATGACCTCGAGCACAGCGCCCTCTGCCGAGAATTTTTTTTTTCCAAAGCAGCGAAGCTGGAGATAACGAATTATCACAAGATGAGGAATACATGGGAGGACACAATCCATTCGAAATATATATATTAATGTAACTAAAATGGCTCTGGTACGAACTTGAACGCCTATACCACGCAACTTAGAAGCTGGGTTAGAGGTTAGATGCTTAATGTACATGCATCATTACTTCCATTGTAAGTAACGCTCTATGGATTCTTTGTTGCATTTAAGTAATAGCACCATCGTATATTGTTGGGATAAGCTTTATAGAATTAATTTCTCAAAAATTACAATTGAAATAATCCAAATAGAGTTTAAGAATAGCACCTGTAAAACATTACATGGCCTCCAAACATCGATGGATTCTAATGGGGTAAAAATTATTATGGATCTTTACTATTTTATCAATGTTTTACATACAATATTGGAACGCTCTAAAAATAAATGTTTGTGTTTTTCCTTTAAATCCAAATTGAACCTGGACTATTGTAAAGCTAAAAAAAATAAAAGAAATAAGTGCACAAATACCATTTGAAGGTATTGAAAATTGTAATAAAATAGATGTATTTTAGTTTGTTTTTTAAAATATAATTCTGGGAAGAAATATGGGCTTGATACTAACTATTTGTCAATGTTGTTTTTGCATTCTTCCCTCTATCTATAAACTTGGATTTCTAGAGATTACTCTTTGGAAATAACAAATTAATCATGACCACAAGGCCCTAAAGAAGCCCATACCTTAAATATTTACTCACACCTGGGCAGAGCGAAATACATGTTTGGCCAGTAGCTTGGAGAAAATTGGAGTGTTTAATACAAAAAAGTATATTTTGCACTTCTTCATGACCAAGAGTTTGAAAAATGTAGCATTACATCAAAAAAGGATTCTTGAATTGATACCAAATAATTTTTGTTGTTGATTTATAGTATTAGATGTGTAACCTAGGGATTAGAATAACCCTAGGAAGGTTGTCATCGAGTAATTATGTTTTTGATTTATATTTAAAGTATACTTTGTTAAAATAAAATATATTTCAATGTCAAAGCCAAGTCTGGGCAGATGGGGTGAGCTGTTGGTCCAGGATAGCAGAATAAAGTTTAGTAATTATCATAGAATAGAAAACAATTTATGAGAAACTTTGGAGATGCCTTTCATTCTACCCATGAAACAGCACGCGGGTCTTGTGGGATGTTCCTATCTAGTATTTTGGCCACTGTTGGTAATATGGATTTCCAGAAGTTTTCCAAAGCAGGGCACGGCCATATTAGGTGAATAAGGTTGTAGGTCAAAGTTTCGAAAACAAAAGGATCTAATGCCTTTTGTTCAGTACAGGACCGAAAAAAAGGGTTGATTTTTTTTATAATTATTTTTTATTTATTATAGTATTATTTTTATGGGGGGGTTCCCTCCCAACTTAAAAACACTTTTTTACCAACCCAAACAAAAAATATATATAAATAAATAAATAAAACAAATTCGACCCTTTTTTTCGATCCTTTTGTATTCAAACAAAAGGTCATTCAATCCTTTATTTTCGATCCTTTGACTGGACACCGGTGAATAAACCCAACATTATCTGAACGGCACTTGGGGCATTCTCCAATGTTTGAGGTATCAAACTTCTTTTAACAAGCCAGTGTAATATAAGCCTGGTGAAGGATTTTATATTGTATTAGTCTAAATTTGGCATTAAGGGAAACTATGGGTACAATCAAGCATCTGATCGAGGGGCTTTTGAAGAGGCCAGTGTAGAGATTGCTTTTAAGATATCTGTAGTAGTTATATGAGAATTTAAGAAATCTTGGGCTTCCTGATTCAATTTACATGATAATGTATCTTCTGGATACTTTAGCCTGTCATGTAGTGGGTGCTTTTCATTAGCTCTGTACTATTTTTAGAACATTCCAGTTTATACCATTTTGGGATTGCATAAGGGTTCCTTCTTCATTTCTGACAACAGGTATCCCTGTAATCCCACTCTCCACCCAACTTCAATGCCCCATTCTCTCTACCCCCACCTGTGCACCCTACCCACACCTACACCCACTCGTTCTACCTCAACCAACCCACACTACCCCTGCTTTGTCTACCCCGACCCACCCTACCCCCACTATCTCTACCCCCAACCACCCACCCCCACTTTCTCCACACTACTCTACCTCCACTCCCTCTACCTCCGGCCTACCCCCACTCTCTCTAGACCTCCACTCACACTACCACTGCTCTCTCTACCCCATTCTTCCTATCCCCGTTCCCTCTTATGCCACCCACCATACCCTTGCCTTGTTTATCTGCACCAAGCCACCCACCCTACCCCTGATCGCTCTATCAACCCCTGCTCTCTCTATCAAGTCCTGGTCTCCCTATCCTCAACCACCTTATCCCCGCTCTCCACCCAACCACCCTACCCCATTCTCACTAGCCCCACCTGCCTACCCTACCACCACTCTTTCTACCTCTGCCAACCCACACTACCCCTGCTCTGTCTACCCCCACCCATCCTACCCTTGCTGTCTCTAGCCTCACCACCAACCCTATCCCTGCTCTCTCTAACCACACCCAGCCACCCCTGCTCTCTCTACCCCCACCCACACTACCCCCACTCTTTCTACAGACACCCACCTCCCCTACCCCCACACTCTCTTTACCAACAACCCAACCAACCCCTGCTCGCTCTACCCCCAACAACCCACCCTAATCCAGCTCTCTCTACCCCATCCACCCTACCCCCCACCTATCCTAGCCCCACTCTCTCTACCCACACCCTCTACCTGAACCCAGGCACCCTATCCCCAATATCTCTAACCCCCAACCTACCATATCACCACTCTCTCTACCACAAACCATCTACCCTAAATCCAATCTCTATACCCCTACCCTACCCCCCTCTTTCTACAATCACCAACCTACCCTACTCCCAGTCTCTCTACCCACCAAACCCTCTCTACCTCCACCAAACCTACACCCACCCCTTCTACCCCCACCCACACTACACCAACCCCCTTTACCCCCACCCACACTACCCCACCCTCTATACCCCTACCCAGCCCCACTATCTCTACTCCCACCCACCCTATCCCCACCCCTACTCTCTGGACCCCCACCTACCCTAACCCCACTCTCTCTACCCCCACCCTACTTCCACTCTCTCTATCCTGACCCTACCCCCACTCTTTATACCCCCACTATCTCTATGCCCACCCATCCATCTCTGCGCATCCACCAATCAATCCTACCCCTGCTCTCGCTATGCCCACTCACCCACCCTACAAAAACACTACCCCTACCCAGCTCTCTCTACACCCACCCACCCTACCCTCACTCCCTCTACCATACCCCTGCTCTTTCAATGCCCACCCACCCAACCAGCGCTCTCTCTGCAAACCCTTTCTAACATCACCCACCCTACTGGCACTCTCTCTACCCCCAAACACCCACCCTACCACACCTCCCTCTACCCCCACCCACCCTACCACAGCTCTCTCCACCCCCACCCATCCACCATTCTCTCTACCAACCCCTGATATATCTACAGGCACTCACCCACCCTACCCCCACTCTCTCTAACCCCACAAACCCACCATACTGCTGCTCTCTGTACCCCCACCCACTCACATTCTCTAGCCCGCAACTCACCCTACACCCGCTCTATGTCCACCCACCCTACTGCTGCTTCCTCTATAGCCCACCCACCCTACCACAGCTCTCGAGCCCCAGCCACCCTACCACCGCTCTCTCTACCAACCCCTGATCTCTCTACATGAACTCACCCATCATACCCCTACTCTTTTTAACCCCACACACCCCCCCTACCCCTGCTCCATTTACCCCCACCCACTCTATCCCCCTAGCTCTACCCCACCCTGCTGTGATTCTTTCTACCCCCACCTTACGCCCCACTCTTTCTGCCCCTGCTCTCTCTACCCCCACCCACTCACCCTACCCCTGCTCTCTCTATTGACAATAGCATGATGCTCTCTACCCCCACCCTACCCCAACTCTCTCTACCCCACCCACTCACCCTACCCCTGCTCTCTCTATCGTCACCCAGCCACCCTACGCCCGCTCCCTCTAACCCCACCCAGCCCCTGCTCTCTCTACCCCCACCCTCCCTACTACCACTCTCTCCATCAACCCCTGAACTCTCACCAGGTACACACCCACCCTACCCCCACTCTCTGTCCCCACACACCCAGCCTAATACTGCTCTCTGTACCCCCACCCACCCTACCACCACTCTCTCTACCAACCCCTGATCTCTCTAAAGGCATTCACCCACCCTACCCCTACTCTATATAACCCCACCCACCCTACCGCCACTCTCGCTACCCCATCCACTCACCACACACCCACTCTGTCATACCCCTGCTCTCTCTCTATGCCCACCCACCCACACTACCACTGCTCTCTTTACCCCACCCTACCCCCACTCTCTTTACCCCAACCAACCCAGCCTATCCCCATTCTGTCTACACCTACCCACCCGCAGCTAGCAGCTCTCTCTACCCCCACACATCCACCCTACCCTTCCTACACCATGCTACAGTGAGTCTCTCTACCCCCACCCTACCCCACTCTCTCTACCCCCATCCACTCGTCCTACCCCTGCTCTCTCTATCAACTCTCTCTATCGACTCCCCTACCACTGTGCCCTCTATGCCCACCCATCCAAGCTACGCCACTCTCTCTACCCCCACCCACCATTGCCCTTTTCTCTCTATCGACACCCATCCACCCTAAGGCTGTTCTTGCTATGCCCACACTCCCAAGCTACTACCACTCTCTACGCCCACCCACTCTATCCCCGCTCTCTTACAACCACCCACCCTAACCCTTCTATCTCTACAGGTGACCACCCCCTACCCTTGCTCTCTCTATCCCCACACACCCACCTTAACCCTGCTCTCTGTATCCCCACCCACCCTACCCCCAATCTCTCTAACCCTGCCCACCGTGCCACCACTCTCTTTAGCCCCCAATCACCCTACACCCACTCTCTCTACATCCACTCACCCTATCACTGTTCTCTCTACCAACCCCTAATCTCTCGAAATGCACTCACCCACTACCCCAACTCTCTATACCCCCCACACACACTCCCTGCCCCTGCTTCATCTATCCCCACCCATCCTACCATCACTCTCTCTACCCGAACCCACTCACCCTACGCCTGTTCTCACTACCCCATCCGCTCACGATACACCCACTCTCTCTATCATACCCCTGCTCTCTCTATGCGCACCCACCCAAACTACCATCGCTATCTCTACCCTCACCCACCCTACCCCTGCTCGCTCTACCCCAAGCCCCCACCCTACCCCAGCTCCCTCTACAGGCACCCACCCTACCCTCACTCTATCTAACCCCACCCACCCACCCTACCCGGCTCTCTAGCCTCACCCACCCACCCTACCGCAGGTCTGTCTGTCCCCCTACCCTTGCCTCTCTCTACCCCCAACCACCTGCCCTATTCATCTACTCCATCCAGCCTAGCCCCACTGACCCTACCCCCACTATCTTTACCACCACTCTCTTCTTCCACCGACCTACCCTCCTCCACTCTCTCTCTACTAACACCCACCCACCCATTCTCCACTATCTCTACCCCACCCACCCTACTTTGACTATCTCCAGCCCATCCTCTCTATCGCCACCCACCCTAACCCCAGTGCCTCTGCCACCCACACTCTCCTTACCCCCCCACTCTCTGGATGACCAAAACACCCACCCTACCCCCACTCTCTCTACCCCCACCCTCTCTTCCCCATCTACTCAACCACCCCCCACTTTCTCTACCATCACCCAACCTACCCCCACGTTCTCTACCACCACCCCCAAGCCTATCCCCACTCACCCACCCTCTCTACCCCACCCTCTCTAACCCCACCTGCTCTACTACACCCACCCAACCCTCACCCTCAGTGCCCCCCTCTCTACCCCATCCACCCTCTCTAACCACCCCCTCTTTACACCCACCCTCTCTACCCTCACCCTCTTTACCCCCGCCCTCTCTACCCCCATCCTCTCTACCCCGACCCCCTACCTCTCTCCCCCTCTATTCCCACCCACCCTACCCCCTCTATCTACCGCCACCCATCCTACCCCCTCTTTCTTTACTCAACCTTCTGCTTCTCACTTTACCCTCGCTATGCACCCTACTCCCCTCTCTCTGGCTTCACCCACCCTGCACCCTTTATTCCCCCACCACCTTACACCACCCTACCCCCTCTATTCCTCCAGCCACATTACCCCATGTCCCTATCTCCTTTCATCTTTCCTCTTACACTCTCACTTTATTTCGTACCCTCTGACTCTCTCGCCCATATTTCCTCTTGCTCTGCATCAATGGCACCCTCTATCGAAGGCTTCCTCCGTTGCTCTATTACCCTTCTTATTCTATTGCACACCTGCACCCCTTACTGCACCCCCTTTGAAGCTGTGCACTCTCCTCCTTGCACCCTGGTGCCTATAAATGCAAAGGACATCAGTAAACGCCAAATCTATTTGGCATTGTCAATGCTTACTTTTTTCTTTGCTTCCCTCACTGTGTTCTTCCCTAATAATAAATACACTAATAATATTACTAAAATTGCAGTGAGATGTTTCCACCCCAAATAACCAAGGAAAAACTCAAACCATGGGCTCCCGCCCAGGTGCAGCCGATAAGCCGCAGCCAGAAGAGTCTCTGGCTGGGAGAAATGGGGTGAGGTCTCATGACAGCATATTTTAGAAAAAGAATGAACAGCAACATTCCATACTTGAACATTATCTATGCACCTTGTGTATACAGCATCACAACGAATAATGAATATTATGTCTGTTAGAAAAAAACAAGCATTTCTACGAGTTCAATAAGAACAACAACTGAGTACAGCATCGTTCATCTCTAAGATACAACGCGATCAACCGCATAGCTGGTCACTAAATTACTATAGGTCTGCTATCGGACCCTCTAGAAAGTACTGCCGACATGAATTTTCATCCAGCTTGTGCTGCGAAACATTACTTTGTGTGAGGGAGACCTAAAAAATACAAAGTCACTTTTTTGGCATGAGTCTTTTGGCCAGTCAATTTTAAGCAACCAAACTACCACCCAACCACCGATTGAGACCCATTGGTGGGCAGAATCCGAAAATAGGACATGTTGTTACCATCACTTCCAGTTTCTGGTTATTTTCCGGAAAGAAAGAGGGCAGAAACCTACACAGTATCTATTCAGAGGAACAATATGTTCCTGAAAACGGAGAGGCAAAAATACCTTAGCACATCGAGGTATACCAGGAGCCCACAAGGGAATACATATCTGGGTCTGCTGTGCCTAATGAAAAGCATTTGCTAAGGAGGCAGACGATGCCATCTTTTTAGATATCCAATGCAAAAACACAGAAAGAGGCCGTCGTTTAATGTACATTCATTACTATAGGGAAGTTGGTGGTAGAAATGACCCCCTTTGCCCAATGGAGGATGAGAGTGAAATAGGAATTCACGCTCAGGTCCTCGCATATGCGGCTGCTTCACGGGTTTATGTGTAAAGTAATCAAACTGTTACCAGTGAACACTTTGCAGCTGGGAGTACAATTGTACCCACACTTGGATTAAAGAAGAGGGCGTCTTTCCTACAGCACAGCTAATATGAAGAGCATCACACCCATTGTGCTGAGAATCTTTAATAGCCACATCCCATGGACCAACCTTCCTAAGAAAATAGGATGTATACATATGATTGCCAATGTCTCCATTTCATTAGTAGGTATTTGAAAAATGTCCTATGGTCGTGAAATTGGTTAAAGAGCCCTGTTGTCAGTTAACACAAAGATCTACCACATTGTTGATAACTCAGAGGGTGAAAAGAAATATTACATTCTGAAAAGCTGGGCCACTTGAGGGACTATGCAGCAAAGAGACACTTTGGGAGGTGCCAGAAAACAGTTCCAAGTCTGCTGTCGTAGGGAGAAAGGTCCTCTCCTAATACTGCTTGTTATACAGGGGCTAATTTTACAACATGACCAGGGAAGACCAAGTACCTTGGCATGATGTTTAAACATAAGAGACAGACTCAATAGTCCTTCAGCATAGAACAGAGCAACAGGCAGCTCTGCTGATCTCGGAGGCTGATTTAACCATGCGATCTTTCTGGAAGGGGGTGCGATTATCTTCTGCTGGATTACCCACAGGGAGAGAAGTATTTTCTCTGCTGAGAAATGGTAGGTTTTATAACTTCTAATGATACCAATTGAAAATAACATTAATCTTTCACAAAAATCAACAAGTCACCTTGTGTTTGTAGTCCACAATATGCCGCTCATTTCAGTGTAGGCTGTTATAGGTGCTCTTAGATTTGAGGAGTAGTGGAGCAACGCTTACGTTATGGACCACAATATGTGTGACCCTTCCAAGAAGCCATGTTCAGCTCTTTAAGGGAAGCAGGGGGCCTAGTTCTGACCAATGGGCTGTAGAAGGAGCAGTGAGAAACACAGTGGTGAGCATGGAAGCAAGAAGAGCAGACACATATTTTCCATGTCACCAGATACATTATGTATTGAAAACGATCACATGAAAAAAAGGAAAGTAGTAATTGCTATCTTCGTGTGCACACCTCTAGCTGCCAATACCTGAAAGGATGAAAGGAGCATAAAGGGAACGGATAGTATAGAATGGACTGCTACAAAGTTCTAACATAAAAAAAGGAACATAGGACCCAGGGCTGTCACATGGTGTGGTGAGGCCCGGGGCAAAATGTTTGGTGAGGCCCCCTTATAATTTTTTGCACTGGACCAGCGGCGCTGCCACCATAAACATGAGACGCAGGAAATCTCCCTTTGAGTTTGTGTGGAGGAACCCAAACATGGTTCATTATTATGACAGCAAATCAACTACAGAAAAGTGATGTTTCTGTACTGGAGACAAGTTCACTCCAGAATAACAATTCTGCCATATGCATAAATATATATAGGATGGCATGACAGCGGGTGATGTGTGACGCCAGCTATAGGGAGCGCCCTGCCCCTTTATGCGCATTAATACAAACATCATATATAGTGACAGGTAGATGATGTTCACTGGTGGCTGATACATTTTTGAACTGGTGAGCCCTAAATGTTTGCACCAATCATGTGGGATTGACGGAGCACAGTGAGGGAGCCCAAACCAAACAAGGGGTGCTTGAGAGGGTTTCTCGCCCCAAAATTGTTTTGAAACCAATGAAAATGGGGGATTTGACAGCACTTTCTTGAAAAATTAGATTAAAAAGCCATAGAGTTTGCAATTGGTTTTGTATGCTAGCACATGGAAAAAAACCCAATACATGTAAGTCATGAACCTTGCACAGGAGCATTTTCCATTGCATTTCATGCCGCCTTTGCCCACAAAATATGCCAGTATGAATTTTGTTTCATGTTGGCTGTTCCCATACATACATGTCCATGCAGGCTGCACCAAAATATGCCAGTATTACCTATAAGGACTCACAGCCGGTAAAAAATACCATGCCACGAAAAATATATCCAGACTGGCTGTGCCCCATAAATCTTATTACTGGCTAGACTGGGCAATATTCAATGTAGGCCAGACTAGCCACCTGATAACACTTATCTTTTCTTTACCTAGGCCTGGCTGAAGATGAGTTGGGTCCCATTTCAACATAACAGTTGGGGGCCCCCAATTGTTTAGAACGGAAAACAGACTGAGGCACCCATTGGGTGCATACATTATAATGGAGACAAAGAAATACAGCCAGGGGTTAATAGACACTGATTATCACAAGACAGCCAGCCAGCAGGGAGCTGAAACACTAAATGCCCACTGAAATTCTTTAAATTGCCTTTGTCAGAAGTTGGCTGATGTGGAGGAACCAGTGTTAAAAGGCACGCTGAAAGGGCTCCAGCAAACGCAACTGTAAGGCGAGCATTTCAAAGCGCTCATTTTAAGCCCTAGAACGTAAGCAATATATAAAGAGGAATATATTGCTGTGTTACAAGATTGATAACTGGCACAATGGAGGCATTTGCTGGTGTCCCCCAAAGCCACTTTCAACTGAAAGAGCTGAAAGGCCCCGGCGAGACAGCCAGCTAGCAGGGAGCTGAAACACCAAATGCCCGCGAAAAATCTTAAAATCCTCCTTTGTCAGTAAGTGGCTGATGGGGAGGAACCAGTGTCAAAAGGTAACAAGGTGATAATACTTATGTGAACCCCAGGGAAGTGACGGCTGGAAGGGATTCATCAATCGCAGCCTGTAAAGCGAGCATCTGAAAGCGCTCATTTCAAGACCCAGAATAAATGGAATATAAAAAGGAATATATTGCTGTGTTACAAGACTGAGGACTGCCAAAATGGTGGCATTTGCTATGGTCCCCCGAGGACCCTTTCAACTGAAAAGTCATAAAGGTCCTGACGCTGTCCCTAGCTGTAGCCTTATATTTGCTTTATCCTTGATGCATGGTTCCATACACCCTGAGTAAAGCAACCCAATAGGCCCCTCGCCTTAATTTAGGAGTGGGGACCGGCACATACAACACTTTCATCCACCAGTCACACAACTCCTTGCATGCACGCATACATAAAAACAAACACATCATTGTCACTAACATATATGAGCACATACATACACAAATAATTGAAATACACATTTATACACACACAAACACACATTTAATTTTAAAACAAAACACCTCCATAGAGCAACTCAGCAGCCCACCCCCCCCTAAATGTAGTGTCACCCCGGCCCAGTACATTTGGGTGTGGGGACTGGCGCATATATATATAACACTTTCACCTATGCATTCACCCACCAGTCACACAACTCCTTGCATGCACGCATGCATACAAATAAACACACCATTGACACCAAACACAGTTAATTTAAATACACACACACACACACACACACACACACACACTTAATTTTAAAACAAAACACCTAACCTCTATGCACCCCTCTTCATACAAGCCGGTGCAGCCACACGGGACGACCGGATGGACCCCCCTCCTCTCCAGCACCTAGACACAATGACTGACAGGAGAGGAGGCCTTTCCTGTCAGTCAGCATGTTCATGTTGCTGGTCTCCGCATCGTGAACATGACAGGAGAGGCCTTCTCCCCTGTCATTCAGTGTGCCTGAGCTGCCAGCACAGTAATGAGAGCCGGCGGAGCTCACTTCTGAGTCCCTCGTCTCTCATCATTTATCAATTCAAACAAAAAAAAACATTTTGCAGGGGACAGGACCCTGCTGAGAGGCAGGCAGCAACGTCCCCCGTGTCAATAAATAACACGGGTGGACTGTGCTGCTTTTCACTCTGGTGCAGGGGGGTGTCGCGAGGCCCCTCCCAAGAGCGAGGCCTGGGGCAGTTTGCCCCCCTGGACCTCCCTCGTGACGGCACTGATAGGACCAAAGCCACCAAAGATCCCCACCAACTAGCAAAACTATGGTGAGTGCTGCATGCCATGCCACCATGTAATCACCAGCACTCTGCCACATGACACTGATGTCCATGACCACAAACATAGTTTTGACACAGCATAGTGACAGGTCAGGCTATTCCTAACCCTTGAGAAGGCAATGATACTCATGACAGGAGCACAGTAAGATTAACAACAATATGATGTTACTGCACAATGATTAAGTGCGTGCGATAGCACCTTCCCAATATGGATGGTGGCCGTGAAGAGCGAGTTCTTGTACATGTTTCAGCTCTGTGCTGAGGCTTCAGAATCAGATGGACGCTCTGGCTTGATTGATTGATTCTATGGGAAGAAGCATGGGAATCGCCAGTTGCTGGACAGTCTACGTGCATGTTAACAATTGTTTATATCACTAGACTCTGAGGCAGTTACGACCTATACATGGTGAGGACACTGCCATACATGTTCAAATATTTTGTATGTACATTTCTTTTTATTGTCTCTTTCAAGCGAAACAGTATATTACAACTGATTAGATCATCAACGTTTCAACCTCCTTTCCCCTGGGCCTCTTTTGCCCCTCCCCGAAGGCAAGAATGTCAAGCATGTGATCCAGCTGACCAACAGTACGCGTCCATCTTTTACGTATTAGGTCCATCGTGGTAGATATGCATCACCCTGGGCATCAATGCAACACCTCTTCAGTTGTCTGCACCACTCTAGCCCTCCATAGACCTCCTTAGAACAGTAGCAGCAGAGGAACAGTGCCCATTCCATTTCCCTGGTTTGCTGTGGAACATACAGCAGAGCCGTAATGTTCTCCATATCGAATATCTCCCCAGGTTTATGCACCCAATCTCTCTCATTTGTCAGGAATTAACGTTTCCATTTAATTGTTCGAAATACTCTACCTGCTAACAACAACAAGTGAGATATGTGGGAGGGGAAGCCAACGATCCTCGTGCTTCTCCAACCCAAAGAGAACCAGCATGGGGTCCATTTCCTATATATAATCTCCACCCCCTTTATCCAACCCAAGACCTGCTTCCAAAAATATTGGGCTTCACTGCAGGACAATCACATATGCCAATAATCAGCTTTTCCCCCACATTTCCTCCATCAACAGGGGCTCACCACAGGGAGCATCTTAAAGCCTTACTGGGTCATACTGTCATCTATGCAGGAGTTTGATTCCAAGCAACTTATATTGACAAGCTATTGATATCTTAAATGCTCTCACACATAGCTTTTCCCATAGCCTGTTTGTTTTATTCGTATTTATATAGCGCACAACAGCCCAAGAACATTGTGGCACTTGTTACAGTACAAAGCTTAGTGACTTAGTTACATGGTCATTAGCAATATATATACAGGTTGCAATATAGTTACATAGTCATTAGCAGTATATATACAGGTTACAATATAGTTATATTACATTTGTGTTATAGTACAATATACATGGCAGAAGTGGAGGAGGCAGTCCTCCACTTGGTAGTTGAGGAGAGTGGCCTTGAGGTTTTTGAGGAAGACAGAGATGGAGGTTTCAGCTCCAAGGGTGGCAGGGGATGAGTTCCAGAGTTTTGGTGCAATTTAGGAGAAGCCTAGACCTCCCGCTGTGGCTCTCTTTATGCATGGTATGTGTAGCTGGTTGGTGTACTGAGCTCTGGTGCGGCGGGTGGATGTGGTCCTTGATATTGCTTCAGATAGGTATGCTGCAGTGGTTTTGTTGATGCATCTGTGGGTTTAGGTGAAGATTTTCAGAGTAATACGGTCTTTGACCTGGAGCCATCGTGCTTCACGTCTGGCGTGGGATATATGGTCTCTTTTAGGGATGCTCATGGTGGCTCGGAGGGCATTGTTTTGTGTGGTTTGCAGTCTGTGAATGTTTTTGGCGGAGGTGCCAGCTAGGAGGGTGTTTCAATAATCGACTTTGGCTCCTATAGTTGCTCTAGCTATGGCCAAGCGTTTTGGGGTGGATAAGTAGGGTTTAATGGCATTGATGAGTTTGGTGCTGAACGCTGATGCAGAGGCTATGGCGCTGACTTGTTTGTTCATCGATAGATTTGCATCAATGTGAACACCTAGAGTCTTGACAGAGGATGATACAGAAATGGTTGAGTTGTCTATGTTGAAGTTGTTGTATTGGGGGCTTAGTTTTGATAATGTGTTTGTCTGGCCCATGATGAGAATTTTAGTCTTCTCCCCATTAAGACAGAGGCCATTGATTGCCATCCAAGCTTGGATAGTGGCATAAATATTGTGAAGGGCCGTGGCGTCTTGGTGATAGAGTCCATATAGGGGTAAAAGTACTTGAGTGTCGTCTGCATAGTTTGTATATGCAACACCCATGGAGTCAAGTAGATCGAAGAGGGGTTTTGCGGAGAGGTTATAGAGGGTGGGGGCTGTACAAGATCCTTGGGGGACACCGCAGTTTATAGTGGTAGGATCTGCATTAGCTTTGTCGGAGTAGACCTTCATGGCTCTTCCTTCAAGGAAGGAAGTGATCCAGGATGCTGCTTGATTAGAGAAATAGGCTGCATGGGTGAGGTGGGTGGTGAGTGTTTGGTGATCTGCCTGGTCAAAAGCAGCTGATAGATCGAGAAGGAGGAGCAAGGCAGGTTTGCCTTTGTCCATGATCTGTGAAATTTGATTTTTTAGGTCTAATAAGGCGGATTCTGTTCCAGGCCAACACGGAAGCCAGATTGTCTTTTGCCTAGTATGGAGTTAGCTTCTATGTATGATTGGATCTGGATGTGAGCTGCTTTGTCCAGGATTTTTAGGAGGAATGGGACTGTCATTATCGGTCTGTAGTTGGGTTGCGCTGGGTCAAGTGTGGCCTTTTATTAGAAGTGGCCGCACCCAGGCTTCCTTGAGATTATTTGGGACAGTTCCTGTTTGGAAAGATGCGTTAATGAAGGCAGTAATCAGGGGTGCTAGGTCATTGCCGCATTTCTTGATGATTTTGGGAGGGCAAATGTCTGCTTTGCAGAGGGATGGTTTGAGGTTTTTGATGAGATTAAAGACCTCAGGTTCAGTGACGTCTCTGAAGGATAATTGAGCGTGATTGAGATTACTACGCTTGTCTTGTGTAGGGCGGTTGGTTTTTGGTTTGGGAGGGCTATGCAGTGGTTTTGGATTTTGTCCTGGAGGAGTTTTATTTTGTTGAGCATGGCGGACTGAATGCTGGCACACCAGGCTTTGTCTTTAGTTATCTCGTCAGAGGTAGCCGGAGGAGTGACTAATTCATTAAAGATTGCAAATAGTTCTTTAGCTTGGGAGTTGGCCTTTGAGATCCTATCATTGAAGGAGTTGGATTTTGCTGCTAAAATGGCTTTTTTTATATTGGAGGGCTATTTGTTTGAAGAGGCTCTTATTTAGATCACTCGGATCCGTTTGCCAGTTTTTAAGTGACTGATGCTTTTGAGCTCGGAGGGTTTGGAGTTCTTCCGAGAAGCAAGAGTTGCAGTGAAATTATTTGTTTTCCTTCTTGCTTTCAAGTGGGGCTATAGAGTTTATGGCATTGGTGAGAGTATCATTGAAGATAGCTGATAGTATATTTGGTGTATAAAGGTGGGGCTAGGCAGGGGCTTTTAAGGTGGGGATGCAAGTTGCCTGTGTTGAGTTTTTTAGAACTTCTTATTGTGGCAGGTGGTGCGTGGGTGAGAGTCTTAGGTTTAGGGTTGGTGGGGATGAGGAATTCGATGCATGTGTGGTCGTCCATGGAAGGGCGGTTTTTGAGGTAATGTTGGATGCACAGTTGTGATCCATGACCCAATCAATGGTGCAGCCTTTGGAGTGAGTGGGGGTGAGGACTCCTTGGGAGAAACCTAGGTCTGCAAGTTCTTTAGCTAGGGTTGTGGAAGATTTATCCCTAGGATCATTGTATCCTAAATTTAAGTCTCCTAATAGAAGGATTTTGGAGGACTATTTAATGTTGTTGCTGAGTCGATGGGAGAGGTGCTCTTGGAAGTCAGCTGGGAGTCCGGGAGGTATGTATAGGATGTGGTTGTTGATTAGATTATTGGGGGCGAGCGTAAACTTGGCTGATAGGATATCAGCATTACCACCCCATGTACTATGGTCTGCTAATCTAATGGATAGTGAGTCTTTGTGGATAAGGGCGACTCCACCTCCAATCTTATCAAATCTATCTTGCCTAAGGATGGTGTAGCCTGTGGGTAGGGCTAGTGAGATGGCTGGGCAGGAGGCATCATTGAGCCAGGATTCGGTGATGCATAGTAAATCCAGATTAAGTGTGGATAGAAGATCATTTATAGTTGATCATTTATCTCGACGGCATGTGCAGGTAGGGAGCGTACGTTCAGTAGTGCACATTTAAGAGGTGGGTTTTGTACGCCTTTGATGTTTTTGGTTGTACTAGTATGGGGTGAAGTGTGCTTGTTGTGGTGTGTGGTAGTGAGGGGCTTAGTGCGAAGTAGTGTAGAGGCAGGTTGGGGTAGTCGGGGGAGAGGGGCAGTGTCTATGCTCATCTTAGTGTGGGGTAGTGGTGCAGTACGGGTGCCTAATCTGGTGTTTCTGGTCGTGATGGGTGTGGGTGAGCAGAGTAAATCCCTAGGAAGTCATCGATTTCTGAGATTGCAGAGTCTGGTGGCTAGGCTAGGTGGCCGAGACTGTGTGATGTTGTAGTCTGGTGCTGCGGCATGTGAATTTAGTGCCGGGCGATTAGTGAGGTGTGCTGGGAATATGTGGGGAGGCGTAGAGGCCATTATAGTGAGGGCTATAAGGATGGCTGTTAGGCTGGCTGAGCGGAGTGTGGCAGGGAGAGTGCAGAAGAGTGAAACTATGCTATGATTGGGAGGTGCACTCTTGGGCATCATGATAGTGGAGAGTGGCTGTGTGTGCGCAGCTGGTGTGTGCAGCTGGTATGTGACAGAAATGACAGGGGGATCGTGCAACTAGTGCTAGGTAGTTCAGAGGCAGTCACAAGTGGGTCACAATTCAACAAAATACAATGCCTAAATTCGATTTTCTAAATGGTAGCAGGGCATAATAGGTAGCTGTTCAACAAAATACAATGCCTAAATTCGATTTTCTAAGTGAGACAGGCAGAGGCTAAATGGTAGCAGGGCATAATAGGTAGCAGTTGGTTGCACAAGAGGATACATTACAAGCTCTCATGTGCTCTATTTCCAGTCGCAGATCACCTTCCCACTTACCCCTGAGTTCCACTGAGGCCCTAGATCCTTTTTGGACCAGAGTGGCATAAATACATGAAATCATAACTTTAAATCTATCCTGCGATATCAGTACACATTCCATCTGTGTCACTTTTCTTCAGAGGTTTGCCCCCACTTCTCTGCAGTCATCACCCATTTTAGTTGTAGATAAAGGAATGTGGACAGCCTTGCAATATTAAGGCAAACTTCCAGTTGCTGTATTGTGACAAATGTGTTTCTCTCCCTAAACGGTCTGGCCGTTCCTCGCCCAGCCTCAAGCCACCTCTGGACCTGAAGTCGTTTCTTATCGGCAGAGCCCATATGTGACAAAATGGAGAGGGCCAAGTAGTGGTTCCCGGCATACTCCTTTGCAGCTTTCAGACATCCCCTATTATTCCCAGTATGGGGTGGCCCCTCACCCTCTTCAACAAAGACTTCGGAGACACCCTGAGCCATTCCCCACGTGACTGGTTTTAACCAGTGATTTTCCAGAAATACCCAATGTTTCCCACAATCATTCTTTATATGGGCCGCTAAAGTCCTGATTTCAGAGGCCTTGTAATACCATTTTGGGTCTGCAGGCCCACGCCCCCTTGATTTTTCAGGAGGATCAAGGATTCATAGGCAATTCATTGCTTCTTACCCTGCCATACAAATTGCACAAACCTAGCCTTGGTTTCTTTCAGGAACGACTCGAGTACCCTAACTGGTAGCATCTGGAACACAAATAGTATCCTCTCCATCACGTTCATTTTGAAGGCATTCAGTCTACCCATCCAGGACAAAGTAAGGGTTCCCCATCTTTTCAGGTCTTCCGATACTTTTCTAAGTAACAGTGGGAAATTGGCCTCAACCAGCCCCCCAAGCTTCCTAGTAACCCATATCCCTAGATTCTGTTTCTCTGAATCACTAAATGCAGTGCCTCCAGAGCTTTCGCGTATTCCTCAGCCTCTCTGTTAAACAGGAAAAGAACCAAATTTTGTATATTCACTATGAAACCTGAGAGTGTCCCATATCTTTCAATAATGACAGATTCCTCCGGTTTGGACTCTAAAGGGTCTGTCAGGTGTAACATTATAGTGTCTGCATACATACCCAGTTCGAACTCTTTCACCCACTGGTTTTCCTGTGACCCTTCCATTCCGTCGTATATCATCTGCAAGCAGTTTGAGGGACAATGAGAAGAGGAGGGTGGAAAGGAGACATTTGTTCCTGGTGACTCTCTGTAGGCCAAATTGCATAGACTTCCTCCCGTTCACCCCTACCCACATTCTATAAGGCCATTATGCCATTGAGGATCCCCTTTCCAAATCTGGATTTTGCCAAAGCTTCACATAGGAATTCAAAGGCCTTCTCAGCATTGAGAACCAAAGGTACTGGGTCTCCATCCTTCCTCTGAGCCAACTCCATCAAATTGCATGTCTTCCTTAACGTGTCTGCTCCCTGCGTCCCCAGAATGAAGCCCACTTGATATGCATTGACTAGTCTTGGCATACGGCTCCAAATCTGGAGGCCATCACCCTAGCAAAAATCTTGGCATCCACATTAAGAAGGGAAATGGGGGTTTGTACAGCACACACTCCCAAGGATCTTTCCCTTCCTTCCGTATCACAGAGATTAGCACTCGACTGAATGAGGCTGGAGCCTCCCCACTGTCCAGAATGTGATTGAATAACTTTGTCAGGAATGGCGCCACTGCTCCAGCATATGTTTTGTAATATCATACTGTGAAACCATCCTCCCCTGGGGCTTCGCCTGCCGGCATTCTACTGATCAGCACCCTAAACTCCACATCCGTAAACTGTGATTCTACCCCAACCCTTTCCTTGAATGTGAGCCTGGGGAGCGAGAGCCTTTTCAAGAATTCCATCATACCATCCACCGTAGCCACCCTGTACTTTCCATACAGCATTGTATAGAATCGGGCAAAGCAGTCTGATACTCCTGCATAACACCAGATCGCCTGTTGAAAAGCAAGACCCAAGTAATGTTAACATGCAGAGTCGACCAGTGCATTTGAGACTAAAATGACCCCCTTTGGACAGCTCCCCTCCAACATCCAGCAGTTCCTGTAACAAACCCACTGATGATGAATCATTCATTCTCACTTCTTGGGGACGGTGTCCCCAGTCTGTGGCCTCTCCTGCCCCTGGTACCCTCCTCCTCAGTGTGGGGCTACGTGTGGATCTCTACTCTTCACCAAATCCTTGGCATGATCACTGTTCCCCTCTACGTATTGCTGAGTCATTAAATGCTGGAGCAGAATCGTAGTCTCTTCGGATATATCTCAAGGGAGTCTTTCTGCAGTTTAGCTTGAGCTAACACCTTTGGTTTATCCCAAAAGTTGTGGAATCTCCCAACATTGTGCCCTGTCGATCGACACTGCCTTACCATCATCATCTTTAAACAGGGCCAGTACAATCTCATTCACCTTCCTTTCCACATCTTTGGGTGTTTCCCCCGTGGATTCTTTCAGCCCCAGTATCCGTAAATATTTCTCTGTTCTCGGTTTTCTAAGTCGTCCACCTTCAACAATACTTCGCCTTTCTGTTTTCAAAAGATTCGGCAGTCTTGCATCATATTGCGTTTCTCGCAAGCCCCCTGGTTGTTTTCCAAGCCTTCAAACTTAGTCTCCAAGACATCCACTCTGCATCTCAAATTTACTATCGATGTTTGAATGTTACTCCCCCCAAAACCCCCCCCCAATCCCCCCCAAGTGCCTTTATTTCCTAAAGGATGCCAGATATGTGTTTAGTAGCTAAATGGTAGTGGCCAATGTTGCTCGTTTCTGCCATATTGGAAGCACTCAATCCAGTCGCCATTGGGATACTCCTCCGATGTCTCTGTACAGACTAAATATCTTGTCGGGTCGGGCTCTCTCAGCTCCTTTGGGTTCCAGCTCTGCATTAGGGATGTAACGGTATAACGGTATACTGTTAAAGATACCGTGAACAACTTAATTGAACAATAATAACCGTCAGGTTGTTTATACCGGTATACCGTTGATACCGTTAAGTGTGCTTTTCTGATTTGGAATGGCTGCAGTAAGCAAGTGCTGCGCAGTCTTGGTCTTGCACTGTTGGATGTGCCGTCTGCCAAGGGGGCCTTGTTTGGCAGACAAGAGCATAGGGAAAGTGAGGCCATATTAGTAAATGCAGCTTTGCTGCTGTGACCGCTCTTTCACTGTGATCAGTAGAGTCGGGTGAAAGATCAGCCGACTTTGAGCAAATTGTGTTGAAAGCTGCCCAGTGCCTGAACCTTTGTGTTCCCCATGAAAAAGCTGGTAACGATGAGCTGACTGGCTCTACAAGCATACCGGAGACTCCAATTCATAGACTCCGCCAGACCTGGATTTCATGGGCAAACTAGAACAAAGTTATTTTGTTTCAGGCATTATTTATTTGAAAGGCAGCATACAGATTTTAAACGTTTTCACATGCTGCTCTGCGCTACAGGTCAGATCTTCTATGGTGATTGTCCCGATTTTCAATTTGCAATTAGCATGACCACAGGGACATCACGAGGGTGAGCTGAAGGCCTGAACTGAAAGTGAACATTTTATTTTTCCTTTTGTTCATATGTAAACAAATGAAATAAAACGTTCCGTGACTTGCAAAACAGTGGAGCCAGGAGCACTTTGCTTAACAACTACTTAGCCAGGAGGAGCAGAAATGTATCGATTCAGCCTGGCCCGGCATCATGTCCCATTAGTTCACTAATTTAAGGTCCTACTGTACTGAGCAAACACACATTGGAACAGCTCTTGCTCTGGCTGTGCAAATTGTAGAAAAAGGACGGCCAGTGAAGTCATGCATATCGAATTACTCTCCCCAAGGTTAAGATTCAAGGAACTTAAGTTTCACATGGTCATGGTTCGTATAGCCATCCAGTTCTGTTTTAGCTTAGAATTCTGGGATTTGTAGTTTTCCCACCAATTTGAAAGATGGGGAACTACACATCCCAGAATTCAAAGGGGGGAATGAACTGGATGCCATTCTGATGCATGTCCACAAACAACTTTAGCTCTGTAGACCAGGCATGGACTGGCCTTTAGGGCAATAGGCCCATGGCCGAACAAAAAAAACGAAATGCTTGTGTGGGCCAGATTTTTGGGTCAAAGTGGGGCACTTTTTTGGGCAAAGTGGGCCAGTTTGATGAGTGACTTCACCATGCGGCTAATAGTTTTGACCACTGTTGCTGAATAAATATTCTTTTAAATGTACAATTTGCATTCCATTTTAATCAAAAAGCTCCCCCTTGGGTACTATTCAAACAGTGTTCCAAAAGGAATGAATTCCCATTTGCAATTGTGGGCCACTTTTATGTTGGTGCCCGAGACAGTTTTATGCCCCAGTCTGACCCTGCTATAGACCGTGTGAACACTGGGCCTTATCAGTGCTTTCTGCTAGTAAATAAACGGCCCCTTCTGTCCTCTGTGTAGATTTGCACATTGGCACTAGAGTTGTTGCTTCGCTTGATCCTTCACCTTCCTTCTGCATATGGCACTGGACTCAAGCAGGCAGGACAGATTCTACATTTAATTTGAAGTAACCAGAGCAATGGAGGTGAGCTATTTCTTAGGTCTATTCTCAATTTGTGACACCACCCATGAAAGCATTCTTCCCTCTGAACTTGCATCACAAGGGTCCTAAAGCACTCAGACCTGGGGAAAACGGTAATGATGGGGCTGTGGTGAGGTGGTGGTCTAGGCCATATTTGTGCCGATAGGTATTTTAACTTTGTACATTTTCAAAGGTTTCTTTTTTTGCCACTATCTTTAAGAAGGTAAATGAACCAGATGACTTGTTGATATATCTGCGAGACCGCAAGGTGACATGCCCGATAGTGATACAGCTACTCCAGAAATACGGGACCTTTAGTGGCCTAAAAGTAAATTGGTCCAAATCTACACTATTTGCATTGTATGATTCAGGTATGGAGGCCCCCGAGACCTGCCCATATAGAATAGCCCCTGAACACTTCCAATACTTGGGTATTAAGATCACAAGGAACCTCAATGATTATACACTTAATAATTTACAACCCATCACAGAGCGATTTGCAGGTGATGTGCAGCACTGGATGTCCCTACCCTTGACCCTGCTAGGTCGAGCTGCAATATTTCAAATGCTGACACTTCCCCGCTGCTTATATGTACTCCAGAATGCCCCACTGCATATACCTGTAAAGACGTTCCGGAAAATAGACTGCACACTCAGAAAGCTCTTATGGGGAGGTGGACACCTGAGAATAGCCCTTCAAACACTGCAAAGGTCAATATGGGAAGGCGGCATTGGCCTACCAAGGCTACAGACATACTACTGGGCTAGCCGGATATCGGTAGTAAACGATGCAATGCATGCGGAAGCCACAATGCCACATGTACGGGCATCACTCCCCTTGGAAGTATACGCGGCAACACCCAGAGCGATTCCCCCGAAAAATGGCAGCACAAACATCTTGTATTTTTGGCACAATCACATACTTTTATAGGCTGGGGGGACAAAGTTACACCAACACAACTGTTATGGAACAATAGAAGTCTCCATGAGGTAGCACAATTACCGAAATGGCCAGCATGGACGAGATGTGGTATAGAAAAAGTGGGAGACATTATAGTAATCAGCGCCATTATACCCTACGATGAATTGACCCTGTCCTTTAACCTCCCAGAAGCGGAAAGGTACCACTACACACAGCTCCGGCAGGCACTACAACAGCACCTCCCTACCCTTGCTGACATGTCAGATAGTACTCCACTAGAACGTAACGTAATAACAGACCACATCCAAGCTAAAGTCACCACAGGAATGTACAGTGTCATCACCTCCTTCGCCACACCAGAACTGGTACGGCTCAAAACAAAGTGGGAAACTGAAGTTAGGGAGATCAGGCCGGAAGACTGGGTTCAGATACTAATGTACCCCCGTGAAGTTGCCATATCGACCAGATTACGATTAGTCCAACTGAAAATACTACACAGGATCTACTATCCGAGGGTAGGCTTGTATCGCTGGGGTAAGATAACAGAACCTAACTGCTTACGCTGGCATAGAGAGGAAGGAACCTTCTTTCATACACTGTGGGAATGCCCAAATATCAGTCATTACTGGCAGCAATGCTGCAACATCCTTACAAGAGTTCTAAAACAGACGATCCCCAGGGACCCCAAGCTACTGCTACTGGGAGCAGACAGCGAGATAGACTTGTCAAGATACGAAAAGCACTGCTTCATGACGGCAACAGCAATAATCAAAAGAAATATAGTGCAATTATGGGGAGCTGCAGAAACGCCACAAGTAAGCCAATGGATCACTGATGTACAGATTTGCATCGCCATAGAAAGAGTATATAAAGCCAGGGGATGCCCTGAAAAAGCGGACAGGATTTGTCAACGATGGGAAGATACGATATGAACTCTGAAATCTTTAATGATATGACACCTTAGAATGTAGGACACGAACACTGCAACAGGGAATTTTCCGTAAAATATTTTGTATATGATCTATTTGAGCACGTATTCCATTGAATGTTATTATTGTTGTTATTGTGCTCTGGCACGGTGAGGACCAGTGATTGTATGTTACAAAACCAATAAAATATGATATTAAAAAAAAGAAGGTAAATGAACATGTATTACAAGAATCAAGAAAGAAATCAACAGCACCCACTGAACGCTGTCCCTTTAGGATTACATGGTCAGTGGTGACTCCGACATCAGACCTTCGTAATACACCAGGCAGATGGTAAACAAGCTATAGTGATTAGATCACTATGCAACCTTTCGGTGTGTCTGTGTTGGCTATGACATTTTGACAAAAGAAACACATGGGGCCTCATTACGACCCTGGCCCCGACGAATGAAGGGGGCCGGTACTGGACCGGCCCCCTTCATTCTGTCAGGGCTGATTACGAGGTTCCCTTTGCGGGACCTGGATCAGACGTCTGGTAAAACCAGACGTCTTTTGCGGGTCCCGCGAGGGGAAGAGGGAGTCCCCCTTCATTCTGTCAGGGCTGATTACGAGGTACCCTTTGCGGGACCCGGATCAGACGGCTGGTAAAACCAGACGTCTTTTGCGGGTCCCGCGAGGGGAAGAGGGAGTTAACAACGGGACACTTGTAATGTGCCCATTGTTACCTCCCTCCCCATTCCCATTGAGCCCTTTAGGGGCTCAATGGGAATGGGGAAAGGTTCCTGCAAGGAGGACTTACCGGGTCCTCCTATGTCGGAATGACCCGGTAAGTCCCCATTGCAGGAACTCGGTAATGGAGCCCGGTTTGGAGGCAGCCATGGTGCTAGTAGCACCATGGCTGCCTCCAAACTCGTAATGAGGCCCAATGACATGGGCTTTCAGACCGCACATGAGTGACTTTTACCCCGTTAATGGGATAAAGTTGTCAAAACAAACATTTTGACGCAGCGAGGGGTCATGATGCCCATGCCATGTGGTTCGAAAAAAATGCAAGTCGAGGCCAATTTTCAAAGCGATGAGCTGTGACTGAGCAGCAAGCTCATTGCTCAAAATGTGCATTATAACACTACCACTAGTCACTCTTTCATTCAAGGCGATCAACGAGTGAGCGCCATGAAAGACCAATTCTGCAGCCGCCTTAGATTCCTGGAGGATTTTTTTTTCAAAATGCTACCTTGCTACCTTGCTACAACTGTAAAATCCTGCCTGCGTATTCGTAAGTTAACTAAAATGCATTGACTTAATGGTAAATTAAAGAACTTCAAATACAATAAAAAAGACAATGTAAAAAATAAAGTGTTTTTTTTAGTACAAGTAGTTTCGGTTGGAGCAGTTTTGAATGCCATTCCGTAAACCACACGTGCTTGACACAAAATCAATATGTTAGCAATAGGAAGAATAAATAAAGTGCCAAGTAGGAAAAGGATTAACTTTGGGTTGGCGGCTTTGGGGTTTATATATTTATAATGGATAATGTTTTCTAAACATATGACAATGGGGGATTTCCTTGGTTCTATCATTGAATTTACATATAACTCACACCGTGAAATGTACTCATCTCTGCGGGTATTCCCTGCTGCCATACCAAAAGGTAACATGTATGTGATTACTGAACACCTTTTGGCCCGCAAGTAAACTAAAGGCTGTAACGTAAAGAGGGAGAGAGTGCGTGTGTGTGTGTGTGTGTGTATGCGCATAAGCGCATACTACCATCAGACTCCATTGATGTATGGCATGCAGATTATCAAGATGGCAACATGTTCATCTGCACCAGTAGCCAGTGGGGGAGCTAAAAGCCTAAATGACCACTTAAGAAAAACTATTAAGTTTGCTTAGCCAGTCGCAGCAGGGCTCCCCCCACACCTCTCCTCCTCTCCACACGTGTGTTTGTGTTGTTTGGTGGAAGCAAGGGCTGGCATTTCAGTGGAAAGTATGTTGAAAAGGCCAATTCTGGCACTGGGTGCCTGGTTTTGTTTGTGATGCTAAATCTGACAATTTTTGACCTTTCAAGAAAATATTTGTTAAGATTAGTTAACTCCACCTGCTATACCACGATAACCATGATATACCGTCATTTGGCAAGAAGGTTATCGTACCGCCATAAAACTAATACCATGACACCCCTACTCTGCATGACCTCACCCACCAGATGCCTCACTTGTCCCCGTGGCATCTGCCGCAGTGAACAGTGTTTGTCTTACATTCAACTCCTCACTTTCATGGGGTTTCACCGCGTGACCCACTGCCAAATCAGGCCATACGGAATCGAGCCCGTCCCCCTGCCAATCCAGCTCAGTTTCTGTGAGTCTGCCAACATGCATCTTGCCAGGCTTTCTGAGTAGGAGCACACAGCCTACACTCACCAATGCACTGGGAATCCACAGCATTCTGGCGTTTCACTGACATCTTCCTGCTCGGCCTCCATTCTCTGCTGACAATGCAGCTCACTCCACTCCCGAACTGTACTCAAGGGATTCGCCTGGCCTCTCTCCCACCAGCGGGTCGCTCCCTCTTTGGACAGGCTCTTCACTCTGGTACCCGGGCTGCACCAAACTCTTCACGCCACCTTCCCAGTTCCTCGCTGCGGTCCACATCCAACGCTCTGCGGTGGGGAACACTACCCGGTCTGGGTTCCCCACGATTCAGAGCCTCCGGATACCAGAGTCCCCGCCAGGCTCCGGTACACTTTCCCTCGATTCGCCCTTTGAGGGAGAGCCCCTGAGCGCAGGCTGCAGCTACCCATACTGCCATGTGACTGGGGTACATCCAGCTCACTCTTCGGTCAACCATTGTCATCAATCAATAGACGAGCTTCCCACCTGTCCCCCTGCTGCCCAACATCACTTTTGGAAGGCATCAACCACCACAATATCTGCGAATCAGCAGGGCAATGACAGAGCTGATGTTCCGGCAGCCATCTTGGTTCTCGCCCCTAGTGGTCAAATATTTTGTACTTTGTGTCTCACTGTTATGCCAACAAAGCCTCCACCGGCAGCTCCAATGGCCATGATGCTATTAATGAAGTGACTGTACTAATCCTACATATATACAGTGTAGGAGGGTCATCAATGACATTTGTGATGTCATCTATGATGTCCTGGGTGTAAGTCTTAGCAGTGCACAGTGGTGGCGCGAGTTATGGTTGCTTAGCTTACCATAACTGGCGAATTTCAAGGGTTTTTCGGTTTTACTTGGAACCATAACGTCCCGTTCACCAAGTTGTTTTTAGAGAATTTCATAGGTTTTTAGTAGCGCAACTTAACCATAACGTCCCTTCAACACATTTTTTTACTGAATTTCTTAGGTTTCTAGTAGTGGCACGTAACCATAATGTAAACGAACAACTGACTTCATTGCACACGTTCCGGAGAATGCCACATGACAATATGCTGGCGCACAGCATGGTGACGTGTCCGAAAACCCGTACACACTTCACAATAAGATCTGTGCCTCGTGGACAGTGTGGAACTACATTTTCTACTGATGTAGGAACTTGCAACTTCAACATTTCCCTTGCACAGCTCCAACACCTATTCGTACTCAGCCATAAACAATCTAGTACACAGTACATACTTTTAGCAAAACTGCTATTTATCTTAAAACAACATCAGCTAAGGCCATCCCTCCTCCGCAAGAAACAGCACCACTGCTGTAATGAAGGAGCATGGGTGTCAGGACTATGGGGTGGTGGAGGCAGAAGAGGTGTCAGGGACTTCAGAAAGCGTAGAGAAATTAATGCAGGCCAAGAAACTACCTTTCCCAGCATTCTCTGGGACATCTGGTAGTTCTTGCTGTGCACGCATGTGGCCAGCTGTCACTAATTAGTACAGCTTATCAAGGGCCAACTGCACACGGCAGGTGTGGCTTATTCTGAATTGTGAGGCGAAGCCATGCCGGAGGATTAAGGAGAGCCGCTCGCGCCTGTAATTATCTTTCTTTGAGCAGGTATTTTGAGCGGACGGCAGTGAAAAGAGGACAAGCGCGGTTTCCATGCCGGTACTTAATTGATTCCTGAGCGGCCCCTTGGAACGTGCAGCGGCGGAAGAAGGACCCGCGCTGCTGTCGCGGCTAAACAAGATTACGTCCGGGAAGGCTTGCGAGCTTCCCGGACGAAAAGATAAGTGTGGGAGGGGTTTGTGAATTTGTCTGATTTCACGGGTTCATGCTGGTGTCATGGTATTGTCTATTGAAAAAAGGGAAGAACTTTTAATGTGCATTTCCTAGGGTTTTCACAACTCATTGATTACCAGTAGTAGTGTCCGGAGAGACAACACGTGGTGCCTGCCATATTGAGTTTGGAGAGTACTGGTGCTTCAATGCCCGTGGCACTCGCACTGGAAGGAAGCACAGACTTCATTTGATTATCAGTGTTGTTAACTAGATTACTCCGAGTGTGTTCAGGAACACAGTACAATGTTTGTGTTTGAACTAGGTCTATGGCCATACATGTTCTATGTTTGTAAGTGTTGCTAATGCTTGCCCATAGGGCCATGTGTTATGTTCTTCATGTTGGGATAACCTCCCATGAGTCTGTTTCATTTTGCTTGCATATATGTGGTCCATGTAACTGTATGACAACCTGTGCCTGTATCAAGGGGTATTAGGGAGTGCAAGTGTTCTAGGAAGGTGCATCAGTGGCCTGTATTAAGGGGCACTATTGGTGGCCTGAGTTTTCCACAAGATATTAGAAAGTGTAGGGTTTTTCCCTGTTACTTCCCTTGTCCTATCCAACCTAGGCATTTCCTAACCCTCTATCCAGTGTTCCTAACATCCCCCCTCCCGTCCACAACCTCTCCCTAACCCTCTTTCCCCCACTGGCTGCCACGTGGTATCCTGTGTTTATATATCAGGTATCTGTGCCAACCACGGGTGGAGGGTCGACTTCATTCGGCTTCTGTGGTTCAGGGGAGAGTGTCGACACACCTTCCCCCATTATTGTGTACTTGATTCTTGACATAATAAGCCACCCCCAGATTGGGATACTTACAACCACCCAAGCCAAATGGAGGCGACCACTCCCGCCTTGGCGGATGTGCTAAAGGCGCTTCAGGATATTCAGGTAGAGTTAGTGCAAGCAAGACAGGAATCTGATACTTTAAAGACACAAGTGCAGAGTTTGGTAGCTCAGCGAACCCTGTTAGAGGGGGCTAGTGCTGCGAGAGGTTCCCAGAGTCAGAATCCCACCATAATTGTCCCAATACACCTCAGGAAAAGTGGGGGAGGTGAGAGGAGTACGAAGGAAGCGGGAAAAGAGATGGGCCGGCCTTAAGGGGAACACAGGTGAAGGCCCGATGGAGATCAGGTTCCCTAGATCGTTTGCAAACACAGTGGGGGGGGAAACTTCTCACTTATACATTTTGGTGACGTTATGTTTTGCTTTAACTAAACAGGAGGTCCTGGCAATGGTGGATTCAGGGGCTACTGGCAATGTTGTGGATATTACTTTGGCAGAGCAGTTAGGTTTGCCTTTATTGGACAAAACCAAGGTGGAAGGAGTGCAATCAGTGGATGGTTCACCTTTGGTATCAGGGCCTATAAGAAAGCAGACAGAAAATTGGAAATTATCTGTGGACATGGGCATCAAGAGGAAATTACATTTGACTTAATAGCAGCACCTCAATTTGGATTAATTTTGGGAATGCCCTGGTTGGTTCTTCATAATCCAAGGATTGATTGGGAAAGGTAGACAGTATGGTTTGAGGAATAGAGATGTCAAGAACATATTTTGTCGGAAACAGAACCAGCAACATGGTTAGTTGAAAAAAGGCCAGGAGATCAGATTGTGGGAGCAGTGACAGAGGGACTTCCTTCACAGTACAGGGAGTTTAGTGAAGTATTTTGACAAGAGAATTGCTGAGCAGTTACCTCTGCATAGACCTTATGATTGTGTTATTGACTTGGAGGCAGGAGCAAAATTGCCTTGCAGTAGAATGTATGCTCTCACAGAAAAGGAAAATCAGTATTTACAGGAATATTTAGATGGAATGTTGGCTAAGGGTTTTATTAGACATTCCATATCCCCAGTCTCCTCACCTTTATTTTTTGGTCCCAAGAAAGAAGGGAATTTACGTACCTGCATTGACTATTGTGCCTTAAATAAGGTAACTATAAAGAACAGATTTCAGTTGCCCTTGATTTCAGTTCTGTTAGATCAAGTGAGGGCTGCCAAAGTTTACACCAAACTGGATTTAAGGGGTGCTTAGCATCTGATACGGGTCAAAGAGGGGGATGAGTGGAAAACAACTTATAGAACTAAGTTTGGTTTGTTTGAATATCTTGTAAAGCCTTTTGGTTTATGTTATGCTCCTGCTGCTTTTCAGTTCTTTATGCAAGAAGTTTTGCATGAATTCATTGATATTTTTGTCATTGTTTATATTGACGATATCTTGATTTACTCCGAATCTTCAGAGCAGCATGTAAGACATGTAAGGACTGTGTTGAAACGATTACAGGATTGCCAATTGTGTGTCAAATTGGAGAAATGTGCATTCCACGTGACACAGGTTGAATTTCTGGGATTTATTTTGACTAATACAGGAATTGTGATGGATCCTAAGAAAGTGAAGGCAGTTAGAGACTGCCCTTCACCACAATGCATCAAGGATATACAATCTTTTCTAGGCTTTGCTAACTTTTATAGGCGATTTATCAGCAATTTCTCTGAAATTGTTACTCCAATCACGCATTTATTAAAGAAGGCGGTGAAAATTACTTGGAGTTCTGAAGCGAAGAAAGCTTTTCAAGAGTTGAAGGTAGCTTTCACTACTGCTCCTGTGTTAAATTATCCCAACACGGAGAGGGCATTTCAAGTTGAAACAGATGCAAGTAATGTGGCGATAGGAGCTATTCTGTCGCAGAAGGGAGTATGGCACCCTTTAGCATTTTATTCCAGAAAATTGTCAGGGTGTGAGCAGAATTACTCCATAACTGATAAAGAGTTGCTGGTGATTCGTTCTGCATTCCTGAGTGGTGACACTATTTACTGGGAGCAAGGCATCGGGTGGTGGTGGTAACTGATCACAAAAATTTGCAATATTTTAAAACGGCTCACACACTTAGTCCTAGACCATTACGATAGTCTCAGTACTTTAATGAATTTGATTTTGCGGTTACTTTTAGGCCAGGTAGCAAAAATGGAAAGGCAGATGCGCTTTCCAGGCAACAAAATTTAGATCACACTGTGGGTGAAGTGAAGACTGTTATATCGTCAGATATAATTGTTGGGGTCATTACGACACAGGTCATTGAACTGGTCAAGAAAGCTTTAAACTTACGACAATTGTCAGAGTGGTGGAACAGTCATCCAGCATGAACAATACGGGAAGGGTTGCCATATCATCAGAAGCGATTATATTTACCAACGAAAGAGTTACAACACAAGGCTTTGTACTGGTGTCATAAGTCTCCCTTAGCAGGACACGCAGATTTGAGAAAAATGCTGTCATGCCTGCGCCATGGGCGCACACATTGGCAACTATCATGGTTTATTTGTTATTCATTTATCTTCAGAATACTCTTGGAACAACCCCTATTCACACGTTGGTGCTTAATTCCCATTTGCGTGACTTTGGTACCTTCTTATATAACTCAACTAACTACATGTACCACAATGCACCTTGCTACAGCTATCAATTCCTGGCCATTACCATTCGTCAGCATTGGAACCACAATCCCCAGAAGCCCTAGGGATCAGTGCTGCTTCCACCATCTCAGGACCAGAAAGGGAGGAGGCAGATTGTATTCAGGTGTGCTGCTCCAGGTGCTGCCAATTAGCCTGCCTCTGTACAGGGCAGGGCGGTATTTAAGCAGCTGCCTGCAGGAGCTCAGTCTCTTGCATCAAGAGTCCACCCAGCCCCTTTTTACTCGAATGTGTATGCTGTTCCTGCTGCTGCATTTTCCTGCGTTTGTTCCAGTACTCTTTCTGGGCTCCCTGCCTTGCAGCCTGCTACACCCTGCTGCCTACAGCCCTAGCCTTTTGGGCTCCCTGCCTCACAGCCCTGCTCCTCTGGGCTTCCTGCCTTGCAGCCTGCTACACCCTGTTGCCTACAGCCCTAGCCTTTTGGGCTCCCTGCCTCACAGCCCTGCTCCTCTGGGCTTCCTGCCTTGCAGCCTGCTACACCCTGCTGCCTACAGCCATAGCCTTCTGGGCACCCTGCCTTGCTGCTCTGCTCCTCTGAGCTCGCTCCTTGTTGCTCTGCTCCGCTGGGTTCCCTGCCTTGCAGCCTGCTACTCTCTTCTGCTTTCAGCCCTGACCCTCTGGGTCTCTCTGCCTCTACGCCCTGTTCCTTTGGGTTCGCTCCTTGCTACCCTACTCCTCTGGGCTCTGTGTGCCACCTACTACAGCTCTCAGTCCTGCTCCTCTGGACTCTCTGCCTAGCAGCCTACTACAGTCCTCTGCAATCCACTACAGTTTTTCTGTACCTTATACCATTTGGTACTGCAGCCCTGCTTTCTTGTTTGCAGCCCCCCCCCCTCTTTCCTGGCTGCTGCTCCCTTGCTCTCTTCCTTGTTGGCATCCCCTTGTTCTTGATCCCTGTCCTTCTCTTCCTTGACTCCTCTGTCCTCCCCTTTAGTTTACCCATTTCTATTGTACTGTTTCTTCCTTCATTCCCTTCTGCTAGATTTCTCTTAGACTTCCTTGTCCTTGGTTATTTCTGTTCTTGTCTCTCTTGTGTCTTATGTTGATCCTTTGTACAGAGCTTGACTGTTGGTTTCTGGCAGGCAACCTCTGCCACTTCCCTTGTCGCGTTTTCTGTTTAACAGACACCCACAGCTGTTGTTCCCAGCCATGAGCAGACAGAGTGGGCCTCTGTAATAGCAAACTGCAGAAGGCTAGAGTTTTTCCTAAGGTCCGTGGAACACTCTTTTTCCATATCTGCATACACCCCAAGAGGGAATCCAGTTTGTTTGTATCTTTGTATTTCCTGCCCCTTTCTGTTCACAACTACAGTTGCCTACTTTTCTTTCTTGATGAGTTTCCTGCTGTGTGTGTACTTATCTGTCACCTTACATCAGCACAGCCACCTAAACCCTACCTGGGGGCCCTGTGCCACTCTTGACAGAGTGCCATCCTTGACAAATGCAGACTATGTTGGAAAAATACGTCTGGTGGGCCACATTAAGACAGGACATGGAGAGATATGTGGAATTATGTGAGAATTGTGCACGTAACAAGGCAGAGCATGTTAAGAAAAGAGGCTTACTACAGCCATGACCAACTCCTGAGAAACCATGGACGCACATTTCTATGGATTTTATCGCTGATCTGCCGCCCGATAATAAATGTGATACCATTTGGATAGTGGTAGATTTTTTGTCAAAACAAGCCCCTTTCATTCCTTGTGAGGGGATACCTGGGGCTGGTAAATTGGCTGAGTTATTCTTACAACATGTGGTAAGGCTGCATGGGTTGCCAAAGAGTATTGTCTCAGATAGGGGTTCGCAATTTATCCCCAGATTTTGGCGTGCTTTTTGTCAAATTTTGGGAATCAATTGTGCGCTTTCCACCAGTTATCATCCCCAGACAGATGGACAGACAGAGAGTGAACCAAACACTTGAGCAATATTTACGTGGCTATTTGGGTGATGGCAGGGATTTGTGGGTGCAGGCTTTATGGTTGGCAGAATTTACCTATAACAACACCTATCACTCTTCCTTGGGAATGGCACCTAATGAATGTTTATATGATCATGAACAGAATATGATACCGGAACATTTGCCAGAAATGGAAAACATGCCAGCGTTGCAGGAGCGCAAACAGTTGCTTCTTGAGGTAAGGCAGAAGGCACGAGAAAATCTGGAGAGAGCCAAGAGACAGTACAAAAGTCAAGCTGATAGGCATCGACAGAAGGGTCCTCAATATAAAGTGGGGGGCAGAGTTTGGTTGTCTGCTCGGAATTTGTCTTTAATTGGTTCAGGAAACTGTATACATCAGTTCATTGGGCCCTATGAGATTAGTAAATGTATCTCTGCAACTGCTATGAAATTGCGTTTGCCTAAATCTTTGCCTATACACCCGGTGTTCCATGTATCTTTACTTAAACCTGCAGCTCCGGGCATGACTACGAAGTGGCCTCCAGCTATCATGAAAGAAGGTCAAAAAGAATATGAAGTTCAGCGTATTCTGGATGTAAAGAAAAGGAATCGTCATTTCAGGTATCTGATTCAATGGAAAGGTTTTGGACCAGAAGACTGTTCTTGGTAACCAGCAGATGCAGTACATGCTCTGAGGTTGGTCAAACAATTTCATCGGCGACATCCGGATAAACTAAGTCCTGAGAAGGGCCCTGGCAGAGGAGGTAATGTCAGGACTATGGGGTGGTGGAGACGGAAGAGGTGTCAGGGACTTCAGAAAGCGTAGAGAACTGAATGCAGGCCAAGAAACAACCTTTCCCAGCAGTCTCTGGGACATCTGGTAGTTCTTGCTGTGGCGCGTGTGGCCAGCTGTCACTAATTAGTACAGCTTATCAAAGGCCAACGGCGCACGGCAGGTGTGGCTTATTCTGAATTGTGAAGCGAAGCCATGCCGGAGGATTGGGGAGAGAGAGAAGTTATGAGCCGCCCAAAAAGTGCTCTTCCTATGGTAACAGCAACTTAAACTACATGGCCACTACCACTCACCCCCACCCCCACCCCCCCCCCCACACACACACACACACACACACACACACAGACACACACACACACAGACACACACAGACACACACACAGACATACCACCCCTGCCCCCACCACTGGGAAAAATGTGCAGGAAAATGTTGCTAACGAATTGCTGTCATTGGAAAGGTGCTAGCCCCTAAGTGATCACTAACATTACTTTTAAGTGTGCACATTTTGCCAAAAATTGCACATGCCAAAGTCTTCATCCACGATAAGGATTTAAATGTAGTGAGGTTAAGTTTGTGCAAGTTCAGATTTTAAATTGTATAGTGTGCATGCGTTTTAGCATACAAAAATAAAGTAATTTTAACTTAGAAGGGCAAACTTTTCACTGGGTCGGATGTGTATGATGGTGTATTGGAGTAGGAAAGAAAAAGGGAAATTGCAGAAAAAACTAGTACATACCTAAGAACTAAGTTAGCTAATGAAAAGTGTGCCTCGTGTTTGGATGTCTGAATCGTTTTATCTGACATCAAACATATCATCCCATTCGAACTTTGTGGCTGTTCATTAACACCCATCCGTAGTTCACGATGACACCCTCAACATCCTTGACGAAGGCCATGCAAGCCTCGAGTAGAATCGACCTCTCAGACGCTTTCGAGACAGTAGACCACAAGGCACTGACGGACACCTTACATTGGTGTATGGGAATTAGCAACCTTGTCCTATGCTGGTTCAAGTCCTACCTCAACAACCATTTGTCCAGATGGTTCCATCCTCTCCCCAATGATCTTCAATCTATACATGGAACCGCTGGGAGCCCTCCTAGCCACACATAGCGTCCACTCATACACTGATGACACACAGATATAACTCAAGATCGACTCCATCAAGGACATCCACAGGCTCAAACCCTGCCTCTTGCTGATCCAGTCTTGGATGTCTAGTGCATACTTGAAGCTCAACCCCTCCAAGACTGAATTCCTACTCATTGCCAACACCACCGAACACCCAGACATACAGACCTGGCCATCAACTAATAATCCGGAAGGCTTCACACCTGAGCTTACCTCCTGCGTCAAGTCCCTCGGGTTCCACATTGACAAACACCTCTCCTTCAAGACACACATAGCTAGGAAAACCCAGACAGCTTGGGATCAGCTCTCCCTCCTGCAGAAAGACAAGCCCTTCATCCCTCCAGACTGCTTTAGTTCCACCGTTCAAGCACTAGTCCTATCCCACCTGGATGGGGGCGATGTCCTCCTCAAAGGCCTCCCATTGTTCTCCCTTGTTCCCCTGAGAAGTGTTGCACACGCATCCGCACGCCTCCAGAAGGGTCTACACAGATACGAATACATCACCCCAGCGCTCATCGACCTTCACTGCATGCACAAATCACCTTCAAGTCTTGCTGCATCATCTATAAGACAGTCACCTTCAAGTCACCCAGTTACCTCACAGAGAAACTCAGCATCTCCAGCGGGCAGCACACCATCAGAAGCCAGGACAAGTGTAAACAGGAAATCCGCTGCTGCAAAAATTAAAGCACCAGAAACAAGCCTTCTCAGCCTATGCCCCCAAGACTATGGAACCTCTCCTCCCTGTCAGCATCAGACTAGCCCCCACACTCCTAAAATTCAGAAAATAACTCTAAACCCACCTCTTCAAGGGGTCTTTCCTCCTCAACACCTAGGCCATCACATCACCCCTGCGTCACTTGACTCAGTAGATGCCATCAGACCATTGTCTCCCCACCACCCTGTGCAGCTGTACCCCCTCCTCTGTGCCCCTCTGTATCCTACCCACCACTGTATATCTGTTCTGTTACCTCTGAAAAGTGCTCTGTTATACATCTGTACTGTTGTATACCTCTGTAAAGTGCACCGTTGTTTCCTAAAGCTAGGTATGTGCTCAACAAATACCATAATAATAATAATAATAAAAATCATAATCATTCACGTTGCATCTCCTCTGGTGTGAGTTAGTCTATGAGACTGGATTCCAGAGATTGCTTCTTGATATAATGCTAAATGTTTGCCAGCCTCAATTTCCATTTTCTACATCGTTGTTGGGCTCCAGCTTCTGTTTTTAATCTTCCTTTGATGTTTGCCTCCCTCAAAAAGAATATTAAGTAATTAAAGTGAACACATAAGAAATACAGCAATCAACTCTTGATAGGGCCATAGGTTATACTCCCTTGTGGGGTTTAGGAGCATGATTTTTCTAAGAGTGTTTGAATATGGAAGGAAGAAAATATTGTTACAATGTCTAGGCTTGTTTTGAACCACAGTCACATTGGGTACCTTCCTTTAGTTTGCCCATTAAGCTTAACCCATTCCTTTTGATGTAATGGTAAAATATTAGTTTTACTCCGCATTCAATAGGGAGGATGTGTATGTTTGATGCAAGTCATTTCATATCTGTTGGGACTAGTGCAACTCCACGTTATAAACTTTTTAGGCAGGTTTGATACTTTATTAAATAAACTTTTCATCTGCCATTGTTCAGTCATGTGATTCTTTGTTTGCAGGCATATCTTTCACATGTTTCTTATCTGGAAGAGTAATAGCCATGTCGTCACAGTCATCTTCAAGTAGATATTTGGAGCAGATTGGGAGACATGGGAGCCACAGTTACTAAAAAAGCCATGGACCAGATTCATTATCGGGGTGTTGGCAGAGTGTTGGCCGAAGAGGACATTGAATGCTGGTTTCCTTGGAGCTGCTTTGCTGTGTTGCAGTATTTTTTTCATTGACCTTCCTAGGAGGAAGGGCGTTACCATCAAACACTCCACTCCCGACATAGAGCTTCACAGAGTTTTGGCTGATAAGGACGCTGACTGCTGATTTTCTGGGAGCTGCTTTGCTGTGTTGCAGTATTTTTTTCATTGCCCTTGCTAGGAGAAGGGGTGTTACCAACAAACACTCCACTCCCGACGCAGAGCATCGCAGAGTGTTCCCGGAGGGAGCCGCAGGAGTCATGGTTCAACATACTCTACCAGATGCCAGATTGCTGCCAAGGACGCGAAGCCAAGCACGCTCAGCGTTGCAAGAAGGCTTCCGGAAAGAAGGCAGTGACTCCCTTCTCCAACAAGGGTCTTCGATGCCGTACTCCCAAACCCTAGCTGAAGGTACTGTTTTCCCATTGTCTTTTGTCTATACTCTCCCTCGCTCCCCAGTCTGTCGTCTGGGAGGAGCCACAAGTTGACATTGAAGCACTCTCTCTTTTGGAACTGGCTATTTGGGAGGAAAGGGAAGCTGCGGGCATAGACCATGCCGCAGCTCTCGTGGCTCAACCCGAGGTCGGCAAAGCGCTCCCAGCAGGCTCGGAAGACCTATTTATGAGAACGAGTGGGGAGGATTCGGCGTGCGTGGTCTCCTGCATTCAATCCCCTGAGGATTCATAAGAACTTTGGACTTTAAAACGCAGGGTGAAAGATTGAAGGGTTGTGTTGGGCAGGCAAGGGAGCACTTGCCAAGTAGTCAAACGTTCCAGCCTGTAGTATCGTAAGGCCCTCAGTCATATGAATCGACCCAGCATGTGAAGAACAATAATATGTTGATCACACCTGTGCCTGGATTTAATCCGGTGAATAAAACGGGCAGCAGAAGTAAATCGCTGCCGGAAGGGAAGACCATTAAATGGCACTTTAGAGCGAGAGACTCCTCGCTCCTTGCACAGGGAAAAATAGACCCGAAGAGGGTCAAAGATAAAAACATCACCTTTGCAGTCCAAGACGAAGTCCGGCTAGACATCTCCGACGCAGACCTGCTGGTTGGTTTAGATCAGAGGGTAAAGCAACAACTGCCTCATGGCGGAATCGATTTGGAGGAACAGAGAGACACTGTGACACTTGGCAAAGCATTTACTGACCCCAGGACTGGTGCTACGGGTATGGAGGACCCACTAACTCCCGGAAAAGGAGCCGTGATGATGCCAATATCTGTCCCTAGTAATGGGGCTAATCAGGAGGCGAGTGAAGTGCGAATTGGGGGAAACAATCAGCCCAGTGCAGACTGTGATGGGGTTGGGGATCCAGTCACTCCAGATTCTGCATTGGCCGCCAGGCTGGCAAAGGACACTGCAACGTTGGCACTGCAATTAACTGCCAACTTGCAATCAAGAGGAGAGAAAAGGTCAATTGGAAAGGTGGAGGAAGAACAGTTCCTTCCCGATCATGGAATACGGAAAAAAGCTGGAACTTGGAGGCGAATTTGGTCTGAGAGCCAACCGAAAAGAACAATCCCTTCAGGGGGAGAAGTTAGTCCAAAGGGGTGTCAATGATAAGAAGAAACATCATGTCAAAGTACGGGGGGTGTATTGTGTCACCTCCTCTGAGGACTCAAAAGACTCTGATACAGAGGAACCAGATCCTGAGCAATCTATGCAAGGAAAAAATGTGGGTAAAGGAGCCTGGAGACATAGAGGTGGACTTATTGCACCTGATCGGGCAAGGGAAATGAATAGTAACAAATTGGAGGAGCACTGTGCCAAACTACAGGCAGCCCTAGGATCCATTGTCTCCATTACTTTGTTTCCATTCCTCAAAATATACGAATCCTTAAATGAAAACTATAAGGATCAGTCGACCCTCATGGCACTGATGCAGTCCAAATGTATAGTCATTGAATCTCACATTGTGGCCTCGAGGGAAAAGAGATCAAGAGAAAAGGAGTCGGAAGGTGTAATCTTCAAAACTTTAATTGACCCAATTGAAGAAGCAAGGGAAGATAAAAAGTATTTCCTGGCTTGTTTTAGAGATACTATCAAATTCATGAAAACTCAAGAAAACTGCGAAAAGAAAAAAAAGTATCTCTGTTCATACCAACACGGAACTGCTGTGGGAGCCGCTTAACTCATACTTGGAATCCACAGCTTGTCCAAAGGGGAAAGGTAGAGCTTTGGGTCATGTTCCGAACTTGAGAGATGGCGCCCTAATGTCAGTCCTGCAACGGATTGAGGTGCACTTGTTTCCTGTTAGCCACCGGGAAAGACGAGTGAGTGCAAAGTTGACAGAGGCTCGGTAAGAATTAGTTGTTCAAGAAACAGCCAGGAGGCCAATCCAATCGCACTTAGACATCTTCCCAATTTTTTAAATAGATGTACAAAGAGCGCCAAAAATAGCAGGAAAAAGAGCAAGACGCAAAACTGTTATTCTATTAAAAAAAGTAAACCCCTCCCTAGATGTAAATCTGCAGTGCAGGAGGTGCCAGAAATTTCATTGGAAACCTTAGAACGGTGTCAGAGGTTCTTCAAAGTAAGGCCTCCCGAAGCGACCTTGGCTGGGGGGGGCAAGTAATAAGTCAATGGAAATAAATGAGATCAACTTCCGAAACAACAGTTTTGGGATGCCACAACTAGAAGAAGAACAATTGGATCAGGAGGATAAAAATGATCCACTGTTACAGATGTCAACATATGAGGACTATGACACAGATGTTTCAGAGGGTTCTGCACTGCTTAATATTACCATTGACGAGGGTGTTTCGGAAGAACAAGGGGCCGTTTGTCATAAAAAGAAAATCTCTGTTTCAAAACATTGGAATATAAAAGGGACAGAGTGGTATTCAAGACTGCCTCCAAGCTGTGTCAATCCAATATGATGTAATCATTGCTCAATCAAGGGTCAAGGATTCTCCTAACAAGATCAGGTCGCGGATGCCCTCTGGGTCTCATCAGCAGGGGAGAAGGCCCGGAAAGGACCTTGAAGCTCGGGGCTCAACCCATAAAGATCTCTTAGAGAGTTTTGAAAGCTGACGATGGCCTGATATTAAATTGTTCAAACATAATGGCCCTCTTGTACAATGTGCCACAACTTAGAGTGATTGAACCTAAGGATATTAAGATCATGGATTTTCCCAGTAAATATGAAAATGATCGGGTTTGCCTACATAAGACAACGCAGGCGGTAACAACTTTGATGGTAAAAGCAAACAATGACCTGAGGGCCCTGGGTTTTGACCTAAAGCAGTGTGTCTCGGCGCCTGAGGATGTCCCAGGGTACGATACAAGCATCCCAATGAAAAGGGGGCGAGAATCTCATTGAACTGGTCATATGGATGAGGATGAGTCCTCTAAACCTACCAGAGATTCTCCAACTTCCCTCTTTGGCCCAGAAGCTTTGTGGATAACAATCAAAGTCAGGGCCTTTGCTACGGCACAACCGAACAACTTGAAGAAAGACGACCTGGAAACCAGGATTGGTAACAAGGAAACCTGGGACTGGTTAGCAAGGACCCTGGCCTCATCGGCCAGAGAATAGATTGATAGGAAGGAAGAGATGGGTCGGATGAAGATCGGTTCCTGGAACACTAGAGGGTTTGTCCACCTGTTTCTGAACCTTGATCCGAGGCTAACCAACTTGTATGTACTTTGTATACAAGAATCTTGGCTCAGAGAAACTCCCCTTCTAGATGGCTTTACGGAAAACCTGAACAAGGCCTCAAAAGGACTGCTTACGTTTCTATACAACAAAACAGCTGGAAAAGTGCTGAAAGTCATACAACCTACCTCCCCGATGCAGATTGTAATAATAAAACTTCAGGAGACTCCAAACCCCAAGGAGGACTTTTTGATTATTTTTAACCTGAAGCTAAAGAGGGAAAGTCATTTTTCCAACTGGTAATGAAATGGATTGACGACATAAGATCAGAGCTGGAAGACCCTTGGATAGTTACCTATGGGGACTTGAACATTGACTGCCAGGGGACCATCAGCGGTGACGAGAAGGCCAGTCTAAAGAACGAAAAAATTTCAAGAAGTCAGAAATGGTTGGAGACAACTAGGATTAGGGACATGCACATTGTTAATGGCCAAGTGAAGTGGGACCTGATGGGTGCTAAATGTTAGTCCTCAGCTCGATCTAGTGCAACGCTTGACTACATTTTTGTCGATGTGGCAACATTCCAAAGGGTGACCTCCTTGAGGGTGTACCCCCGCTCAACAATAGCCCATTAATCTTAACCTGCTTAGGACCAACTCAGCAGGATAAAAATAACAGGAAAGAGAAACATTGGGACTGTAAAGTACTTCTGGAGAAGGGCTGGAATAGGTTAAGGATTGATCCCACCTGTCTTCCAGCCCTAACAGAGACCCTGAGAAAATGGAAACTGACCCCGGAACAGGGTTTGGGTTATGAACCCTGCCTACTTTTAGTCAGAGAAACACAAGTGGGAAGGGGGAAAGGTTGCTTTAAGAGAAAAAGTGTACGATGAAGGGATTGCCAACAAAATGCATCAGTTATCAAAGGACTTAAGACTATTAAATTCTGTCCCACTTATTACCAGAATGGAGAAAAGAAGAGAACGGAAACAACAATACAGGAACTGGGTCAAATCCCACAGCTCCTTCCTTTACCAAACAGATGCTGAACAAATGATGATGGCCCCGAATTCGAAGAACGCAAAATATTTCTGGACTCTCTTAAATGGCAAAAAGTACAACACTGGTTCCCTCCAGTTAAATCCTATCCAGGAATCCGGACGGGTGGAGCATTTCAAATCACTATATGGCCAAAGAAGTACTAGGAAAACAGCTCCAGGCCCACCAGCCCAAAATGAATCCCGGTGCATTAACTTCGACAGAGGAAATTAAAAACATAATTTCTAAAGCAAGTGCGTCAAGAGCTCCGGGCCCCAATGGCATGACAAAGGCAATGCTAAAAGGAGCGCCGGAGCTATGGACCGACTTCTGCCTAGTTTTGTTGGGGAGAATCCTAGTTTCGTGGAAAAAAGCAGTAGTGTTGCCGAAATGTTAAAAATGGGATAGAGCTAACCCTGGAAACTACCCTCCAATTTCCCTTCTGGACATCTTAGGAACATGTTTGCTGTAATCCTGCTCAAGAGGCTTAAAGAGTGGATAGAGAAGACCGGAAACTTTGACTCCAAGATTCTGGTTTTGTGAACAACGTGGATTGTGGGCTAAACCTCCTATTGATTAGTTTGCTAAAAATGAAGACCTTAAAAGGGTATTACAAATTGTACCTGGCTGTCT